>NC_079189.1:258080143-258382143 GCF_029499605.1 Hyla sarda
GCACCCGGGATTCCCAGCCAGTCTACAATGCTGGTACTTACCGGGCCCTAAGCTGGGTAGCAGACTGCGATCTGATGAGAGCAGGCGCGTTCAGCTTAGGATGGCCGTTGACAGCTTCACACTTTGTATACTGTGGATTTAAGCATCAATAAATAATTTTCGAAATCGGAGCAGAAACAGAGCAAGATGTCAACGGCAGCCGGGATTCCCAGGCAGTCTCCCATGCTGGTACTTACCAGGCCCGAAGCTGGGTAGCAGTCTGCGATCTGACGAGAACAGGCGCATTCAGCTTAGGATGGCCGTAGACAACTTCACACCCTGTATACTGTGAATTTAAGCATCAATAAATCCTTTTCGGAATCGGAGCGGAAGGCGGCAACAGAACAAAATGTCAACGACACCTGGGATTCCCAGCCAGTCTCCCATGCTGGTACTTACCGGGCCCTAAGCTGTGTAGCAGTCTGCGATCTGACGAGAGCAGGCTCGTTCAGCTTAGGATGGCCGTTGACAGCTTCTCGCCCTTTATACTGTGCATTTAAGCATCAATAAATCCTTTTCGGAATCGGAACAGAAGGCGGCAACAGAGAAAAATGTCAACGGCAGCCGGGATTCCCATCCAGTGTCTCATGCCGGTACTTACCGGGCCTTAAGATCTGTACCAGTCTGCGATCTGACGAGAGCAGGCGCGTTAAGCTTAGGATGGCCGTCGACAGCTTCACACCTTGTATACTGTGGATTTAAGCATCAATAAATTATTTTCGGAATCAGAGCGGAAGGCGGCAACAGAGCAAAATGTCAACAACACCTGGGATTCCCAGCCAGTCTCCCATGCTGGTACTTACCGGGCCCTAAGCTGGGTAGCAGTCTGCGATCTGACAAGAGCAGGCGCCTTCAGCTTAGGATGGCCGTTGACAGCTTCACATTTTGTATACTGTGGATTTAAGCATCAATAAATAATTTTCGGAATCGGAGCAGAAACTGAGCAAAATGTCAACTGCACCCGGGATTCCCAGCCAGTCTCCCATGCTGGTACTTACCAGTCCCGAAGCTGGGAAGCAGTCTGCGATCTGACGAGAACAGGCGCATTCAGCTTAGGATGGCCGTAGACATCTTCACACCCTGTATACTGTGGATTTAAGCATCAATAAATCCTTTTCGGAATCGGAGCGTAAGGCGGCAACAGAGCAAAATGTCAACGGCAGCCGGGATTCCCAGCCAGTGTCCCATGCCGGTACTTACCGGGCCCTAAGATCTGTACCAGTCTGCGATCTGACGAGAGCAGGCGCGTTCAGCTTAGGATGGCCGTTTACAGCTTCTCGCCCTTTATACTGTGCATTTAAGCATCAATAAATCCTTTTCGGAATCGGAACGGAAGGCGGCAACAGAGCAAAATGTCAACGGCAGCCGGGATTCCCAGCCAGTGTCTCATGCCGGTACTTACCGGGCCCTAAGATCTGTACCAGTCTGCGATCTGACGAGAGCAGGCGCGTTAAGCTTAGGATGGCCGTCGACAGCTTCACACCTTGTATACTGTTGATTTAAGCATCAATAAATTATTTTCGGAATCGGAGCGGAGGGCAGCAATAGAGCAAAATGTCAACGGCACCTGGGATTCCCAGCCAGTCTCCCATGCCAGTACTTACCGGGCCCTAAGCTGGGTAGCAATCTGCGATCTGACGAGAGCAGGCGCGTTCAGCTTAGGATGGCCATTGACAGCTTCATGCTTTTTATACTGTGCATTTAAGCATCAATAAATCCTTTTCGGAATCGGAGAGGAAGGCGGCAACAGAGCAAAATGTCAATAGTTCCTTGGATTGCCAGCCAGTCTCCCATGCCCGTACTTGCCGGGCAGCAGTCTGCAATCTGACAAGAACAGGCACATTCAGCTTAGGATAGACAAAGACGGCTTCACACCCTGTATACTGTGGATTTAAGCATCAATAAATCCTTTTCGGAATCGAAGCGGAAGGCGGCTACAGAGCAAAATGTCAACAACACCTGGGATTCCCAGCCAGTCTCCCATGCTGGTACTTACCGGGCCCTAAGCTGGGTAGCAGTCTACAATCTGACGAGAGCAGGCGCTTTCAGCTTAGGATGGCCGTAGACACCTTCACACCCTGTATACTGTGGATTTAAGCATCAATAAATCCTTTTCAGAATCGAAGCGGATGGCGGCAACAGAACAAAATGTCAACGACACCTGGGATTCCCAGCCAGTCTCCCATGCTGGTACTTACCTGGCCCTAAGCTGGGTAGCAGTCTGCGATCTGACGAAAGCAGGCGCGTTCAGCTTAGGATGGCCGTTTACAGCTTCTCGCCCTTTATACTGTGCATTTAAGCATCAATAAATCCTTTTCGGAATCGGAACGGAAGGAGGCAACAGAGCAAAATGTCAACGGCAGCCGGGATCCCCAGCCAGTGTCTCATGCCGGTACTTACCGGGCCCTAAGATCTGTACCAGTCTGCGATCTGACGAGAGCAGGCGCGTTAAGCTTAGGATGGCCGTCGACAGCTTCACACCTTGTATACTGTGGATTTAAGCATCAATAAATTCTTTTCGGAATCGGAGCGGAAGGCAGCAATAGAGCAAAATGTCAACGGCACCCGGGATTCCCAGCCAGTCTCCCATGCCAGTACTTACTGGGCCCTAATCTGGGTAGCAGTCTGCGATCTGACGAGAGCAGGCGCGTTCAGATTAGGATGGCCATTGACAGCTTCATGCTTTTTATACTGTGCATTTAAGCATCAATAAATCCTTTTCGGAATCGGAGAGGAAGGCGGCAACAGAGCAAAATGTCAATAGCACCTTGGATTGCCAGCCAGTCTCCCGTGCCCGTACTTGCCGGGCAGCAGTCTGCGATCTGACAAGAACAGGCACATTCAGCTTAGGATAGCCGTAGATGGCTTCACACCCTGTATACTGTGGATTTAAGCATCAATAAATCCTTTTCGGAATCGGAGCGGAGGGCGGCTACAGAGCAAAATGTCAACAACACCTGGGATTCCCATCCAGTGTCTCATGCCGGTACTTACCGGGCCTTAAGATCTGTACCAGTCTGCGATCTGACGAGAGCAGGCGCGTTAAGCTTAGGATGGCCGTCGACAGCTTCACACCTTGTATACTGTGGATTTAAGCATCAATAAATTATTTTCGGAATCAGAGCGGAAGGCGGCAACAGAGCAAAATGTCAACAACACCTGGGATTCCCAGCCAGTCTCCCATGCTGGTACTTACCGGGCCCTAAGCTGGGTAGCAGTCTGCGATCTGACAAGAGCAGGCGCCTTCAGCTTAGGATGGCCGTTGACAGCTTCACATTTTGTATACTGTGGATTTAAGCATCAATAAATAATTTTCGGAATCGGAGCAGAAACTGAGCAAAATGTCAACTGCACCCGGGATTCCCAGCCAGTCTCCCATGCTGGTACTTACCAGTCCCGAAGCTGGGAAGCAGTCTGCGATCTGACGAGAACAGGCACATTCAGCTTAGGATGGCCGTAGACATCTTCACACCCTGTATACTGTGGATTTAAGCATCAATAAATCCTTTTCGGAATCGGAGCGTAAGGCGGCAACAGAGCAAAATGTCAACGGCAGCCGGGATTCCCAGCCAGTGTCCCATGCCGGTACTTACCGGGCCCTAAGATCTGTACCAGTCTGCGATCTGACGAGAGCAGGCGCGTTCAGCTTAGGATGGCCGTTTACAGCTTCTCGCCCTTTATACTGTGCATTTAAGCATCAATAAATCCTTTTCGGAATCGGAACGGAAGGCGGCAACAGAGCAAAATGTCAACGGCAGCCGGGATTCCCAGCCAGTGTCTCATGCCGGTACTTACCGGGCCCTAAGATCTGTACCAGTCTGCGATCTGACGAGAGCAGGCGCGTTAAGCTTAGGATGGCCGTCGACAGCTTCACACCTTGTATACTGTTGATTTAAGCATCAATAAATTATTTTCGGAATCGGAGCGGAGGGCAGCAATAGAGCAAAATGTCAACGGCACCTGGGATTCCCAGCCAGTCTCCCATGCCAGTACTTACCGGGCCCTAAGCTGGGTAGCAATCTGCGATCTGACGAGAGCAGGCGCGTTCAGCTTAGGATGGCCATTGACAGCTTCATGCTTTTTATACTGTGCATTTAAGCATCAATAAATCCTTTTCGGAATCGGAGAGGAAGGCGGCAACAGAGCAAAATGTCAATAGTTCCTTGGATTGCCAGCCAGTCTCCCATGCCCGTACTTGCCGGGCAGCAGTCTGCAATCTGACAAGAACAGGCACATTCAGCTTAGGATAGACAAAGACGGCTTCACACCCTGTATACTGTGGATTTAAGCATCAATAAATCCTTTTCGGAATCGAAGCGGAAGGCGGCTACAGAGCAAAATGTCAACAACACCTGGGATTCCCAGCCAGTCTCCCATGCTGGTACTTACCGGGCCCTAAGCTGGGTAGCAGTCTACAATCTGACGAGAGCAGGCGCTTTCAGCTTAGGATGGCCGTAGACACCTTCACACCCTGTATACTGTGGATTTAAGCATCAATAAATCCTTTTCAGAATCGAAGCGGATGGCGGCAACAGAACAAAATGTCAACGACACCTGGGATTCCCAGCCAGTCTCCCATGCTGGTACTTACCTGGCCCTAAGCTGGGTAGCAGTCTGCGATCTGACGAAAGCAGGCGCGTTCAGCTTAGGATGGCCGTTTACAGCTTCTCGCCCTTTATACTGTGCATTTAAGCATCAATAAATCCTTTTCGGAATCGGAACGGAAGGAGGCAACAGAGCAAAATGTCAACGGCAGCCGGGATCCCCAGCCAGTGTCTCATGCCGGTACTTACCGGGCCCTAAGATCTGTACCAGTCTGCGATCTGACGAGAGCAGGCGCGTTAAGCTTAGGATGGCCGTCGACAGCTTCACACCTTGTATACTGTGGATTTAAGCATCAATAAATTCTTTTCGGAATCGGAGCGGAAGGCAGCAATAGAGCAAAATGTCAACGGCACCCGGGATTCCCAGCCAGTCTCCCATGCCAGTACTTACTGGGCCCTAATCTGGGTAGCAGTCTGCGATCTGACGAGAGCAGGCGCGTTCAGATTAGGATGGCCATTGACAGCTTCATGCTTTTTATACTGTGCATTTAAGCATCAATAAATCCTTTTCGGAATCGGAGAGGAAGGCGGCAACAGAGCAAAATGTCAATAGCACCTTGGATTGCCAGCCAGTCTCCCGTGCCCGTACTTGCCGGGCAGCAGTCTGCGATCTGACAAGAACAGGCACATTCAGCTTAGGATAGCCGTAGATGGCTTCACACCCTGTATACTGTGGATTTAAGCATCAATAAATCCTTTTCGGAATCGGAGCGGAGGGCGGCTACAGAGCAAAATGTCAACAACACCTGGGATTCCCAGCCAGTCTCCCATGCTGGTACTTACCGGGCCCTAAGCTAGGTAGCAGTGTGCGATTTTACGAGAGCAGGCACGTTCAGCTTAGGATGGCCGTTGACAGCTTCACGCCCTTTATACTGTGCATTTAAGCATCAATAAATCATTTTCCGAATCGGAGCGGAAGGCGGCAACAGAGCAAAATGTCAACTGCACCCAGGATTCCCAGCCAGTCTCCCATGCCGCTACTTACTGGGCCCTAAGCTGGGTAGCAGTCTGCGATCTGACGAGAGCAGGCGCGTTCAGCTTAGGATGGCCGTTGACATCTTTATGCCTTGTATATTGTGGATTTAAGCATCAATAAATATTTTTATTAATCGGAGAAGAAGGCGGCAACAGAGCAAAATGTCAATGGCACCTTGGATTGCCAGCCAGTCTCCCATGCCGGTATCTGCCGGGCAGCAGTCTGCGATCTGAGGACAGCAGGCACGTTCAGACTTAGGATGGCCGTTGACAGCTTCACACCCTGTATATTGTGGATTTAAGCATCAATAGATCCTTTTCCGAATTGGATCGGAAAGAGAGCAGGCGCGTTCAGCTTAGGATGGCCATTGACAGCTTCATGCTTTTTATACTGTGCATTTAAGCATCAATAAATCCTTTTCAGAATCGGAACGGAAGGCGGCAACAGAGCAAAATGTCAACTGCACTCGGGATTCCCAGCCAGTCACCCATGCCGGTACTTACTGGGCCCTAAGCTGGGTAGCAGTCTGCGACCTGAGGAGAGCAGGCACGTTCAGGCTTAGGATGGCCGTTGACAGCTTCACACTTTGTATACTGTGGATTTAAGCATCAATAAATAATTTTCGGAATCGGAGCAGAAACAGAGCAAAATGTCAACTGCACCCGGGTTTCCCAGCCAGTCTCCCATGCTGGTACTTACCAGGCCCTAAGCTGGGTAGCAGTCTGCGATCTGACGAGGGCAGGCGCGTTCAGCTTAGGATGGCCGTTGACGGCTTCACACTTTGTATACTGTGGATTTAAGCATCAATAAATAATTTTCGGAATCGGAGCAGAAACAGAGCAAAATGTCAACTGCACCCGGGATTCCCAGTCAGTCTCCCATGCTGGTACTTACCAGGTCCGAAGCTGGGTAGCAGTCTGCGATTTGATGAGAACAGGCGCATTCAGCTTAGGATGGCCATAGACATCTTCATGCCCTGTATACTGTGGATTTAAGCATCAATAAATCCTTTTCGGAATCGGAACGGAAGGCGGCAACAGAGCAAAATGTCAACGGCAGCCGGGATTCCCAGCCAGTGTCCCATGCCGGTACTTACCGGGCCCTAAGATCTGTACCAGTCTGCGATCTGACGAGAGCAGGCGCGTTAAGCTTAGGATGGCCGTCGACAGCTTCACACCTTGTATACTGTGGATTTAAGCATCAATAAATTCTTTTCGGAATCGGAGCGGAAGGCAGCAATAGAGCAAAATGTCAACGGCACCTGGGAATCCCAGCCAGTCTCCCATGCCAGTACTTACCGGGCCCTAAGCTGGGTAGCAGTCTGCGATCTGACGAGAGCAGGCGCGTTCAGCTTACGATGGCCATTGACAGCTTCATGCTTTTTATACTGTGCATTTAAGCATCAATAAATCCTTTTCGGAATCGGAGAGGAAGGCGGCAACAGAGCAAAATGTCAATAGCACCTTGGATTGCCAGCCAGTCTCCCGTGCCCGTACTTGCCGGGCAGCAGTCTGCGATCTGACAAGAACAGGCACATTCAGCTTAGGATAGCCGTAGACGGCTTCACACCCTGTATACTGTGGATTTAAGCATCAATAAATCCTTTTCGGAATCGAAGCGTAAGGCGGCTACAGAGCAAAATGTCAACAACACCTGGGATTCCCAGCCAGTCTCCCATGCTGGTACTTACCAGGCCCTAAGATTGGTAGCAGTCTGCGATCTGACGAGAGCAGGCGCGTTCAGCTTAGAATGGCCGTTGACAGCTTCACACTTTGTATACTGTGGATTTAAGCATCAATAAATAATTTTCGGAATCGGAGAGGAAGGCGGCAACAGAGCAAAATGTCAATGGCACCTTGGATTGCCAGCCAGTCTCCCATGCCGATAACTGCCGGGCAGCAGTCTGCGATATGAGGAGAGCAGGCATGTTCAGGCTTAGGATGGCCGTTGACAGCTTCACACCCTGTATATTGTGGATTTAAGCATCAATAAATCCTTTTCCGAATCGGAGCGGAAGGTGGCAACAGATTAAAATGTCAACTGCACCCGGGATTCCCAGCCAGTCTACAATGCTGGTACTTACCGGGCCCTAAGCTGGGTAGCAGACTGCGATCTGATGAGAGCAGGCGCGTTCAGCTTAGGATGGCCGTTGACAGCTTCACACTTTGTATACTGTGGATTTAAGCATCAATAAATAATTTTCGGAATCGGAGCAGAAACAGAGCAAAATGTCAACGGCAGCCGGGATTCCCAGGCAGTCTCCCATGCTGGTACTTACCAGGCCCGAAGCTGGGTAGCAGTCTGCGATCTGACGAGAACAGGCGCATTCAGCTTAGGATGGCCGTAGACATCTTCACACCCTGTATACTGTGAATTTAAGCATCAATAAATCCTTTTCGGAATCGGAGCGTAAGGCGGCAACAGAGCAAAATGTCAACGGCAGCCGGGATTCCCAGCCAGTGTCCCATGCCGGTACTTACCGGGCCCTAAGATCTGTACCAGTCTGCGATCTGACGAGAGCAGGCGCGTTCAGCTTAGGATGGCCGTTTACAGCTTCTCGCCCTTTATACTGTGCATTTAAGCATCAATAAATCCTTTTCGGAATCGGAACGGAAGGCGGCAACAGAGCAAAATGTCAACGGCAGCCGGGATTCCCAGCCAGTGTCTCATGCCGGTACTTACCGGGCCCTAAGATCTGTACCAGTCTGCGATCTGACGAGAGCAGGCGCGTTAAGCTTAGGATGGCCGTCGACAGCTTCACACCTTGTATACTGTGGATTTAAGCATCAATAAATTCTTTTCGGAATCGGAGCGGAAGGCAGCAATAGAGCAAAATGTCAACGGCACCCGGGATTCCCAGCCAGTCTCCGATGCCAGTACTTACTGGGCCCTAAGCTGGATAGCAGTCTGCGATCTGACGAGAGCAGGCGCGTTCAGATTAGGATGGCCATTGACAGCTTCATGCTTTTTATACTGTGCATTTAAGCATCAATAAATCCTTTTCGAAATCGGAGAGGAAGGCGGCAACAGAGCAAAATGTCAATAGCACCTTGGATTGCCAGCCAGTCTCCCATGCCCGTACTTGCCGGGCAGCAGTCTGCGATCTGACAAGAACAGGCACATTGAGCTTAGGATAGCCGTAGACGGCTTCACACCCTGTATACTGTGGATTTAAGCATCAATAAATCCTTTTCGGATTCGGAGCGGAAGGCGGCTACAGAGCAAAATGTCAACAACACCTGGGATTCCCAGCCAGTTTCCCATGCTGGTACTTTCCAGGCCCTAAGCTAGGTAGCAGTCTGCGATCTGACGAGAGCAGGCACGTTTAGCTTAGGATGGCCGTTGACAGCTTCACGCCCTTTATACTGTGCGTTTAAGCATCAATAAATCATTTTCCGAATCGGAGCGGAAGGCGGCAACAGAGCAAAATGTCAACTGCACCCGGGATTCCCAGCCAGTCTCCCATGCCGGTACTTACTGGGTCCTAAGATGGGTAGCAGTCTGCGATCTGACGAGAGCAGGCGCGTACAGCTTAGGATGGCCGTTTACATCTTTACGCCTTGTATATTGTGGATTTAAGCATCAATAAATATTTTTATTAATCGGAGAAGAAGGCGGCAACAGAGCAAAATGTCAATGGCACCTTGGATTGCCAGCCAGTCTCCCATGCCGGTATCTGCCGGGTAGCAGTCTGCGATCTGAAGACAGCAGGCACGTTCAGTCTTAGGATGGCCGTTGACAGCTTCACACCCTGTATATTGTGGATTTAAGCATCAATAGATCCTTTTCCGAATTGGATCGGAAGGCGGCAACAGATTAAAATGTCAACTGCACCCGGGATTCCCAGCCAGTCTCCCATGCTGGTACTTACCAGGCCCTAAGCTGGGTAGCAGTCTGCGATCTGACGAGAGCAGGCGCGTTCAGCTTAGGATGGCCGTTGACAGCTTCACACTTTGCACACTTTGTATACTGTGCATTTAAGCATCAATAAATCCTTTTCGGAATCGGAACGGAAGGCGGCAACAGAGCAAAATGTCAACGACAGCCGGGATTCCCAGCCAGTTTCCCATGCCGGTACTTACCGGGCCCTAAGATCTGTACCAGTCTGCGATCTGACGAGAGCAGGCACGTTAAGCTTAGGATGGCCGTCGACAGCTTCACACCTTGCATACTGTGGATTTAAGCATCAATAAATTCTTTTCGGAATCGGAGCGGAGGGCAGCAATAGAGCAAAATGTCAAAGGCACCTGGGATTCCCAGCCAGTCTCCCATGCCAGTACTTACCAAGCCCTAAGCTGGGTAGCAGTCTGCGATCTGACAAGAGCAGGCGCGTTCAGCTTAGGATGGCCATTGACAGCTTCATGCTTTTTATACTGTGCATTTAAGCATCAATAAATCCTTTTCGGAATCGGAGAGGAAGGCGGCAACAGAGCAAAATGTCAATAGTTCCTTGGATTGCCAGCCAGTCTCCCATGCCCGTACTTGCCGGGCAGCAGTCTGCAATCTGACAAGAACAGGCACATTCAGCTTAGGATAGACAAAGACGGCTTCACACCCTGTATACTGTGGATTTAAGCATCAATAAATCCTTTTCGAAATCGAAGCGGAAGGCGGCTACAGAGCAAAATGTCAAAGGCACCTGGGATTCCCAGCCAGTCTCCCATGCCAGTACTTACCAGGCCCTAAGCTGGGTAGCAGTCTGCGATCTGACAAGAGCAGGTGCGTTCAGCTTAGGATGGCCATTGACAGCTTCATGCTTTTTATACTGTGCATTTAAGCATCAATAAATCCTTTTCGGAATCGGAACGGAAGGCGGCAACAGAGCAAAATGTCAATAGCACCTTGGATTGCCAGCCAGTCTCCCATGCCCGTACTTGCCGGGCAGCAGTCTGCGATCTGACAAGAACAGGCACATTCAGCTTAGGATAGCCGTAGACGGCTTCAAACCCTGTATACTGTGGATTTAAGCATCAATAAATCCTTTACGGAATCGGAGCGGAAGGCGGCTACAGAGCAAAATGTCAACAACACCTGGGATTCCCAGCCAGTCTCCCATGCTGGTACTTACCGGGCCCTAAGCTTGGTAGCAGTCTGCGATCTGATGAGAGCAGGCGCGTTCAGCTTAGGATGGCCGTTAACAGCATCACGCCCTTTATACTGTGCATTTAAGCATCAATAAATCCTTTTCCGAATCGGAGCGGAAGGCGGCAACAGAGCAAAATGTCAATGGCAGCCGGGATTCCCAGCCAGTGTCCCATGCCGGTACTTACCGGGCCCTAAGATCTGTACCAGTCTGCGATCTGACGAGAGCAGGCGCGTTAAGCTTAGGATGGCCGTTGACAGCTTCACACCTTGTATACTGTGGATTTAAGCATCAATAAATTATTTTCGGAATCGGAGCGGAAGGCAGCAATAGAGCAAAATGTCAACGGCACCTGGGATTCCCAGCAAGTCTGCCATGCCAGTACTTACCGGGCCGTAAGCTGGGTAGCAGTCTGCGATCTGACGAGAGCAGGCGTGTTCAGCTTACGACGGCCATTGACAGCTTCATGCTTTTTATACTGTGCATTTAAGCATCAATAAATCCTTTTCGGAATCGGAAAGGAAGGCGGCAACAGAGCAAAATGTCAATAGCACCTTGGATTCCCAGCCAGTCTCCCATGCCTGTACTTGCCGGGCAGCAGTCTGCGATCTGACAAGAACAGGCACATTCAGCTTAGGATAGCCGTAGACGGCTTCACACCCTGTATACTGTGGATTTAAGCATCAATAAATCATTTTCGAAATCGAAGCGGAAGGCGGCTACAGAGCAAAATGTCAACAACACCTGGGATTCCCAGCCAGTCTCCCATGCTGGTACTTACCGGGCCCTAAGCTGGGTAGCAGTCTGCGATCTGACGAGAGCAGGCGCGTTCAGCTTAGGATGGCCGTTGACAGCTTCACACTTTGTATACTGTGGATTTAAGCATCAATAAATAATTTTCGGAATCGGAGCAGAAACAGAGCAAAACGTCAACGGCAACCGGGATTCCCAGCCAGTCTCCCATGCTGGTACTTACCAGGCCCTAAGCTGAGTAGCATTCTGCGATCTGACGAGCGCAGGCGCGTTCAGCTTAAGATGGCCGTTGACAGCTTCACACTTTGTATACTGTGGATTTAAGCATCAATAAATAATTTTCGGAATCGGAGAAGAAACAGAGCAAAATGTCAACTTCACCCGGGATTCCCAGCCAGTCTCCCATGTTGGTACTTACCAGGCCCGAAGCTGGGAAGCAGTCTGCGATCTGACGAGAACAGGCGCATTCAGCTTAGGATGGCTGTAGACATCTTCACACCCTGTATACTGTGGATTTAAGCATCAATAAATCCTTTTCGGAATCGAAGCGGAAGGCGGCTTTAGAGCAAAATGTCAACAACACCTGGGATTCCCAGCCAGTCTCCCATGCTGGTACTTACCGGGCCCTAAGCTGGGTAGCAGTCTGCGATCTGACGAGAGCAGGCGCGTTCAGCTTAGGATGGCCGTTGACAGCTTCACGCCCTTTATACTGTGCATTTAAGCATCAATAAATCCTTTTCCGAATCGGAGCGGAAGGCGGCAACAGATTAAAATGTCAACTGCACCCGGGATTCCCAGCCATTCTCCCATGCTGGTACTTACCAGGCCCTAAGCTGGGTAGCAGTCTGCGATCTGACGAGAGCAGGCGCGTTCAGCTTAGGATGGCCGTTGACAGCTTCGCACTTTGTATACTGTGGATTTAAGCATCAATAAATAATTTTCGGAATCGGAACAGAAACAGAGCAAAATGTCAACTGCACCCGGGATTCCCAGCCAGTCTCCCATGCTGGAACTTACCGGGCCCTAAGCTGGGTATCAGTCTGCGATCTGACGAGAGCAGGCGCGTTCAGCTTTGGATGGCCGTTGACAGCTTCTCGCCCTTTATACTGTGCATTTAAGCATCAATAAATCGTTTTTCGGAATCGGAACGGAAGGCGGCAATAGAGCAAAATGTCAACGGCACCTGGGATTCCCAGCCAGTCTCCCATGCCAGTACTTTCCGGGCCCTAAGCTGGGTAGCAGTCTGCGATCTGTCGAGAGCAGGCGCCTTCAGCTTACGATGGCCATTGACAGCTTCATGCTTTTTATACTGTGCATTTAAGCATCAATAAATCCTTTTCGGAATCAGAGAGGAAGGCGGCAACAGAGCAAAATGTCAATAGCACCTTGGATTGCCAGCCAGTCTCCCATGCCCGTACTTGCCGGGCAGCAGTCTGCGATCTGACAAGAACAGGCACATTCAGCTTAGGATAGCCGTAGACGGCTTCACACCCTGTATACTGTGGATTTAAGCATCAATAAATCCTTTTCGGAATCGAAGCGGAAGGCGGCTACAGAGCAAAATGTCAACAACACCTGGGATTCCCAGCCAGTCTCCCAAGCTGGTACTTACCGGGCCCTAAGCTGGGTAGCAGTCTGCGATCTGACGAGAACAGGCGCATTCAGCTTAGGATGGCCGTAGACATCTTCACACCCTGTATACTGTGGATTTAAGCATCAATAAATCCTTTTTCGGAATCGGAGCGAAAGGCGGCAACATAGCAAAATGTCAACGACACCTGGGATTCCCAGCCAGTCTCCCATGCTGGTACTTACCGGGCCCTAAGCTGGGTAGCAGTCTGCGATCTGACGAGAGCAGGCGCGTTCAGCTTAGGATGGCCGTTGACAGCTTCTCGCCCTTTATACTGTGCATTCAGGCATCAATAAATCCTTTTCGGAATCGGAGCGGAAGGCGGCAAAAGAGCAAAATGTCAACGGCAGCCGGGATTCCCAGCCAGTGTCCCATGCCAGTACTTACCAGGCCCTAAGCTGGGTAGCAGTCTGCGATCTGACGAGAGCAGGCGCGTTCAGCTTAGGATGGCCATTGACAGCTTCATGATTTTTATACTGTGCATTTAAGCATCAATAAATCCTTTTCGGAATCGGAACGGAAGGCGGCAACAGAGCAAAATGTCAACTGCACCCGGGATTCCCAGCCAGTCTCCCATGTTAGTACTTGCCGGGCAGCAGTCTGCGATCTGACAAGAACAGGCACATTCAGCTTAGGACAGCCGTAGACGGCTTCACACCCTGTATACTGTGGATTTAAGCATCAAAAAATCCTTTTCGGAATCGGAGCGGAAGGCGGCTACAGAGCAAAATGTCAACAACACCTGGGATTGCCAGCCAGTCTCCCATGCTGGTACTTACCGGGCCCTAAGCTGGGTAGCAGTCTGCGATCTGACGAGAGCAGGCGCGTTCAGCTTAGGATGGCCGTTGACAGCTTCACGCCCTTTATACTGTGCATTTAAGCATCAATAAATCCTTTTCCGAATCGGAGCGGAAGGCAGCAACAGATTAAAATGTCAACTGCACCCGGGATTCCCAGCCAGTCTCCCATGCTGGTACTTACCAGGCCCTAAGCTGGGTAGCAGTCTGCGATCTGACGAGCGCAGGCGCGTTCAGCTTAGGATGGCCGTTGACAGCTTCACACTTTGTATACTGTGCATTTAAGCATCAATAAATCCTTTTCGGAATCGGAACGGAAGGCGGCAACAGAGCAAAATGTCAACGGCAACCGGGATTCCCAGCCAGTCTCCCATGCCAGTACTTACCAGGCCCTAAGCTGGGTAGCAGTCTGCGATGTGACGAGAGCAGGCGCGTTCAGCTTAGGATGGCCATTGACAGCTTCATGATTTTTATACTGCGCATTTAAGCACCAATAAATCCTTTTCGGAATCGGAGAGGAAGGCGGCAACAGAGCAAAATGTCAACTGCACCCGGGATTCCCAGCCAGTCTCCCATGCCGGTACTTACTGGGCCCTAAACTGGGTAGCAGTCTGCAATCTGACGAGAGCAGGCGCGTTCAGCTTAGGATGGCCGTTGACATCTTTACGTGTTGTATATTGTGGATTTAAGCATCAATAAATCCTTTTCCGAATCGGAGCGGATGGCGGCAACAGATTAAAATGTCAACTGCACCCAGGATTCCAGCCAGTCTCCCATGCTGGTACTTACCAGGCCCTAAGCTGGGTAGCAGTCTGCAATCTGACGAGAGCAGGCACGTTCAGCTTAGGATGGCTGTTGACAGCTTCACACTTTGTATACTGTGGATTTAAGCATCAATAAATTATTTTCGGAATCGGAGCAAAATGTCAACTGCACTCGGGATTCCCAGCCAGTCTCCCATGCTGGTACTTACCAGGCCCGAAGCTGGGTAGCAGTCTGCGATCTGACGAGAACAGGCGCATTCAGCTTAGGATGGCCGTAGACATCTGCACACCCTGTATACTGTGGATTTAAGCATCAATAAATCCTTTTCGGAATCGGAGCGTAAGGCGGCAACAGAGCAAAATGTCAACGACACCTGGGATTCCCAGCCAGTCTCCCATGCTGGTACTTACCGGGCCCTAAGCTGGGTAGCAGTCTGCGATCTGACGAGAGCAGGCGCGTTCAGCTTAGGATGGCCGTTGACAGCTTCTCGCCCTTTATACTGTGCATTTAAGCATCAATAAATCCTTTTCAGAATCGGAACGGAAGGCGGCAACAGAGCAAAATGTCAACGGCAGCCGGGATTCCCAGCCAGTGTCCCATGCCGGTAATTACCGGGCCCTAAGATCTGTACCAGTCTGCGATCTGACGAGAGCAGGCGCGTTAAGCTTAGGATGGCCATTGACAGCTTCATGATTTTTATACTGTGCATTTAAGCATCAATAAATCCTTTTCGGAATCGGAAGGGAAGGCGGCAACAGAGCAAGATGTCAACTGCACCCGGGATTCCCAGCCAGTCTCCCATGCCGGTACTTACTGGGCCCTAAGCTGGGTAGCAGTCTGCGATCTGACGAGAGCAGGCGCGTTCAGCTTAGGATGGCCGTTGACATCTTCACGCCTTGTATATTGTGGATTTAAGCATCAATAAATATTTTTATTAATCGGAGAAGAAGGCGGCAACAGAGCAAAATGTCAATGGCACCTTGGATTGCCAGCCAGTCTCCCATGCCGGTATCTGCCGGGCAGCAGTCTGCGATCTGAAGACAGCAGGCACGTTCAGGCTTAGGATGGCCGTTGACAGCTTCACACCCTGTATATTGTGGATTTAAGCATCAATAGATCCTTTTCCGAATTGGATCGGAAGGCGGCAACAGATTAAAATGTCAACTGCACCCGGGATTCCCAGCCAGTCTCCCATGCTAGTACTTACCAGGCCCTAAGCTGGGTAGCAGTCTGCGATCTGACGAGAGCAGGCGAGTTCAGCTTAGGATGGCCGTTGACAGCTTCACACTTTGCACACTTTGTATACTTTGTATACTGTGCATTTAAGCATCAATAAATCCTTTTCGGAATCGGAACGGAAGGCGGCAACAGAGCAAAATTTCAACGACAGCCGGGATTCCCAGCCAGTTTCCCATGCCGGTACTTACCGGGCCCTAAGATCTGTACCAGTCTGCGATCTGACGAGAGCAGGCACGTTAAGCTTAGGATGGCCGTCGACAGCTTCACACCTTGCATACTGTGGATTTAAGCATCAATAAATTCTTTTCGGAATCGGAGCGGAGGGCAGCAATAGAGCAAAATGTCAAAGGCACCTGGGATTCCCAGCCAGTCTCCCATGCCAGTACTTACCAGGCCCTAAGCTGGGTAGCAGTCTGCGATCTGACAAGAGCAGGCGCGTTCAGCTTAGGATGGCCATTGACAGCTTCATGCTTTTTATACTGTGCATTTAAGCATCAATAAATCCTTTTCGGAATCGGAGAGGAAGGCGGCAACAGAGCAAAATGTCAATAGTTCCTTGGATTGCCAGCCAGTCTCCCATGCCCGTACTTGCCGGGCAGCAGTCTGCAATCTGACAAGAACAGGCACATTCAGCTTAGGATAGCCGTGGACGGCTTCACACCCTGTATACTGTGGATTTAAGCATCAATAAATCCTTTTCGGAATCGAAGCGGAAGGCGGCTACAGAGCAAAATGTCAACAACAACTGGGATTCCCAGCCAGTCTCCCATGCTGGTACTTACCGGGCCCTAAGCTGGGTAGCAGTCTGCAATCTGACGAGAGCAGGCGCATTCAGCTTAGGATGGCCGTTGACAGCTTCACACTTTGTATACTGTGGATTTAAGCATCAATAAATAATTTTCGGAATCGGAGCAAAATGTCAACGGCAACCGGGATTCCCAGCCAGTCTCCCATGCCGGTACTTACCAGGCCCGAAGCTGGGTAGCAGTCTGCGATCTGACGAGAACAGGCGCATTCAGCTTAGGATGGCCGTAGACATCTTCATACCCTGTATACTGTGGATTTAAGCATCAATAAATCCTTTTCGGAATCGGAGCGGATGGCGGCAACAGAACAAAATTTCAGCGACACCTGGGATTCCCAGCCAGTCTCCCATGCTGGTACTTACCGGGCCCTAAGCTGGGTAGCAGTCTGCGATCTGACGAGAGCAGGCGCGTTCAGCTTAGGATGGCCGTTGACAGCTTCTCGCCCTTTATACTGTGCATTTAAGCATCAATAAATCCTTTTCAGAATCGGAACGGAAGGCGGCAACAGAGCAAAATGTCAATAGCACCTTGGATTGCCAGCCAGTCTCCCATGCCCGTACGTGCCGGGCAGCAGTCTGCGATCTGACAAGAACAGGCACATTCAGCTTAGGATAGCCGTAGACGGCTTCAAACCCTGTATACTGTGGATTTAAGCATCAATAAATCCTTTTCGGAATCGGAGCGTAAGGCGGCAACAGAGCAAAATGTCAACGACACCTGGGATTCCCAGCCAGTCTCCCATGCTGGTACTTACCGGGCCCTAAGCTGGGTAGCAGTCTGCGATCTGACGAGAGCAGGCGCGTTCAGCTTAGGATGGCCGTTGACAGCTTCTCGCCCTTTATACTGTGCATTTAAGCATCAATAAATCCTTTTCAGAATCGGAACGGAAGGCGGCAACAGAGCAAAATGTCAACGGCAGCCGGGATTCCCAGCCAGTGTCCCATGCCGGTAATTACCGGGCCCTAAGATCTGTACCAGTCTGCGATCTGACGAGAGCTGGCGCGTTAAGCTTAGGATGGCCGTCGACAGCTTCACACCTTGTATACTGTGGATTTAAGCATCAATAAATTCTTTTCGTAATTGGAGCGGAAGGCAGCAATAGAGCAAAATGTCAACGGCACCCGGGATTCCCAGCCAGTCTCCCATGCCAGTACTTACCGGGCCCTAAGCTGGGTAGCCGTCTGCGATCTGACGAGAGCAGGCGCGTTCAGCTTAGGATGGCCGTTGACATCTTCACGCCTTGTATATTGTGGATTTAAGCATCAATAAATATTTTTATTAATCGGAGAGGAAGGCGGCAACAGAGCAAAATGTCAATGGCACCTTGGATTGCCAGCCAGACTCCCATGCCGGTAACTGCCGGGCAGCAGTCTGCGATCTGAGGAGAGCAGGCACGTTCAGGCTTAGGATGGCCGTTGACAGCTTCACACCCTGTATATTGTTGATTTAAGCATCAATAAATCCTTTTCGGAATCAGAGAGGAAGGCGGCAACAGAGCAAAATGTCAATAGCACCTTGGATTGCCAGCCAGTCTCCCATGCCCGTACTTGCCGGGCAGCAGTCTGCGATCTGACAAGAACAGGCACATTCAGCTTAGGATAGCCGTAGACGGCTTCACAACCTGTATACTGTGGATTTAAGCATCAATAAATCCTTTTCGGAATCGGAGCGGAAGGCGGCTACAGAGCAAAATGTCAACAACACCTGGGATTCCCAGCCAGTCTCCCATGCTGGTACTTACCGGGCCCTAAGCTGGGTAGCAGTCTGCGTTCTGACGAGAGCAAGCGCGTTCAGCTTAGGATGGCCGTTGACAGCTTCACGCCCTTTATACTGTGCATTTAAGCATCAATAAATCCTTTTCCGAATCAGAGCGGAAGGCGGCAACAGATTAAAATGTCAACTGCACCCGGGATTCCCAGCCAGTCTCCCATGCTGGTACTTACCAGGCCCTAAGCTGGGTAACAGTCTGCAATCTGACGAGAGCAGGCGCGTCCAGCTTAGGATGGCCGTTGACAGCTTCACACTTTGTATACTGTGGATTTAAGCATCAATTAATATTTTTATTAATCGGAGAGGAAGGCGGCAACAGAGCAAAATGTCAATGGCACCTTGGATTGCCAGCCAGTCTCCCACGCCGGTATCTGCCGGGCAGCAGTCTGCGATCTGAGGAGAGCAGACACGTTCAGCTTAGGATGGCCGTTGACAGCTTCACACCCTGTATATTGTGGATTTAAGCATCAATAAATCCTTTTCCGAATCGGAGCGGAAGGCGGCAACAGATTAAAATGTCAACTGCACCCGGGATTCCAGCCAGTCTACCATGCTGGTACTTACCAGGCCCTAAGCTGGGTATCAGTCTGCGATCTGACGAGAGCAGGCGCGTTCAGCTTAGGATGGCCGTTGACAGCTTCACACCCTGTATTCTGTGCATTTAAGCATCAATAAATCCTTTTCGGAATCGGAACGGAAGGCGGCAACAGAGCATAATGTCAACTGCACCCGGGATTCCCAGCCAGTCTCCCATGCCGGTACTTACTGGGCCCTAAGCTGGGTAGCAGTCTGCGATCTGACGAGAGCAGGCGCGTTCAGCTTAGGATGGCCGTTGACAGCTTCATGCTTTTTATACTGTGCATTTAAGCATCAATAAATCCTTTTCGGAATCAGAACAGAAGGCGGCAACAGAGCATAATGTCAACTGCACCCGGGATTCCCAGCCAGTCTCCCATGCCGGTACTTACTGGGCCCTAAGCTGGGTAGCAGTCTGCGATCTGACGAGAGCAGGCACGTTCAGCTTAGGATGGCCGTTGACATCTTCACGCCTTGTATATTGTGAATTGAAGCATCAATAAATATTTTTATTAATCGGAGAGGAAGGCGGCAACAGAGCAAAATGTCAATGGCACCTTGGATTGCCAGCCAGTCTCCCATGCCGGTAACTGCCAGGCAGTAGTCTGCGATCTGAGGAGAGCAGGCACGTTCAGGTTTAGGATGGCCGTTGACAGCTTCACACCCTGTGTATTGTGGATTTAAGCATCAATAAATCCTTTTCGGAATCGGAACGGAAGGCGGCAACAGAGCAAAATGTCAACTGCACCCGGGATTCCCAGCCAGTCTCCCATGCCGGTACTTACTGGGCCCTAAGCTGGGTAGCAGTCTGCGATCTGACGAGAGCAGGCGCGTTCAGCTTAGGATGGCCGTTGACATCTTCACGCCTTGTATATTGTGAATTTAAGCATCAATAAATATTTTTATTAATCGGAGAGGAAGGCGGCAAAAGAGCAAAATGTCAATGGCACCTTGGATTGCCAGCCAGTCTCCCATGCCGGTAACTGCCGGGCAGTAGTCTGTGATCTGAGGAGAGCAGGCACGTTCAGGCTTAGGATGGCCGTTGACAGCTTCACACCCTGTATATTGTTGATTTAAGCATCAATAAATCCTTTTCCGAATCGGAGCGGAAGGCGGCAACAGATTAAAATGTCAACTGCACCCGGGATTCCCAGCCAGTCACCCATGCTGGTACTTACCAGGCCCAAAGCTGGGTGGCAGTCTGCGATCTGACGAGAACAGGCGCATTCAGCTTAGGATGGCCATAGACATCTTCACACCCTGTATACTGTGGATTTAAGCATCAATAAAACCTTTTCGGAATCGGAGCGGAAGGCGGCAACAGAGCAAAATGTCAACGACACCTGGGATTCCCAGCCAGTCTCCCATGCTGGTACTTACCGGGCCCTAAGCTGGGTAGCAGTCTGCGATCTGACGAGAGCAGGCGCGTTCAGCTTAGGATGGCCGTCGACAGCTTCTCGCCCTTTAAACTGTGCATTTAGGCATCAATAAATCCTTTTCGGAATCGGAACGGAAGGCGGCAACAGAGCAAAATGTCAACGGCAGCCGGGATTCCCAGCCAGTGTCCCATGCCGGTACTTACCGGGCCCTAAGATCTGTACCAGTCTGCGATCTGACGAGAGCAGGCGCGTTAAGCTTAGGATGGCCGTCGACAGCTTCACACCTTGTATACTGTGGATTTAAGCATCAATAAATTATTTTCGGAATCGGAGCGGAAGGCAGCAATAGAGCAAAATGTCAACGGCACCCGGGATTCCCAGCCAGGCTCCCATGCCAGTACTTACCGGGCCCTAAGCTGGGTAGCAGTCTGCGATCTGACGAGAGCAGGCGCATTCAGCTTAGGATGGCCATTGACAGCTTCATGCTTTTTATACTGTGCATTTAAGCATCAATAAAGCCTTTTCGGAATCGTAGAGGAAGGCGGCAACAGAGCAAAATGTCAATAGCACCTTGGATTGCCAGCCAGTCTCCCATGCCCGTACTTGCCGGGCAGCAGTCTGCGATCTGACAAGAACAGACACATTCAGCTTAGGATAGCCGTAGACGGCTTCACACCCTGTATACTGTGGATTTAAGCATCAATAAATCCTTTTCGGAATCGGAGCGGAAGGCGGCTACAGAGCAAAATGTCAACAACACCTGGGACTCCCAGCCAGTCTCCCATGCTGGTACTTACCAGGCCCTAAGCTGGGTATCAGTCTGCGATCTGACGAGAGCAGGCGCGTTCAGCTTAGGATGGCCGTTGACAGCTTCACACCCTGTATACTGTGCATTTAAGCATCAATAAATCCTTTTCGGAATCGGAACGGATGGCGGCAACAGAGCAAAATGTCAACGGCAGCCGGGATTCCCAGCCAGTGTCCCATGCCGGTACTTACCGGGCCCTAAGATCTGTACCAGTCTGCATTCTGACGAGAGCAGGCGCGTTAAGCTTAGGATGGCCGTCGACATCTTCACACCTAGTATACTGTGGATTTAAGCATCAATAAATTATTTTCGGAATCGGAGCGGAAGGCAGCAATAGAGCAAAATGTCAACGGCAACCGGGATTCCCAGCCAGTCTCCCATGCCAGTACTTACCGGGCCCTAAGCTAGGTAGCAGTCTGCGATCTGACGAGAGCAGGAGCGTTCAGCTTAGGATGGCCGTTGACAGCTTCACACTTTGTATACTGTGGATTTAAGCATCAATAAATAATTTTCGGAATCGGAGCAGAAACAGAGCAAAATGGCAACTGCACCCGGGATTCCCAGCCAGTCTCCCATGCCGGTACTTACTGGGCCCTAAGCTGGGTAGCAGTCTGCGATCTGACGAGAGCAGGCGCGTTCAGCTTAGGATGGCCGTTGACATCTTCACGCCTTGTATATTGTGAATTTAATCATCAATAAATATTTTTATTAATCGGAGAGGAAGGCGGCAACAGAGCAAAATGTCAATGGCACCTTGGATTGCCAGCCAGTCTCCCATGCCGGTAACTGCCGGGCAGTGGTCTGCGATCTGAGGAGAGCAGGCACGTTCAGGCTTAGGATGGCCGTTGACAGCTTTACACCCTGTGTATTGTGGATTTAAGCATCAATAAATCCTTTTCCGAATCGGAGCGGAAGGCGGCAACAGATTAAATTGTCAACTGCACCTGGGATTCCCAGCCAGTCTCCCATGCTGGTACTTACCAGGCCCTAAGCTGGGTAGCAGTCTGCTATCTGACGAGAGCAGGCGCGTTAAGCTTAGGATGGCCGTCGACAGCTTCACACCTTGTATACTCTAGATTTAAGCATCAATAAATAATTTTCGGAATCGGAGCGGAAGGCAGCAATAGAGCAAAATGTCAACGGCAACCGGGATTCCCAGCCAGTCTCCCATGCCAGTACCTACCGGGCCCTAAGCTAGAGCAGTCTGCGATCTGACGAGAGCAGGCGCGTTCAGCTTAGGATGGCCATTGACAGCTTCATGCTTTTTATACTGTGCATTTAAGCATCAATAAATCCTTTTCGGAATCGAAGCGGAAGGCGGCAACAGATTAAAATGTCAACTGCACCCGGGATTCCCAGCCAGTCTCCCATGCTGGTACTTACTGTGCCCTTAGCTGGGTAGCAGTCTGCGATCTGACAAGAGCAGGCGCGTTCAGCTTAGGATGGCCGTTGACATCTTCACGCCTTGTATATTGTGGATTTAAGCATCAATAAATATTTTTATTAATCGGAGAGGAAGGCGGCAACAGAGCAAAATGTCAATGGCACTTTGAATTGCCAGCCAGTCTCCCATGCTCGTAACTGCCGGGCAGCAGTCTGCGATCTGAGGAGAGCAGGCATGTTCAGGCTTAGGATGGCCGTTGACAGCTTCACACCCGGTGTATTGTGGATTTAAGCATCAATAAATAATTTTCGGAATCGGAGCAGAAACAGAGCAAAATGTCAACTGCACCCGGGATTCCCAGCCAGTCTCCCATGCTGGTACATACCAGGCCCGAAGCTGGGTAGCAGTCTGCGATCTGACGAGAACAGGAGCATTCAGCTTAGGATGGCCGTAGACATCTTCACACCCTGTATACTGTGGATTTAAGCATCAATAAATCCTTTTCGGAATCGGAGCGTAAGGCGGCAACAGAGCAAAATGTCAACTGCACCCGGGATTCCCAGCCAGTCTCCCATGCCAGTACTTACCGGGCTCTAAGCTGGGTAGCAGTCTGCGATCTGACGAGAGCAGGCGCGTTCAGCTTAGGATGGCCATTGACAGCTTCATGCTTTTTATACTGTGCATTTAAGCATCAATAAATCCTTTTCGGAATCAGAGAGGAAGGCGGCAACAGAGCAAAATGTCAATAGCACCTTGGATTGTCAGCCAGTCTCCCATGCCTGTACTTGCCGGGCAGCAGTCTGCGATCTGACAAGAACAGGCACATTCAGCTTAGGATAGCCGTAGACGGCTTCACAACCTGTATACTGTGGATTTAAGCATCAATAAATCCTTTTCGGAATCGGAGCGGAAGGCGGCTACAGAGCAAAATGTCAACAACACCTGGGATTCCCAGCCAGTCTCCCATGCTGGTACTTACCGGGCCCTAAGCTGGGTAGCAGTCTGCGTTCTGACGAGAGCAAGCGCGTTCAGCTTAGGATGGCCGTTGACAGCTTCACGCCCTTTATACTGTGCATTTAAGCATCAATAAATCCTTTTCCGAATCAGAGCGGAAGGCAGCAACAGATTAAAATGTCAACTGCACCCGGGATTCCCAGCCAGTCTCCCATGCTGGTACTTACCAGGCCCTAAGCTGGGTAACAGTCTGCAATCTGACGAGAGCAGGCGCGTCCAGCTTAGGATGGCCGTTGACAGCTTCACACTTTGTATACTGTGGATTTAAGCATCAATTAATATTTTTATTAATCGGAGAGGAAGGCGGCAACAGAGCAAAATGTCAATGGCACCTTGGATTGCCAGCCAGTCTCCCACGCCGGTATCTGCCGGGCAGCAGTCTGCGATCTGAGGAGAGCAGACACGTTCAGCTTAGGATGGCCGTTGACAGATTCACACCCTGTATATTGTGGATTTAAGCATCAATAAATCCTTTTCCGAATCGGAGCGGAAGGCGGCAACAGATTAAAATGTCAACTGCACCCGGGATTCCAGCCAGTCTACCATGCTGGTACTTACCAGGCCCTAAGCTGGGTATCAGTCTGCGATCTGACGAGAGCAGGCGCGTTCAGCTTAGGATGGCCGTTGACAGCTTCACAGCCTGTGTATTGTGGATTTAAGCATCAATAAATTCTTTTCGGAATCGGAGCGTAAGGCGGCAACAGAGCAAAATGTCAACGACACCTGGGATTCCCAGCCAGTCTCCCATGCTGGTACTTACCGGGCCCTAAGCTGGGTAGCAGTCTGCGATCTGACGAGAGCAGGCGCGTTCAGCTTAGGATGGCCGTTGACAGCTTCTCGCCCTTTATACTGTGCATTTAAGCATCAATAAATCCTTTTCAGAATCGGAACGGAAGGCGGCAACAGAGCAAAATGTCAACGGCAGCCGGGATTCCCAGCCAGTGTCCCATGCCGGTAATTACCGGGCCCTAAGATCTGTACCAGTCTGCGATCTGACGAGAGCAGGCGCGTTAAGCTTAGGATGGCCGTCGACAGCTTCACACCTTGTATACTGTGGATTTAAGCATCAATAAATTCTTTTCGTAATTGGAGCGGAAGGCAGCAATAGAGCAAAATGTCAACGGCACCCGGGATTCCCAGCCAGTCTCCCATGCCAGTACTTACCGGGCCCTAAGCTGGGTAGCCGTCTGCGATCTGACGAGAGCAGGCGCGTTCAGCTTAGGATGGCCGTTGACATCTTCACGCCTTGTATATTGTGGATTTAAGCATCAATAAATATTTTTATTAATCGGAGAGGAAGGCGGCAACAGAGCAAAATGTCAATGGCACCTTGGATTGCCAGCCAGACTCCCATGCCGGTAACTGCCGGGCAGCAGTCTGCGATCTGAGGAGAGCAGGCACGTTCAGGCTTAGGATGGCCGTTGACAGCTTCACACCCTGTATATTGTTGATTTAAGCATCAATAAATCCTTTTCGGAATCAGAGAGGAAGGCGGCAACAGAGCAAAATGTCAATAGCACCTTGGATTGCCAGCCAGTCTCCCATGCCCGTACTTGCCGGGCAGCAGTCTGCGATCTGACAAGAACAGGCACATTCAGCTTAGGATAGCCGTAGACGGCTTCACAACCTGTATACTGTGGATTTAAGCATCAATAAATCCTTTTCGGAATCGGAGCGGAAGGCGGCTACAGAGCAAAATGTCAACAACACCTGGGATTCCCAGCCAGTCTCCCATGCTGGTACTTACCGGGCCCTAAGCTGGGTAGCAGTCTGCGTTCTGACGAGAGCAAGCGCGTTCAGCTTAGGATGGCCGTTGACAGCTTCACGCCCTTTATACTGTGCATTTAAGCATCAATAAATCCTTTTCCGAATCAGAGCGGAAGGCGGCAACAGATTAAAATGTCAACTGCACCCGGGATTCCCAGCCAGTCTCCCATGCTGGTACTTACCAGGCCCTAAGCTGGGTAACAGTCTGCAATCTGACGAGAGCAGGCGCGTCCAGCTTAGGATGGCCGTTGACAGCTTCACACTTTGTATACTGTGGATTTAAGCATCAATTAATATTTTTATTAATCGGAGAGGAAGGCGGCAACAGAGCAAAATGTCAATGGCACCTTGGATTGCCAGCCAGTCTCCCACGCCGGTATCTGCCGGGCAGCAGTCTGCGATCTGAGGAGAGCAGACACGTTCAGCTTAGGATGGCCGTTGACAGCTTCACACCCTGTATATTGTGGATTTAAGCATCAATAAATCCTTTTCCGAATCGGAGCGGAAGGCGGCAACAGATTAAAATGTCAACTGCACCCGGGATTCCAGCCAGTCTACCATGCTGGTACTTACCAGGCCCTAAGCTGGGTATCAGTCTGCGATCTGACGAGAGCAGGCGCGTTCAGCTTAGGATGGCCGTTGACAGCTTCACACCCTGTATTCTGTGCATTTAAGCATCAATAAATCCTTTTCGGAATCGGAACGGAAGGCGGCAACAGAGCATAATGTCAACTGCACCCGGGATTCCCAGCCAGTCTCCCATGCCGGTACTTACTGGGCCCTAAGCTGGGTAGCAGTCTGCGATCTGACGAGAGCAGGCGCGTTCAGCTTAGGATGGCCGTTGACAGCTTCATGCTTTTTATACTGTGCATTTAAGCATCAATAAATCCTTTTCGGAATCAGAACAGAAGGCGGCAACAGAGCATAATGTCAACTGCACCCGGGATTCCCAGCCAGTCTCCCATGCCGGTACTTACTGGGCCCTAAGCTGGGTAGCAGTCTGCGATCTGACGAGAGCAGGCACGTTCAGCTTAGGATGGCCGTTGACATCTTCACGCCTTGTATATTGTGAATTGAAGCATCAATAAATATTTTTATTAATCGGAGAGGAAGGCGGCAACAGAGCAAAATGTCAATGGCACCTTGGATTGCCAGCCAGTCTCCCATGCCGGTAACTGCCAGGCAGTAGTCTGCGATCTGAGGAGAGCAGGCACGTTCAGGCTTAGGATGGCCGTTGACAGCTTCACACCCTGTGTATTGTGGATTTAAGCATCAATAAATCCTTTTCGGAATCGGAACGGAAGGCGGCAACAGAGCAAAATGTCAACTGCACCCGGGATTCCCAGCCAGTCTCCCATGCCGGTACTTACTGGGCCCTAAGCTGGGTAGCAGTCTGCGATCTGACGAGAGCAGGCGCGTTCAGCTTAGGATGGCCGTTGACATCTTCACGCCTTGTATATTGTGAATTTAAGCATCAATAAATATTTTTATTAATCGGAGAGGAAGGCGGCAACAGAGCAAAATGTCAATGGCACCTTGGATTGCCAGCCAGTCTCCCATGCCGGTAACTGCCGGGCAGTAGTCTGTGATCTGAGGAGAGCAGGCACGTTCAGGCTTAGGATGGCCGTTGACAGCTTCACACCCTGTATATTGTTGATTTAAGCATCAATAAATCCTTTTCCGAATCGGAGCGGAAGGCGGTAACAGATTAAAATGTCAACTGCACCCGGGATTCCCAGCCAGTCACCCATGCTGGTACTTACCAGGCCCAAAGCTGGGTGGCAGTCTGCGATCTGACGAGAACAGGCACATTCAGCTTAGGATGGCCATAGACATCTTCACACCCTGTATACTGTGGATTTAAGCATCAATAAAACCTTTTCGGAATCGGAGCGGAAGGCGGCAACAGAGCAAAATGTCAACGACACCTGGGATTCCCAGCCAGTCTCCCATGCTGGTACTTACCGGGCCCTAAGCTGGGTAGCAGTCTGCGATCTGACGAGAGCAGGCGCGTTCAGCTTAGGATGGCCGTCGACAGCTTCTCGCCCTTTAAACTGTGCATTTAGGCATCAATAAATCCTTTTCGGAATCGGAACGGAAGGCGGCAACAGAGCAAAATGTCAACGGCAGCCGGGATTCCCAGCCAGTGTCCCATGCCGGTACTTACCGGGCCCTAAGATCTGTACCAGTCTGCGATCTGACGAGAGCAGGCGCGTTAAGCTTAGGATGGCCGTCGACAGCTTCACACCTTGTATACTGTGGATTTAAGCATCAATAAATTATTTTCGGAATCGGAGCGGAAGGCAGCAATAGAGCAAAATGTCAACGGCACCCGGGATTCCCAGCCAGGCTCCCATGCCAGTACTTACCGGGCCCTAAGCTGGGTAGCAGTCTGCGATCTGACGAGAGCAGGCGCATTCAGCTTAGGATGGCCATTGACAGCTTCATGCTTTTTATACTGTGCATTTAAGCATCAATAAAGCCTTTTCGGAATCGTAGAGGAAGGCGGCAACAGAGCAAAATGTCAATAGCACCTTGGATTGCCAGCCAGTCTCCCATGCCCGTACTTGCCGGGCAGCAGTCTGCGATCTGACAAGAACAGACACATTCAGCTTAGGATAGCCGTAGACGGCTTCACACCCTGTATACTGTGGATTTAAGCATCAATAAATCCTTTTCGGAATCGGAGCGGAAGGCGGCTACAGAGCAAAATGTCAACAACACCTGGGACTCCCAGCCAGTCTCCCATGCTGGTACTTACCAGGCCCTAAGCTGGGTATCCGTCTGCGATCTGACGAGAGCAGGCGCATTCAGCTTAGGATGGCCGTTGACAGCTTCACACCCTGTATACTGTGCATTTAAGCATCAATAAATCCTTTTCGGAATCGGAACGGATGGCGGCAACAGAGCAAAATGTCAACGGCAGCCGGGATTCCCAGCCAGTGTCCCATGCCGGTACTTACCGGGCCCTAAGATCTGTACCAGTCTGCATTCTGACGAGAGCAGGCGCGTTAAGCTTAGGATGGCCGTCGACAGCTTCACACCTAGTATACTGTGGATTTAAGCATCAATAAATTATTTTCGGAATCGGAGCGGAAGGCAGCAATAGAGCAAAATGTCAACGGCAACCGGGATTCCCAGCCAGTCTCCCATGCCAGTACTTACCGGGCCCTAAGCTAGGTAGCAGTCTGCGATCAGACGAAAGCAGGCGCGTTCAGCTTAGGATGGCCATTGACAGCTTCATGATTTTTATACTGTGCATTTAAGCATTAATAAATCATTTTCGGAATCGGAACGGAAGGCGGCAACAGAGCAAAATGTCAACTGCACCCGGGATTCCCAGCCAGTCTCCCATGCCAGTACTTACTGGGCCCTAAGCTGGGTAGCAGTCTGCGATCTGACGAGAGAAGGCGCGTTCAGCTTAGGATGGCCGTTGACATCTTCACGCCTTGTATATTGTGAATTTAAGCATCAATAAATATTTTTATTAATCGGAGAGGAAGGCGGCAACAGAGCAAAATGTCAATGGCACCTTGGATTGCCAGCCAGTCTCCCATGCCGGTAACTGCCGGGCAGTAGTCTGCGATCTGAGGAGAGCAGGCACGTTCAGGCTTAGGATGGCCGTTGACAGCTTCACACCCTGTGTATTGTGGATTTAAGCATCAATAAATCCTTTTCCGAATCGGAGCGGAAGGCGGCAACAGATTAAAATGTCAACTGCACCTGGGATTCCCAGCCAGTCTCCCATGCTGGTACTTACCAGGCCCTAAGCTGGGTAGCAGTCTGCGATCTGACGAGAGCAGGAGCGTTCAGCTTAGGATGGCCGTTGACAGCTTCACACTTTGTATACTGTGGATTTAAGCATCAATAAATAATTTTCGGAATCGGAGCAGAAACAGAGCAAAATGGCAACTGCACCCGGGATTCCCAGCCAGTCTCCCATGCCGGTACTTACTGGGCCCTAAGCTGGGTAGCAGTCTGCGATCTGACGAGAGCAGGCGCGTTCAGCTTAGGATGGCCGTTGACATCTTCACGCCTTGTATATTGTGAATTTAATCATCAATAAATATTTTTATTAATCGGAGAGGAAGGCGGCAACAGAGCAAAATGTCAATGGCACCTTGGATTGCCAGCCAGTCTCCCTTGCCGGTAACTGCCGGGCAGTGGTCTGCGATCTGAGGAGAGCAGGCACGTTCAGGCTTAGGATGGCCGTTGACAGCTTCACACCCTGTGTATTGTGGATTTAAGCATCAATAAATATTTTTCCGAATCGGAGCGGAAGGCGGCAACAGATTAAATTGTCAACTGCACCTGGGATTCCCAGCCAGTCTCCCATGCTGGTACTTACCAGGCCCTAAGCTGGGTAGCAGTCTGCTATCTGACGAGAGCAGGCGCGTTAAGGTTAGGATGGCCGTCGACAGCTTCACACCTTGTATACTGTGGATTTAAGCATCAATAAATAATTTTCGGAATCGGAGCGGAAGGCAGCAATAGAGCAAAATGTCAACGGCAACCGGGATTCCCAGCCAGTCTCCCATGCCAGTACCTACCGGGCCCTAAGCTAGAGCAGTCTGCGATCTGACGAGAGCAGGCGCGTTCAGCTTAGGATGGCCATTGACAGCTTCATGCTTTTTATACTGTGCATTTAAGCATCAATAAATCCTTTTCGGAATCGAAGCGGAAGGCGGCAACAGATTAAAATGTCAACTGCACCCGGGATTCCCAGCCAGTCTCCCATGCTGGTACTTACTGTGCCCTTAGCTGGGTAGCAGTCTGCGATCTGACAAGAGCAGGCGCGTTCAGCTTAGGATGGCCGTTGACATCTTCACGCCTTGTATATTGTGGATTTAAGCATCAATAAATATTTTTAGTAATCGGAGAGGAAGGCGGCAACAGAGCAAAATGTCAATGGCACTTTGAATTGCCAGCCAGTCTCCCATGCTGGTAACTGCCGGGCAGCAGTCTGCGATCTGAGGAGAGCAGGCATGTTCAGGCTTAGGATGGCCGTTGACAGCTTCACACCCTGTGTATTGTGGATTTAAGCATCAATAAATAATTTTCGGAATCGGAGCAGAAACAGAGCAAAATGTCAACTGCACCCGGGATTCCCAGCCAGTCTCCCATGCTGGTACATACCAGGCCCGAAGCTGGGTAGCAGTCTGCGATCTGACGAGAACAGGAGCATTCAGCTTAGGATGGCCGTAGACATCTTCACACCCTGTATACTGTGGATTTAAGCATCAATAAATCCTTTTCGGAATCGGAGCGTAAGGCGGCAACAGAGCAAAATGACAACTGCACCCGGGATTCCCAGCCAGTCTCCCATGCCAGTACTTACCGGGCTCTAAGCTGGGTAGCAGTCTGCGATCTGACGAGAGCAGGCGCGTTCAGCTTAGGATGGCCATTGACAGCTTCATGCTTTTTATACTGTGCATTTAAGCATCAATAAATCCTTTTCGGAATCAGAGAGGAAGGCGGCAACAGAGCAAAATGTCAATAGCACCTTGGATTGTCAGCCAGTCTCCCATGCCTGTACTTGCCGGGCAGCAGTCTGCGATCTGACAAGAACAGGCACATTCAGCTTAGGATAGCCGTAGACGGCTTCACAACCTGTATACTGTGGATTTAAGCATCAATAAATCCTTTTCGGAATCGGAGCGGAAGGCGGCTACAGAGCAAAATGTCAACAACACCTGGGATTCCCAGCCAGTCTCCCATGCTGGTACTTACCGGGCCCTAAGCTGGGTAGCAGTCTGCGTTCTGACGAGAGCAAGCGCGTTCAGCTTAGGATGGCCGTTGACAGCTTCTCGCCCTTTATACTGTGCATTTAAGCATCAATAAATCCTTTTCCGAATCAGAGCGGAAGGCAGCAACAGATTAAAATGTCAACTGCACCCGGGATTCCCAGCCAGTCTCCCATGCTGGTACTTACCAGGCCCTAAGCTGGGTAACAGTCTGCAATCTGACGAGAGCAGGCGCGTCCAGCTTAGGATGGCCGTTGACAGCTTCACACTTTGTATACTGTGGATTTAAGCATCAATTAATATTTTTATTAATCGGAGAGGAAGGCGGCAACAGAGCAAAATGTCAATGGCACCTTGGATTGCCAGCCAGTCTCCCACGCCGGTATCTGCCGGGCAGCAGTCTGCGATCTGAGGAGAGCAGACACGTTCAGCTTAGGATGGCCGTTGACAGCTTCACACCCTGTATATTGTGGATTTAAGCATCAATAAATCCTTTTCCGAATCGGAGCGGAAGGCGGCAACAGATTAAAATGTCAACTGCACCCGGGATTCCAGCCAGTCTACCATGCTGGTACTTACCAGGCCCTAAGCTGGGTATCAGTCTGCGATCTGACGAGAGCAGGCGCGTTCAGCTTAGGATGGCCGTTGACAGCTTCACACCCTGTGTATTGTGGATTTAAGCATCAATAAATCCTTTTCGGAATCGGAACGGAAGGCGGCAACAGAGCATAATGTCAACTGCACCCGGGATTCCCAGCCAGTCTCCCATGCCGGTACTTACTGGGCCCTAAGCTGGGTAGCAGTCTGCGATCTGACGAGAGCAGGCGCGTTCAGCTTAGGATGGCCGTTGACATCTTCACGCCTTGTATATTGTGGATTTAAGCATCAATAAATATTTTTATTAATCGGAGAGGAAGGCGGCAACAGAGCAAAATGTCAATGGCACCTTGGATTGCCAGCCAGTCTCCCATGCCGGTAACTGCCGGACAGCAGTCTGCGATCTGAGGAGAGCAGGCACGATCAGGCTTAGGATGGCCGTTGACAGCTTCACACCCTGTATATTGTTGATTTAAGCATCAATAAATCCTTTTCCGAATCGGAGCGGAAGGCGGCAACAGATTAAAATGTCAATTGCACCCGGGATTCCCAGCCAGTCACCCATGCTGGTACTTACCAGGCCCTAAGCTGGGTAGCAGTCTGCGATCTGACGAGAGCAGGCGTGTTCAGCTTAGGATGGCTGTTGACAGCTTCACACTTTGTATACTGTGGATTTAAGCATCAATAAATAATTTTCGGAATCGGAGCAAAATGTCAACTGCACCCGGGAATCCCAGCCAGTCTCCCATGCTGGTACTTACCAGGCCCGAAGCTGGGTGGCAGTCTGCGATCTGACGAGAACAGGCGCATTCAGCTTAGGATGGCCATAGACATCTTCACACCCTGTATACTGTGGATTTAAGCATCAATAAAACCTTTTCGGAATCGGAGCGGAAGGCGGCAACAGAGCAAAATGTCAACTGCACCCGGGATTCCCAGCCAGTCTCCCACGCCAGTACTTACCGGGCTCTAAGCTGGGTAGCAGTCTGCGATCTGACGAGAGCAGGCGCGTTCAGCTTAAGATGGCCATTGACAGGTTCATGCTTTTTATACTGTGCATTTAAGCATCAATAAATCCTTTTCGGAATCAGAGAGGAAGGCGGCAACAGAGCAAAATGTCAATAGCACCTTGGATTGCCAGCCAGTCTCCCATGCCCGTACTTGCCGGGCAGCAGTCTGCGATCTGACAAGAACAGGCACATTCAGCTTAGGATAGCCGTAGACTGCTTCACAACCTGTATACTGTGGATTTAAGCATCAATAAATCCTTTTCGGAATCGGAGCGGAAGGCTGCTACAGAGCAAAATGTCAACAACACCTGGGATTCCCAGCCAGTCTCCCATGCTGATACTTACCGGGCCCTAAGCTGGGTAGCAGTCTGCGTTCTGACGAGAGCAAGCGCGTTCAGCTTAGGATGGCCGTTGACAGCTTCACGACCTTTATACTGTGCATTTAAGCATCAATAAATCCTTTTCCGAATCAGAGCGGAAGGCGGCAACAGATTAAAATGTCAACTGCACCCGGGATTCCCAGCCAGTCTCCCATGCTGGTACTTACCAGGCCCTAAGCTGGGTAACAGTCTGCAATCTGACGAGAGCAGGCGCGTCCAGCTTAGGATGGCCGTTGACAGCTTCACACTTTGTATACTGTGGATTTAAGCATCAATTAATATTTTTATTAATCGGAGAGGAAGGCGGCAACAGAGCAAAATGTCAATGGCACCTTGGATTGCCAGCCAGTCTCCCACGCCGGTATCTGCCGGGCAGCAGTCTGCGATCTGAGGAGAGCAGACACGTTCAGCTTAGGATGGCCGTTGACAGCTTCACACCCTGTATATTGTGGATTTAAGCATCAATAAATCCTTTTCCGAATCGGAGCGGAAGGCGGCAACAGATTAAAATGTCAACTGCACCCGGGATTCCAGCCAGTCTACCATGCTGGTACTTACCAGGCCCTAAGCTGGGTATCAGTCTGCGATCTGACGAGAGCAGGCGCGTTCAGCTTAGGATGGCCGTTGACAGCTTCACACCCTGTATTCTGTGCATTTAAGCATCAATAAATCCTTTTCCGAATCGAAGCGGAAGGCGGCAACAGATTAAAATGTCAACTGCACCCGGGATTCCCAGCCAGTCACCCATGCTGGTACTTACCAGGCCCTATGCTGGGTAGCAGTCTGCGATCTGACAAGAGCAGGCGTGTTCAGCTTAGGATGGCCGTTGACAGCTTCACACTTTGTATACTGTGGATTTAAGCATCAATAAATAATTTTCGGAATCGGAGCAAAATATCAACTGCACCCGGGAATCCCAGCCAGTCTCCCATGCTGGTACTTACCAGGCCCGAAGCTGGGTGGCTGTCTGCGATCTGACGAGAACACGCGCATTCAGCTTAGGATGGCCATAGACATCTTCACACCCTGTATACTGTGGATTTAAGCATCAATAAAACCTTTTCGGAATCGGAGCGGAAGGCGGCAACAGAGCAAAATGTCAACGACACCTGGGATTCCCAGCCAGTCTCCCATGCTGGTACTTACCGGGCCCTAAGCTGGGTAGCAGTCTGCGATCTGACGAGAGCAGGCGCGTTCAGCTTAGGATGGCCGTCGGCAGCTTCTCGCCCTTTAAACTGTGCATTTAGGCATCAATAAATCCTTTTCGGAATCGGAACGGAAGGCGGCAACAGAGCAAAATGTCAACGGCAGCCGGGATTCCCAGCCAGTGTCCCATGCCGGTACTTACCGGGCCCTAAGATCTGTACCAGTCTGCGATCTGACGAGAGCAGGCGCGTTAAGCTTAGGATGGCCGTCGACAGCTTCACACCTTGTATACTGTGGATTTAAGCATCAATAAATTATTTTCGGAATCGGAGCGGAAGGCAGCAATAGAGCAAAATGTCAACGGCACCCGGGATTCCCAGCCAGTCTCCCATGCCATTACTTACCGGGCCCTAAGCTGGGTAGCAGTCTGCGATCTGACGAGAGCAGGCGCATTCAGCTTAGGATGGCCATTGACAGCTTCATGCTTTTTATACTGTGCATTTAAGCATCAATAAATCCTTTTCGGAATCGTAGAGGAAGGCGGCAACAGAGCAAAATGTCAATAGCACCTTGGATTGCCAGCCAGTCTCCCATGCCCGTACTTGCCGGGCAGCAGTCTGCGATCTGACAAGAACAGGCACATTCAGCTTAGGATAGCCGTAGACGGCTTCACACCCTGTATACTGTGGATTTAAGCATCAATAAATCCTTTTCGGAATCGGAGCGGAAGGCGGCTACAGAGCAAAATGTCAACAACACCTGGGACTCCCAGCCAGTCTCCCATGCTGGTACTTACCGGGCCCTAAGCTGGGTAGCAGTCTGCGATCTGAAGAGAGCAGATGCGTTTAGCTTAGGATGGCAGTTGACAGCTTCATGCCCTTTATATTGTGGATTTAAGCATCAATAAATAATTTTCCGAATCGAAGCGGAAGGCGGCAACAGATTAAAATGTCAACTGCACCCTGGATTCCCAGCCAGTCTCCCATGCTGGTACTTACCAGGCCCTAAGCTGGGTATCAGTCTGCGATCTGACGAGAGCAGGCGCGTTCAGCTTAGGATGGCCGTTGACAGCTTCACACCCTGTATACTGTGCATTTAAGCATCAATAAATTATTTTCGGAATCGGAGCGGAAGGCAGCAATAGAGCAAAATGTCAACGGCAACCGGGATTCCCAGCCAGTCTCCCATGCCAGTACTTACCGGGCCCTAAGCTAGGTAGCAGTCTGCGATCTGACGAAAGCAGGCGCGTTCAGCTTAGGATGGCCATTGACAGCTTCATGTTTTTTATACTGTGCATTTAAGCATCAATAAATCATTTTCGGAATCGGAACGGAAGGCGGCAACAGAGCAAAATGTCAACTGCACCCGGGATTCCCAGCCAGTCTCCCATGCCGGTACTTACTGGGCCCTAAGCTGGGTAGAAGTCTGCGATCTGACGAGAGAAGGCGCGTTCAGCTTAGGATGGCCGTTGACATCTTCACGCCTTGTATATTGTGAATTTAAGCATCAATAAATATTTTTATTAATCGGAGAGGAAGGCGGCAACAGAGCAAAATGTCAATGGCACCTTGGATTGCCAGCCAGTCTCCCATGCCGGTAACTGCCGGGCAGTAGTCTGCGATCTGAGGAGAGCAGGCACGTTCAGGCTTAGGATGGCCGTTGACAGCTTCAAACCCTGTGTATTGTGGATTTAAGCATCAATAAATCCTTTTCCGAATCGGAGCGGAAGGCGGCAACAGATTAAAATGTCAACTGCACCTGGGATTCCCAGCCAGTCTCCCATGCTGGTACTTACCAGGCCCTAAGCTGGGTAGCAGTCTGCGATCTGACAAGAGCAGGCGCGTTCAGCTTAGGATGGCCGTTGACAGCTTCACACTTTGTATACTGTGGATTTAAGCATCAATAAACAATTTTCGGAATCGGAGCAGAAACAGAGCAAAATGGCAACTGCACCCAGGATTCCCAGCCAGTCTCCCATGCTGGTACTTACCAGGCCCGAAGCTGGGTAGCAGTCTGCGATTTGACGAGAACAGGCGCATTCAGCTTAGGATGGCCATAGACATCTTCACATCCTGTATACTGTGGATTTAAGCATCAATAAATCCTTTTCGGAATCGGAGCGTAAGGCGGCAACAGAGCAAAATGTCAACGACACCTGGGATTCCCAGCCAGTCTCCCATGCTGGTACTTACCAGGCCCTAAGCTGGGTATCAGTCTGCGATCTGACGAGAGCAGGCGCGTTCAGCTTAGGATGGCCGTTGACAGCTTCACGCCCTTTATATTGTGGATTTAAGCATCAATAAATAATTTTCCGAATCGAAGCGGAAGGCGGCAACAGATTAAAATGTCAACTGCACCCGGGATTCCCAGCCAGTCTCCCATGCTGGTACTTACCAGGCCCTAAGCTGGGTAGCAGTCTGCGATCTGACGAGAGCAGGCGCGTTCAGCTTAGGATGGCCGTTGACAGCTTCACACTTTGTATACTGTGCATTTAAGCATCAATAAATCCTTTTCGGAATCGGAACGGAAGGCGGCAACAGAGCAATATGTCAACGACACCTGGGATTCCCAGCCAGTCTCCCATGCTGGTACTTACCGGGCCCTAAGCTGGGTAGCAGTCTGCGAGCTGACGAGAGCAGGCGCGTTCAGCTTAGGATGGCCGTTGACAGCTTCTTGATTTTTATATTGTGCATTTAAGCATCAATATATCCTTTTCGGAATCGGAACGGAAGGCGGCAACAGAGCAAAATGTCAACTGCACCCGGGATTCCCAGCCAGTCTCCCATGCTGGTACTTACTGGGCCCTAAGCTGGGTAGCAGTCTGCGATCTGACGAGAGCAGGCGCGTTCTGCTTAGGATGGCTGTTGACAGCTTCTCGCCCTTTATACTGTGCATTTAGGCATCAATAAATCCTTTTCGGAATCGGAACGGAAGGCGGCAACAGAGCAAAATGTCAACGGCAGCCGGGATTCCCAGCCAGTCTCCCATGCTGGTACTTACCAGGCCCTAAGCTGGGTATCAGTCTGCGATCTGTCGAGAGCAGGCGCGTTCAGCTTAGGATGGCCGTTGACAGCTTCACACTTTGTATACTGTGCATTTAAGCATCAATAAATCCTTTTCGGAATCGGAACGGAAGGCGGCAACAGAGCAAAATGTCAACGGCAGCCGGGATTCCCAGCCAGTGTCCCATGCCGGTACTTACCGGGCCCTAAGATCTGTACCAGTCTGCGATCTGACGAGAGCAGGCGCGTTAAGCTTAGGATGGCCGTCGACAGCTTCACACCTTGTATACTGTGGATTTAAGCATCAATAAATTCTTTTCGGAATCGGAGCGGAAGGCAGCAATAGAGCAAAATGTCAACGGCAACCAGGATTCCCAGCCAGTCTCCCATGCCAGTACCTACCGGGCCCTAAGCTAGAGCAGTCTGCGATCTGACGAGAGCAGGCGCGTTCAGCTTAGGATGGCCATTGACAGCTTCATGCTTTTTATACTGTGCATTTAAGTATCAATAAATCCTTTTCGGAATCGGAGCGGAAGGCGGCAACAGATTTAAATGTCAACTGCACCCGGGATTCCCAGCCAGTCTCCCATGCTGGTACTTACTGTGCCCTTAGCTGGGTAGCAGTCTGCGATCTGACGAGAGCAGGCGCGTTCATCTTAGGATGGCCATTGACAGCTTAATGCTTTTTATACTGTGAATTTAAGCATCAATAAATCCTTTTCAGAATCGGAACGGAAGGCAGCAACAGAGCATAATGTCAACTGCACCCGGGATTCCCAGCCAGTCTCCCATTCCGGTAATTACTGGGCCCTAAGCTGGGTAGCAGTCTGCGATCTGACGAGAGCAGGCGCGTTCAGCTTAGGACGGCCGTTGACATCTTCACGCCTTGTATATTGTGGATTTAAGCATCAATAAATATTTTTATTAATCGGAGAGGAAGGCGGCAACAGAGCAAAATGTCAATGGCACCTTGGATTGCCAGCCAGTCTCCCATGCTGGTAACTGCCGGACAGTAGTCTGCGATCTGAGGAGAGCAGGCACGTTCAGGCTTAGGATGGCCGTTGACAGCTTCACACCCTGTGTATTGTGGATTTAAGCATCAATAAATCCTTTTCCGAATCGGAGCGGAAGGCAGCAACAGATTAAAATGTCAACTGCCCCTGGGATTCCCAGCCAGTCTCCCATGCTGGTACTTACCAGGCCCTAAGCTGGGTAAAAGTCTGCGATCTGACGAGAGCAGGCGCGTTCAGCTTAGGATGGCCGTTGACAGCTTCACACTTTGTATACTGTGGATTTAAGCATCAATAAACAATTTTCGGAATCGGAGCAGAAACAGAGCAGAATGGCAACTGCACCCGGGATTCCCAGCCAGTCTCCCATGCTGGAACTTACCAGGCCCGAAGCTGGGTAGCAGTCTGCGATCTGACGAGAACAGGCGCATTCAGCTTAGGATGGCCATAGACATCTTCACACCCTGTATACTGTGGATTTAAGCATCAATAAATCCTTTTCGGGATCGGAGCGTAAGGCGGCAACAGAGCAAAATGTCAACGACACCTGGGATTCCCAGCCAGTCTCCCATGCTGGTACTTACCAGGCCCTAAGCTGGGTATCAGTCTCCGATCTGACGAGAGCAGGCGCGTTCAGCTTAGGATGGCTGTTGACAGCTTCACGCCCTTTATATTGTGGATTTAAGCATCAATAAATAATATTCCGAATCGAAGCGGAAGGCGGCAACAGATTAAAATGTCAACTAGACCCGGGATTCCCAGCCAATCTCCCATGCTGGTACTTACCAGGCCCTAAGCTGGGTAGCAGTCTGCGATCTGACGAGAGCAGGCGCGTTCAGCTTAGGATGGCTGTTGACAGCTTCACACTTTGTATACTGTGCATTTAAGCATCAATAAATCCTTTTCAGAATCGGAACGGAAGGCGGCAACAGAGCAAAATGTCAACGACACCTGGGATTCCCAGCCAGTCTCCCATGCTGGTACTTACCGGGCCCTAAGCTGGGTAGCAGTCTGCGATCTGACGAGAGCAGGCACGTTCAGCTTAGGATGGCCGTTGACAGCTTCTTGATTTTTATATTGTGCATTTAAGCATCAATATATCCTTTTCGGAATCGGAACGGAACGGAAGGCGGCAACAGAGCAAAATGTCAACTGCACCCGGGATTCCCAGCCAGTCTCCCATGCTGGTACTTACCGGGCCCTAAGCTGGGTAGCAGTCTGCGATCTGACGAGAGCAGGCGCGTTCAGCTTAGGATGGCCGTTGACAGCTTCACACTTTGTATACTGTGCATTTAAGCATCAATAAATTATTTTCGGAATCGGAGCGGAAGGCGGCAACAGAGCAAAATGTCAACGGCAGTCGGGATTCACAGCCAGTGTCCCATGCCGGTACTTACCGGGCCCTAAGATTTGTACCAGTCTGCGATCTGACGAGAGCAGGCGCGTTAAGCTTAGGATGGCCGTCGACAGCTTCACACCTTGTATACTGTGGATTTAAGCATCAATAAATTATTTTCGGAATCGGAGCGGAAGGCAGCAATAGAGCAAAATGTCAACGGCAACCGGGATTCCCAGCCAGTCTCCCATGCCAGTACCTACCGGGCCCTAAGATCTGTATCAGTCTGCGATCTGACGAGAGCAGGCGCGTTCAGCTTAGGATGGCCATTGAAAGCTTCATGCTTTTTATACTGTGCATTTAAGCATCAATAAATCCTTTTCGGAATCGGAGCGGAAGGCGGCAACAGATTAAAATGTCAACTGCACCCGGGATTCCCAGCCAGTCTCCCATGCTGGTACTTACTGTGCCCTTAGCTGGGTAGCAGTCTGTGATCTGACGAGAGCAGGCGCGTTCAGCTTAGGATGGCCATTGACAGCTTCATGCATTTTATACTGTGCATTTAAGCATCAATAAATCCTTTTCGGAATCGGAACAGAAGGCGGCAACAGAGCATAATGTCAACTGCACCCGGGACTCCCAGCCAGTCTCCCATGCCGGTATTTACTGGGCCCTAAGCTGGGTAGCAGTCTGCGATCTGACGAGAGCAGGCGCGTTCAGCTTAGGATGGCCGTTGACGTCTTCACGCCTTGTATATTGTGGATTTAAGCATCAATAAATATTTTTATTAATCGGAGAGGAAGGCAGCAACAGAGCAAAATGTCAATGGCACCTTGAATTGCCAGCCAGTCTCCCATGCTGGTAACTGCTGGGCAGCAGTCTGTGATCTGAGGAGAGCAGGCACGTTCAGGCTTAGGATGGCCGTTGACAGCTTCACACCCTGTGTATTGTGGATTTAAGCATCAATAAATCCTTTTCCGAATCGGAGCGGAAGGCAGCAACAAATTAAAATGTCAACTGCACCCGGGATTCCCAGCCAGTCTCCCATGCTGGTACTTACCAGGCCCTAAGCTGGGTAGCAGTCTGCGATCTGACGAGAGCAGGCGCGTTCAGCTTAGGATGGCCGTTGACAGCTTCACACTTTGTATACTGTGGATTTAAGCATCAATAAATAATTTTCGGAATCGGAGCAGAAAAAGAGCAAAATGTCAACTGCACCCGGGATTCCCAGCCAGTCTCCCATGCTGGTACTTACCAGGCCCGAAGCTGGGTAGCAGTCTGCGATCTGACGAGAACAGGCGCATTCAGCTTAGGATGGCCGTAGACATCTTCACACCCTGTATACTGTGGATTTAAGCATCAATAAATCCTTTTCGGAATCGGAGCGTAAGTTGGCAACAGAGCAAAATGTTGACGACACCTGGGATTCCCAGCCAGTCTCCCATGCTGGTACTTATCGGGCCCTAAGCTGGGTAGCAGTCTGCAATCTGACGAGAGCAGGCACGTTCAGCTTAGGATGGCCGTTGACAGCTTCTCGCACTTTATACTGTGCATTTAAGCATCAATAAATCCTTTTCGGAATCGGAACGGAAGGCGGCAACAGAGCAAAATGTCAACGGCAGCCGGGATTCCCAGCCAGTGTCCCATGCCGGTACTTACCGGGCCCTAAGATCTGTACCAGTCTGCGATCTGACAAGAGCAGGCACGTTAAGCTTAGGATGGCCGTCGACAACATCACACCTTGTATACTGTAGATTTAAGCATCAATAAATTATTTTCGGAATCGAAGCGGAAGGCAGCAATAGAGCAAAATGTCAACTGCAACCGGGATTCCCAGCCAGTCTCCCATGCCAGTACTTACCGGGCAGCAGTCTGCGATCTGACAAGAACAGGCACATTCAGCTTAGGATAGCCGTAGACGGCTTCACACCCTGTATACTGTGGATTTAAGCATCAATAAATCCTTTTCGGAATCGAAGCGGAAGCGGCTACAGAGCAAAATGTCAACAACACCTGGGATTCCCAGCCAGTCTCCCATGCTGGTACCTACTTACTTACCGGGCCCTAAGCCGGGTAGCAGTCTGCGTTCTGACGAGAGCAGGCGCGTTCAGCTTAGGATGGCCGTTGACAGCTTCACGCCCTTTATACTGTGCATTTAAGCATCAATAAATCCTTTTCCGAATCGGAGCGGAAGGCGGCAACAGATTAAAATGTCAACTGCACCCGGGATTCCCAGCCAGTCTCCCATGCTGGTACTTACCAGGCCCTAAGCTGGGTAGCAGTCTGCGATCTGACGAGAGCAGACGCGTTCAGCTTAGGATGGCCGTTGACAGCTTCACACTTTGTATACTGTGGATTTAAGCATCAATAAATATTTTTATTAATCGGAGAGGAAGGCGGCAACAGAGCAAAATGTCAATGGCACCTTGGATTGCCAGCCAGTCTCCCACGCCGGTATCTGCCGGGCAGCAGTCTGCGATCTGAGGAGAGCAGACACGTTCAGCTTAGGATGGCCGTTGACAGCTTCACACCCTGTATATTGTGGATTTAAGCATCAATAAATCCTTTTCCGAATCGGAGCGGAAGGCGGCAACAGATTAAAATGTCAACTGCACCCGGGATTCCAGCCAGTCTACCATGCTGGTACTTACCAGGCCCTAAGCTGGGTATCAGTCTGCGATCTGACGAGAGCAGGCGCGTTCAGCTTAGGATGGCCGTTGACAGCTTCACACCCTGTATACTGTGCATTTAAGCATCAATAAATCCTTTTCGGAATTGGAACGGAAGGCGGCAACAGAGCAAAATGTCAACGGCAGCCGGGATTCCCAGCCAGTGTCCCATGCCGGTACTTACCGGGCCCTAAGATCTGTACCAGTCTGCGATCTGACGAGAGCAGGCGCGTTAAGCTTAGGATGGCCGTCGACAGCTTCACACCTTGTATACTGTGGATTTAAGCATCAATAAATTATTTTCGGAATCGGAGCGGAAGACAGCAATAGAGCAAAATGTCAACGGCAACCGGGATTCCCAGCCAGTCTCCCATGCCAGTACTTACCGGGCCCTAAGCTAGGTAGCAGTCTGCGATCTGACGAAAGCAGGCGCGTTCAGCTTAGGATGGCCAATGACAGCTTCATGATTTTTATACTGTGCATTTAAGCATCAATAAATCCTTTTCGGAATCGGAACGGAAGGCGGCAACAGAGCAAAATGTCAACTGCATCCGGGATTCCCAGCCAGTCTCCCATGCCGGTACTTACTGGGCCCTAAGCTGGGTAGCAGTCTGCGATCTGACGAGCGCAGGCACGTTCAGCTTAGGATGGCCATTGACAGCTTCATGCTTTTTATACTGTGCATTTAAGCATCAATAAATCCTTTTCGGAATCGGAACGGAAGGCGGCAACAGAGCATAATGTCAACTGCACCCGGGATTCCCAGCCAGTCTCCCATGCCGGTACTTACTGGGCCCTAAGCTGGGTAGCAGTCTGCGATCTGACGAGAGCAGGCGCGTTCAGCTTAGGATGGCCGTTGACATCTTCACGCCTTGTATATTGTGAATTTAAGCATCAATAAATATTTTTATTAATCGGAGAGGAAGGCGGCAACAGAGCAAAATGTCAATGGCACCTTGGATTGCCAGCCAGTCTCCCATGCCGGTAACTGCCGGGCAGTAGTCTGCGATCTGAGGAGAGCAGGCACGTTCAGGCTTAGGATGGCCGTTGACAGCTTCACACCCTGTGTATTGTGGATTTAAGCATCAATAAATCCTTTTCCGAATCGGAGCGGAAGGCGGCAACAGATTAAAATGTCAACTGCACCTGGGATTCCCAGCCAGTCTCCCATGCTGGTACTTACCAGGCCCTAAGCTGGGTAGCAGTCTGCGATCTGACGAGAGCAGGCGCATTCAGCTTAGGATGGCCGTTGACAGCTTCACACTTTGTATACTGTGGATTTAAGCATCAATAAATAATTTTCGGAATCGGAGCAGAAACAGAGCAAAATGGCAACTGCACCCGGGATTCCCAGCCAGTCTCCCATGCTGGTACTTACCAGGCCCGAAGCTGGGTAGCAGTCTGCGATCTGACGAGAACAGGCGCATTCAGCTTAGGATGGCCATAGACATCTTCACACCCTGTATACTGTGGATTTAAGCATCAATAAATCCTTTTCGGAATCGGAGCGTAAGGCGGCAACAGAGCAAAATGTCAACGACACCTGGGATTCCCAGCCAGTCTCCCATGCTGGTACTTACCAGGCCCGAAGCTGGGTAGCAGTCTGCGATCTGACGAGAGCAGGCACGTTCAGCTTAGGATGGCCGTTGACAGCTTCTCGCACTTTATACTGTGCATTTAAGCATCAATAAATCCTTTTCGGAATCGGAACGGAAGGCGGCAACAGAGCAAAATGTCAACGGCAGCCGGGATTCCCAGCCAGTGTCCCATGCCGGTACTTACCGGGCCCTAAGATCTGTACCAGTCTGCGATCTGACAAGAGCAGGCACGTTAAGCTTAGGATGGCCGTCGACAGCTTCACACCTTGTATACTGTGGATTTAAGCATCAATAAATTCTTTTCGGAATCGGAGCGGAAGGCAGCAATAGAGCAAAATGTCAACGGCACCCGGGATTCCCAGCCAGTCTCCCATGCTAGTACTTACTGGGCCCTAAGCTGGGTAGCAGTCTGCAATCTGACAAGAGCAGGCGCGTTCAGCTTAGGATGGCCATTGCCAGCTTCATGCTTTTTATACTGTGCATTTAAGCATCAATAAATCCTTTTCGGAATCGGAGAGGAAGGCGGCAACAGAGCAAAATGTCAATAGCACCTTGGATTGCCAACCAGTCTCCCATGCCCGTACTTGCCGGGCAGCAGTCTGCGATCTGACAAGAACAAGCACATTCAGCTTAGGATAGCCGTAGACGGCTTCACACCCTGTATACTGTGGATTTAAGCATCAATAAATCCTTTTCGGAATCGGAGCGGAAGGCGGCTACAGAGCAAAATGTCAACAACACCTGGGATTCCCAGCCAGTCTCCCATGCTGGTACTTACCGGGCCCTAAGCTGGGCAGCAGTCTGCGTTCTGACGAGAGCAGGCGCGTTCAGCTTAGGATGGCCGTTGACAGCTTCACGCCCTTTATACTGTGCATTTAAGCATCAATAAATCGTTTTCCGAATCGGAGCGGAAGGCGGCAACAGATTAAAATGTCAACTGCACCCGGGATTCCCAGCCAGTCTCCCATGCTGGTACTTACCAGGCCCTAAGCTGGGTAGCAGTCTGCGATCTGACGAGAGCAGGCACGTTCAGCTTAGGATGGCCGTTGACAGCTTCACACTTTGTATACTGTGGATTTAAGCATCAATAAATATTTTTATTAATCGGAGAGGAAGGCGGCAACAGAGCAAAATGTCAATGGCACCTTGGATTGCCAGCCAGTCTCCCACGCCGGTATCTGCCGGGCAGCAGTCTGCGATCTGAGGAGAGCAGACACGTTCAGCTTAGGATGGCCGTTGACAGCTTCACACCCTGTATATTGTGGATTTAAGCATCAATAAATCCTTTTCCGAATCGGAGCGGAAGGCGGCAACAGATTAAAATGTCAACTGCACCCGGGATTCCAGCCAGTCTACCATGCTGGTACTTACCAGGCCCTAAGCTGGGTATCAGTCTGCGATCTGACAAGAGCAGGCGCGTTGAGCTTAGGATGGCCGTTGACAGCTTCACACCCTGTATACTGTGCATTTAAGCATCAATAAATCCTTTTCGGAATCGGAACGGAAGGCGGCAACAGAGCAAAATGTCAACGGCAGCCGGGATTCCCAGCCAGTGTCCCATGCCGGTACTTAACGGGCCCTAAGATCTGTACCAGTCTGCGATCTGACGAGAGCAGGCGCGTTAAGCTTAGGATGGCCGTCGACAGCTTCACACCTTGTACACTGTGGATTTAAGCATCAATAAATTATTTTCGGAATCGGAGCGGAAGGCAGCAATAGAGCAAAATGTCAACGGCAACCGGGATTCCCAGCCAGTCTCCCATGCCAGAACTTACCGGGCCCTAAGCTAGGTAGCAGTCTGCGATCTGACGAAAGCAGGCGCGTTCAGCTTAGGATGGCCATTGACAGCTTCATGATTTTTATACTGTGCATTTAAGCATCAATAAATCCTTTTCGGAATCGGAACGGAAGGCGGCAACAGAGCAAAATGTCAACTGCACCCGGGATTCCCAGCCAGTCTCCCATGCCGGTACTTACTGGGCCCTAAGCTGGGTTGCAGTCTGCGATCTGACGAGAGCAGGCGCGTTCAGCTTAGGATGGCCGTTGACATCTTCACGCCTTGTATATTGTGAATTTAAGCATCAATAAATATTTTTATTAATCGGAGAGGAAGGCGGCAACAGAGCAAAATGTCAATGGCACCTTGGATTGCCAGCCAGTCTCCCATGCCGGTAACTGCAGGGCAGTAGTCTGCGATCTGAGGAGAGCAGGCACGTTCAGGCTTAGGATGGCCGTTGACAGCTTCACACCCTGTGTATTGTGGATTTAAGCATCAATAAATCCTTTTCCGAATCGGAGCGGAAGGCGGCAACAGATTAAAATGTCAACTGCACCTGGGATTCCCAGCCAGTCTCCCATGCTGGTACTTACCAGGCCCTAAGCTGGGTAGCAGTCTGCGATCTGACGAGAGCAGGCGCATTCAGCTTAGGATGGCCGTTGACAGCTTCACACTTTGTATACTGTGGATTTAAGCATCAATAAATAATTTTCGGAATCGGAGCAGAAACAGAGCAAAATGGCAACGACACCCGGGATTCCCAGCCAGTCTCCCATGCTGGTACTTACCGAGCCCTAAGCTGGGTAGCAGTCTGACGTGAGCAGGCGCGTTCAGCTTAGGATGGCCGTTGACAGCTTCTTGCCCTTTATACTGTGCATTTAGGCATCAATAAATCCTTTTCGGAATTGGAACGGAAGGCAGCAACAGAGCAAAATGTCAACGGCAGCCGGGATTCCCAGCCAGTGTCCCATGCCGGTACTTACCGGGCCCTAAGATCTGTACCAGTCTGCGATCTGACGAGAGCAGGCGCGTTAAGCTTAGGATGGCCGTCGACAGCTTCACACCTTGTATACTGTGGATTTAAGCATCAATAAATTATTTTCGGAATCGGAGCGGAAGGCAGCAATAGAGCAAAATATCAACGGCACCCGGGATTCCCAGCCAGTCTCCCATGCTGGTACTTACCGGGCCCAAAGCTGGGTAGCAGTCTGCGATCTGACGAGAGCAGGCCTGTTCAGCTTAGGATGGCCGTTGTAAGCTTCACATTTTGTATACTGTGGATTTAAGCATCAATAAATAATTTTCGGAATCGGAGCAGAAACAGAGCAAAATGTCAACTGCTCCCGGGATTCCCAGCCAGCCTCCCATGCCGGTAATTACCAGGCCCGAAGCTGGGTAGCAGTCTGCGATCTGACAAGAACAAGCGCATTCAGCTTAGGATGTCCGTAGACATTTTCACAGCCTGTATACTGTGGATTTAAACATCAATAAATCCTTTTCGGAATCGGAGCGAAAGGCGGCAACAGAGCAAGCTGTCAACGACACCTGGGATTCCCAGCCAGTCTCCCATGCTGGTACTTACCAGGCCCTAAGCTGGGTAGCAGTCTGCGATCTGACGAGAGCAGGCACGTTCAGCTTAGGATGGCCGTTGACAGCTTCACACTTTGTATACTGTGGATTTAAGCATCAATAAATATTTTTATTAATCGGAGCGGAAGGCGGCAACAGAGCAAAATGTCAACTGCACCCGGGATTCCCAGCCAGTCTCCCATGCCGGTACTTACTGGGCCCTAAGCTGGGTAGCAGTCTGCGATCTGACGAGAGCAGGCGCGTTCAGCTTAGGATGGCCATTGACAGCTTCATGCTTTTTATACTGTGCATTTAAGCATCAATAAATCCTTTTCGGAATCGGAACGGAAGGCGGCAACAGAGCATAATGTCAACTGCACCCGGGATTCCCAGCCAGTCTCCCATGCCGGTACTTACTGGGCCCTAAGCTGGGTAGCAGTCTGCGATCTGACGAGAGCAGGCGCGTTCAGCTTAGGATGGCCGTTGACATCTTCACGCCTTGTATATTGTGAATTTAAGCATCAATAAATATTTTTATTAATCGGAGAGGAAGGCGGCAACAGAGCAAAATGTCAATGGCATCTTGGATTGCCAGCCAGTCTCCCATGCCGGTAACTGCCGGGCAGTAGTCTGCGATCTGAGGAGAGCAGGCACGTTCAGGCTTAGGATGGCCGTTGACAGCTTCACACTCTGTGTATTGTGGATTTAAGCATCAATAAATTATTTTCCGAATCGGAGCGGAAGGCGGCAACAGATTAAAATGTCAACTGCACCTGGGATTCCCAGCCAGTCTCCCATGCTGGTACTTACCAGGCCCTAAGCTGGGTAGCAGTCTGCGATCTGACGAGAGCAGGCGCATTCAGCTTAGGATGGCCGTTGACAGATTCACACTTTGTATACTGTGGATTTAAGCATCAATAAATAATTTTTCGGAATCGGAGCAGAAGCAGAGCAAAATGGCAACTGCACCCGGGATTCCCAGCCAGTCTCCCATGCTGGTACTTACCAGGCCCGAAGCTGGGTAGCAGTCTGCGATCTGACGAGAACAAGCGCATTCAGCTTAGGATGGCCATAGACATCTTCACACCCTGTATACTGTGGATTTAAGCATCAATAAATCCTTTTCGGAATCGGAGCATAAGGCGGCAACAGAGCAAAATGTCAACGACACCTGCGATTCCCAGCCAGTCTCCCATGCTGGTACTTACCAGGCCCTAAGCTGGGTATCAGTCTGCGATCTGACGAGAGCAGGCGCGTTCAGCTTAGGATGGCCGTTGACAGCTTCACCCCTTTATATTGTGGATTTAAGCATCAATAAATAATTTTCCGAATCGAAGCGGAAGGCGGCAACAGATTAAAATGTCAACTGCACCCGGGATTCCCAGCCAGTCTCCCATGCTGGTACTTACCAGGCCCTAAGCTGGGTAGCAGTCTGCGATCTGACGAGAGCAGGCACGTTCAGCTTAGGATGGCCATTGACAGCTTCACACTTTGTATACTGTGGATTTAAGCATCAATAAATATTTTTATTAATCGGAGAGGAAGGCGGCAACAGAGCAAAATGTCAATGGCACCTTGGATTGCCAGCCAGTCTCCCACGCCGGTATCTGCCGGGCAGCAGTCTGCGATCTGAGGAGAGCAGACACGTTCAGCTTTGGATGGCCGTTGACAGCTTCACACCCTGTATACTGTGCATTTAAGCATCAATAAATCCTTTTCGGAATCGGAACGGAAGGCGGCAACAGAGCAAAATGTCAACGGCAGCCGGGATTCCCAGCCAGTGTCCCATGCCGGTACTTACCAGGCCCTAAGATCTGTACCAGTCTGCGATCTGATGAGAGCAGGCGCGTTAAGCTTAGGATGGCCGTCGACAGCTTCGCACCTTGTATACTGTGGATTTAAGCATCAATAAATTATTTTCGGAATCGGAGCGGAAGGCAGCAATAGAGCAAAATGTCAACGGCAACCGGGATTCCCAGCCAGTCTCCCATGCCAGTACTTACCGGGCCCTAAGCTAGGTAGCAGTCTGCGATCTGACGAAAGCAGGCGCGTTCAGCTTAGGATGGCCACTGACAGCTTCATGATTTTTATACTGTGCATTTAAGCATCAATAAATCCTTTTCGGAATCGGAACGGAAGGTGGCAACAGAGCAAAATGTCAACTGCACCCGGGATTCCCAGCCAGTCTCCCATGCCGGTACTTACTGGGCCCTAAGCTGGGTTGCAGTCTGCGATCTGACGAGAGCAGGCGCGTTCAGCTTAGGATGGCCGTTGACAGCTTCTTGATTTTTATATTGTGCATTTAAGCATCAATATATCCTTTTCGGAATCGGAACGGAAGGCGGCAACAGAGCAAAATGTCAACTGCACCCGGGATTCCCAGCCAGTCTCCCATGCTGGTACTTACCAGGCCCTAAGCTGGGTATCAGTCTGCGATCTGTCGAGAGCAGGCGCGTTCAGCTTAGGAAGGCCGTTGACAGCTTCACACTTTGTATACTGTGCATTTAAGCATCAATAAATCCTTTTCGGAATCGGAACGGAAGGCGGCAACAGAGCAAAATGTCAACGGCAGCCGGGATTCCCAGCCAGTGTCCCATGCCGGTACTTACCGGGCCCTAAGATCTGTACCAGTCTGCGATCTGACGAGAGCAGGCGAGTTAAGCTTAGGATGGCCGTCGACAGCTTCACACCTTGTATACTGTGGATTTAAGCATCAATAAATTATTTTCGGAATCGGAGCGGAAGGCAGCAATAGAGCAAAATGTCAACGGCAACCGGGATTCCCAGCCAGTCTCCCATGCCGGTAATTACTGGGCCCTAAGCTGGGTAGCAGTCTGCGATCTGACGAGAGCAGGCGCGTTCAGCTTAGGATGGCCGTTGACATCTTCACGCCTTGTATATTGTGGATTTAAGCATCAATAAATATTTTTATTAATCGGAGAGGAAGGCGGCAACAGAGCAAAATGTCAATGGCACCTTGAATTGCCAGCCAGTCTCCCATGCTGGTAACTGCCGGGCAGCAGTCTGCGATCTGAGGAGAGCAGGCACATTCAGGCTTAGGATGGCCGTTGACAGCTTCACACCCTGTGTATTGTGGATTTAAGCATCAATAAATCCTTTTCCGAATCGGAGCGGAAGGCAGCAACAGATTAAAATGTCAACTGCACCCGGGATTCCCAGCCAGTCTCCCATGCTGGTACTTACCAGGCCCTAAGCTGGGTAGCAGTCTGCGATCTGACGAGAGCAGGCGCGTTCAGCTTAGGATGGCCGTTGACAGCTTCACGCTTTGTATACTGTGGATTTAAGCATCAATAAATAATTTTCGGAATCGGAGCAGAAACAGAGCAAAATGTCAACTGCACCCGGGATTCCCAGCCAGTCTCCCTTGCTGGTACTTACCAGGCCCGAAGCTGGGTAGCAGTCTGCCATCTGACGAGAACAGGCGCGCTCAGCTTAGGATGGCCGTTGACAGCTTCTCGCCCTTTATACTGTGCATTTAGGCATCAATAAATCCTTTTCGGAATTGGAACGGAAGGCGGCAACAGAGCAAAATGTCAACGGCAGCCGGGATTCCCAGCCAGTGTCCCATGCCGGTACTTACCGGGCCCTAAGATCTGTACCAGTCTGCGATCTGACGAGAGCAGGCGCGTTAAGCTTAGGATGGCCGTCGACAGCTTCACACCTTGTATACTGTGGATTTAAGCATCAATAAATTCTTTTCGGAATCGGAGCGGAAGGCAGCAATAGAGCAAAATATCAACGGCACCCGGGATTCCCAGCCAGTCTCACATGCCAGTACTTACCGGGCCCTAAGCTGGGTAGCAGTCTGCGATCTGACGAGAGCAGGCGCGTTCAGCTTAGGATGGCCGTTGACATCTTCACGCCTTGTATACTGTGGATTTAAGCATCAATAAATATTTTTTTTAATCGGAGAGGAAGGCGGCAACAGATCAAAATGTCAATAGCACCTTGGATTGCGAGCCAGTCTCCCATGCCCGTACTTGCCGGGCAGCAGTCTGCGATCTGACAAGAACAGGCGCATTCAGCTTAGGATAGCCGTAGACGGCTTCACACCCTGTATATTGTGGATTTAAGCATCACTAAATCCTTTTCGGAATCGGAGCAAAATGTCTACAGAGCTACAGAGCAAAATGTCAACAACACCTGAGATTCCCAGCCAGTCTCCCATGCTGGTACTTACCGGGCCCTAAGCTGGGTAGCAGTCTGCGATCTGACGAGAGCAGGCGCGTTCAGCTTAGGATGGCCGTTGACAGCTTCACACTTTGTATACTGTGCATTTAAGCATCAATAAAACCTTTTCGGAATCGGAACGGAAGGAGGCAACAGAGCAAAATGTCAACGGCAGCCGGGATTCCCAGCCAGTGTCCCATGCCGGTACTTACCGGGACCTAAGATCTGTACCAGTCTGCGATCTGACGAGAGCAGGCGCGTTAAGCTTAGGATGGCCGTCGACAGCTTCACACCTTGTATACTGTGGATTTAAGCATCAATAAATTCTTTTCGGAATCGGAGCGGAAGGCGGCAACAGAGCAAAATGTCAACTGCACCCGGGATTCCCAGCCAGTCTCCCATGCCGGTACTTACTGGGCCCTAAGCTGGGTAGAAGTCTGCGATCTGACGAGAGCAGGCGCATTCAGCTTAGGATGGCCGTTGACAGCTTCACACTTTGTATACTGTGCATTTAAGCATCAATAAAACCTTTTCGGAATCGGAACGGAAGGCGGCAACAGAGCAAAATGTCAACGGCAGCCGGGATTCCCAGCCAGTGTCCCATGCCGGTACTTACCGGGCCCTAAGATCTGTACCAGTCTGCGATCTGACGAGAGCAGGCGCGTTAAGCTTAGGATGGCCGTCGACAGCTTCACACCTTGTATACTGTGGATTTAAGCATCAATAAATTCTTTTCGGAATCGGAACGGAAGGCGGCAACAGAGCAAAATGTCAACGGCAGCCGGGATTCCCAGCCAGTGTCCCATGCCGGTACTTACCGGGCCCTAAGATCTGTACCAGTCTGCGATCTGACGAGAGCAGGCGCGTTCAGCTTAGGATGGCCGTTGACATCTTCACGCCTTGTATATTGTGGATTTAAGCATCAATAAATATTTTTTTAATCGGAGAGGAAGGCGGCAACAGAGCAAAATGTCAATGGCACCTTGGATTGCCAGCCAGTCTCCCATGCCGGTAACTGCCGGGCAGCAGTCTGCGATCTGAGGAGAGCAGGCACGTTCAGGCTTAGGATGGCTGTTGACAGCTTCACACCCTGTATATTGTGGATTTAAGCATCAATAAATCCTTTTCCGAATCGGAGGAGAAGGCGGCAACAGATTAAAATGTCAACTGCACCCGGGATTCCCAGCCAGTCTCCCATGCTGGTACTTACAAGGCTCTAAGCTGGGTAGCAGTCTGCGATCTGACGAAAGCAGGTGCGTTCAGCTTAGGATGGCCGTTGACAGCTTCACACCTTGTATACTGTGGATTTAAGCATCAATAAATAATTTTCGGAATCGGAGCAGAAAAAGAGCAAAATGTCAACTGCACCCGGGATTCCCAGCCAATCTCCCATGCTGGTACTTACCAGGCCCGAAGCTGGGTAGCAGTCTGCGATCTGACGAGAACAGTTGCATTCAGCTTAGGATGGCCGTAGACATCTTCACACCCTGTATACTGTGGATTTAAGCATCAATAAATCCTTTTCGGAATCGGAGCGTAAGGCGGCAACAGAGCAAAATGTCAACGACACCTGGGATTCCCAGCCAGTCTCCCATGCTGGTACTTACCGGGCCCTAAGCTGGGTAGCAGTCTGCGATATGACGAGAGCAGGCGCGTTCAGCTTAGGATGGCCGTTGACAGCTTCATGCCCTTTATACTGTGCATTTAAGCATCAATAAATCCTTTTCCGAATCGGAGCGGAAGGCGGCAACAGATTAAAATGTCAACTGCACCCGGGATTCCCAGCCAGTCTCCCATGCTGGTACTTACCAGGCCCTAAGCTGGGTAGCAGTCTGCGATCTGACGAGAGCAGTCACGTTCAGCTTAGGATGGACGTTGACAGCTTCACGCCTTGTATATTGTGGATTTAAGCATCAATAAATATTTTTATTAATCGGAGAGGAAGGCGGCAACAGAGCAAAATGTCAATGGCACCTTGGATTGCCAGCCAGTCTCCCATGCCGGTAACTGCCGGGCAGCAGTCTGCGATCTGAGGAGAGCAGGCACGTTCAGGCTTAGGATGGCTGTTGACAGCTTCACACCCTGTATATTGTGGATTAAAGCATCAATAAATCCTTTTCCGAATCGGAGGGGAAGGCGGCAACAGATTAAAATGTCAACTGCACCCGGGATTCCCAGCCAGTCTCCCATGCTGGTACTTACAAGGCTCTAAGCTGGGTAGCAGTCTGCGATCTGACGAAAGCAGGTGCGTTCAGCTTAGGATGGCCGTTGACAGCTTCACACTTTGTATACTGTGGATTTAAGCATCAATAAATAATTTTCGGAATCGGAGCAGAAACAGAGCAAAATGTCAACTGCACCCGGGATTCCCAGCCAGTCTCCCATGCTGGTACTTACCGGGCCCTAAGCTGGGTAGCAGTCTGCGATCTGACGAGAACAGTCGCATTCAGCTTAGGATGGCCGTAGACATCTTCACACCCTGTATACTGTGGATTTAAGCATCAATAAATCCTTTTCGGAATCGGAGCGGAAGGCGGCAACAGATTAAAATGTCAACTGCACCCGGGATTCCCAGCCAGTCTCCCATGCTGGTACTTACCAGGCCCTAAGCTGGGTAGCAGTCTGCGATCTGACGAGAGCAGTCACGTTCAGCTTAGGATGGACGTTGACAGCTTCACGCCTTGTATATTGTGGATTTAAGCATCAATAAATATTTTTATTAATCGGAGAGGAAGGCGGCAACAGAGCAAAATGTCAATGGCACCTTGGATTGCCAGCCAGTCTCCCATGCCGGTAACTGCCGGGCGGCAGTCTGCGATCTGAGGAGAGCAGGCACGTTCAGGCTTAGGATGGCCGTTGAAAGCTTCACACCTTGTATATTGTGGATTTAAGCATCAATAAATCCTTTTCCGAATCGGAGCGGAAGGCGGCAACAGATTAAAATGTCAACTGCACCCGGGATTCCCAGCCAGTCTCCCATGCTGGTACTTACCAGGCCCTAAGCTGGGTAGCAGTCTGCGATCTGACGAGAGCAGTCACGTTCAGCTTAGGATGGACGTTGACAGCTTCACGCCTTGTATATTGTGGATTTAAGCATCAATAAATATTTTTATTAATCGGAGAGGAAGGCGGCAACAGAGCAAAATGTCAATGGCACCTTGGATTGCCAGCCAGTCTCCCATGCCGGTAACTGCCGGGCGGCAGTCTGCGATCTGAGGAGAGCAGGCACGTTCAGGCTTAGGATGGCCGTTGAAAGCTTCACACCCTGTATATTGTGGATTTAAGCATCAATAAATATTTTTTTAATCGGAGAGGAAGGCGGCAACAGAGCAAAATGTCAATGGCACCTTGGATTGCCAGCCAGTCTCCCATGCCGGTAACTGCCGGGCTGCAGTCTGCGATCTGAGGAGAGCAGGCACGTTCAGGCTTAGGATGGCTGTTGACAGCTTCACACCCTGTATATTGTGGATTAAAGCATCAATAAATCCTTTTCCGAATCGGAGGGGAAGGCGGCAACAGATTAAAATGTCAACTGCACCCGGGATTCCCAGCCAGTCTCCCATGCTGGTACTTACAAGGCTCTAAGCTGGGTAGCAGTCTGCGATCTGACGAAAGCAGGTGCGTTCAGCTTAGGATGGCCGTTGACAGCTTCACACTTTGTATACTGTGGATTTAAGCATCAATAAATAATTTTCGGAATCGGAGCAGAAACAGAGCAAAATGTCAACTGCACCCGGGATTCCCAGCCAGTCTCCCATCCTGGTACTTACCGGGCCCTAAGCTGGGTAGCAGTCTGCAATATGACGAGAACAGTCGCATTCAGCTTAGGATGGCCGTAGACATCTTCACACCCTGTATACTGTTGATTTAAGCATCAATAAATCCTTTTCGGAATCGGAGCGGAAGGCGGCAACAGATTAAAATGTCAACTGCACCCGGGATTCCCAGCCAGTCTCCCATGCTGGTACTTACCAGGCCCTAAGCTGGGTAGCAGTCTGCGATCTGACGAGAGCAGTCACGTTCAGCTTAGGATGGATGTTGACAGCTTCACGCCTTGTATATTGTGGTTTTAAGCATCAATAAATATTTTTATTAATCGGAGAGGAAGGCGGCAACAGAGCAAAATGTCAATGGCACCTTGGATTGCCAGCCAGTCTCCCATGCCGGTAACTGCCGGGCGGCAGTCTGCGATCTGAGGAGAGCAGGCACGTTCAGGCTTAGGATGGCCGTTGAAAGCTTCACACCCTGTATATTGTGGATTTAAGCATCAATAAATCCTTTTCCGAATCGGAGCGGAAGGCGGCAACAGATTAAAATGTCAACTGCACCCGGGATTCCCAGCCAGTCTCCCATGCTGGTACTTACCAGGACCTAAGCTGGGTAGCAGTCTGCGATCTGACGAGAGCAGGCGCGTTCAGCTTAGGATGGCCGTTGACAGCTTCACACTTTGTATACTGTGGATTTAAGCATCAATAAATAATTTTCGGAATCGGAGCAGAAACAGAGCAAAATGTCAACTGCACCCGGGATTCCCAGCCAGTCTACCTTGCTGGTACTTACCAGGCCAGAAGCGGGGTAGCAGTCTGCGATCTGACGAGAACAGGCGCGTTCAGCTTAGGATGGCCGTTGACAGCTTCTCGCCCTTTATACTGTGCATTTAGGCATCAATCAATCCTTTTCGGAATTGGAACGGAAGGCGGCAACAGAGCAAAATGTCGCCGGCAGCCGGGATTCCCAGCCAGTGTCCCATGCCGGTACTTACCGGGCCCTAAGATCTGTACCAGTCTGCGATCTGACGAGAGCAGGCGCGTTAAGCTTAGGATGGCCGTCGACAGCTTCACACCTTGTATACTGTGGATTTAAGCATCAATAAATTCTTTTCGGAATCGGAGCGGAAGGCAGCAATAGAGCAAAATATCAACGGCACCCGGGATTCCCAGCCAGTCTCCCATGCCAGTACTTACCGGGCCCTAAGCTGGGTAGCAGTCTGCGATCTGACGAGAGAAGGCGCGTTCAGCTTAGGATGGCCGTTGACATCTTTACGCCTTGTATACTGTGGATTTAAGCATCAATAAATATTTTTTTTAATCGGAGAGGAAGGCGGCAACAGATCAAAATGTCAATAGCACCTTGGATTGCCAGCCAGTCTCCCATGCCCGTACTTGCCGGGCAGCAGTCTGCGATCTGACAAGAACAGGCGCATTCAGCTTAGGATAGCCGTAGACGGCTTCAAACCCTGTATATTGTGGATTTAAGCATCAATAAATCCTTTTCGGAATCGGAGCAAAATGTCTACAGAGCTACAGAGCAAAATGTCAACAACACATGAGATTCCCAGCAAGTCTCCCATGCTGGTACTTACCGGGCCCTAAGCTGGGTAGCAGTCTGCGATCTGACGAAAGCAGGTGCGTTCAGCTTAGGATGGTCGTTGACAGCTTCACACTTTGTATACTGTGGATTTAAGCATCAATAAATAATTTTCGGAATCGGAGCAGAAACAGAGCAAAATGTCAACTGCACCCGGGATTCCCAGCCAGTCTCCCATGCTGGTACTTACCAGGCCTGAAGCTGGGTAGCAGTCTTTGATCTGACGAGAACAGTCGCATTCAGCTTAGGATGGCCGTAGACATCTTCACACCCTGTATACTGTGGATTTAAGCATCAATAAATCCTTTTCGGAATCGGAGCGTAAGGCGGCAACAGAGCAAAATGTCAACGACACCTGGGATTCCCAGCCAGTCTCCCATGCTGGTACTTACCGGGCCCTTAGCTGGGTAGCAGTCTGCGATCTGACGAGAGCAGGCGCGTTCAGCTTAGGATGTCCGTTGACAGCTTCACGCCCTTTATACTGTGCATTTAAGCATCAATAAATCCTTTTCCGAATCAGAGCGGAAGGCGGCAACAGATTAAAATGTCAACTGCACCCGGGATTCCCAGCCAGTCTCCCATGCTGGTACTCACTAGGCCCTAAGCTGGGTAGCAGTCTGCGACCTGACGAGAGCAGGCGCGTTCAGCTTAGGATGGCCGTTGACAGCTTCTCGCCTTTTATACTGTGCATTTAAGCATCAATAAATCCTTTTCGGAATCGGAAGGGAAGGCGGCAACAGAGCAAAATGTCAACTGCACCCGGGATTCCCAGCCAATCTCCCATGCCGGTACTTACTGGGCCCTAAGCTGGGTAGCAGTCTGCGATCTGACGAGAGCAGACGCGTTCAGCTTAGGATGGCCGTAGACATCTTCACACCCTGTATACTGTGGATTTAAGCATCAATAAATCCTTTTCGGAATCGGAGCGTAAGGCGGCAACAGAGCAAAATGTCAACGACACCTGGGATTCCCAGCCAGTCTCCCATGCTGGTACTTACCGGGCCCTAAGCTGGGTAGCAGTCTGCGATCTGACGAGAGCAGGCGCGTTCAGCTTAGGATGGCCGTTGACAGCTTCACGCCCTTTATACTATGGATTTAAGCATCAATAAATCCTTTTCCGAATCGGAGCGGAAGGCGGCAACAGATTAAAATGTCAACGGCACCCGGGATTCCCAGCCAGTCTCCCATGCTGGTACTTACCGGGCCCTAAGCTGGGTAGCAGTCTGCGATCTGACGAGAGCAGGCGTGCTCAGCTTAGGATGGCCGTTGACAGCTTCTCGCCTTTTATACTGTGCATTTAAGCATCAATATATCCTTTTCGGAATCGGAACGGAAGGCGGCAACAGAGCAAAATGTCAACGGCAGCCGGGATTCCCAGCCAGTGTCCCATGCCGGTACTTACCGGGCCCTAAGATCTGTACCAGTCTGCGATCTGACGAGAGCAGGCACGTTAAGCTTAGCATGGCCGTCGACAACTTCACACCTTGTATACTGTGGATTTAAGCATCAATAAATTCTTTTCGGAATCGGAGCGGAAGGCAGCAATAGAGCAAAATGTCAACGGCACCTGGGATTCCCAGGCAGTCTCCCATGCCAGTACTTACCGGGCCCTAAGCTGGGTAGCAGTCTGCGATCTGACGAGAGCAGGCGCGTTCAGCTTAGGATGGCCATTGACAGCTTCATGCTTTTTATACTGTGCATTTAAGCATCAATAAATCCTTTTCGGAATCGGAGAGGAAGACGGCAACAGAGCAAAATGTCAATAGCACCTTGGATTGCCAGCCAGTCTCCCATGCCCGTACTTGCCGGGCAGCAGTCTGCGATCTGACAAGAACAGGCACATTCAGCTTAGGACGGCCGTAGACGGCTTCACACCCTGTATACTGTGGATTTAAGCATCAATAAATCCTTTTCGGAATCGAAGCGGAAGGCGGCTACAGAGCAAAATGTCAACAACACCTGGGATTCCCCGCCAGTCTCCCATGCTGGTACTTACCGGGCCCTAAGCTGGGTAGCAGTCTGCGATCTGCCGAGAGCAGGCGCGTTCAGCTTAGGATGGCCGTTGACAGCTTCACGCTTGGTATACTGTGGATTTAAGCATCAATAAATAATTTTCGGAATCGGAGCAGAAACAGAGCAAAATGTCAACTGCACCCGGGATTCCCAGCCAGTCTCCCATGCTGGTACTTACCAGGCCCGAAGCTGGGAAGCAGTCTGCGATCTGACGAGAACAGGCGCATTCAGCTTAGGATTGCCGTAGACATCTTCACACCCTGTATACTGTGGATTTAAGCATCAATAAATCCTTTTCGGAATCGGAGCGTAAGGCGGCAACAGAGCAAAACGTCAACGACACCCGGGATTCCCAGCCAATCTCCCATGCTGGTACTTACGGTGCCCTAAGCTGGGTAGCAGTCTGCGATCTGACGAGAGCAGGCGTGTTCAGCTTAGGATGGCCGTTGACAGCTTCTTGCCCTTTATACTGTGCATTTAAGCATCAATAAATCCTTTTTGGAATCGGAACGGAAGGCGGCAACAGAGCAAAATGTCAACGGCAGTCGGGATTCCCAGCCAGTGTCCCATGCCGGTACTTACCGGGCCCTAAGATCTGTACCAGTCTGCGATCTGACGAGAGCAGGCAAGTTAAGCTTAGGATGGCCGTCGACAGCTTCACACCTTGTATACTGTGGATTTAAGCATCAATAAATTCTTTTCGGAATCGGAGCGGAAGGCAGCAATAGAGCAAAATGTCAACGGCACCTGGGATTCCCAGCCAGTCTCCCATGCTGATACTTACCGGGCCCTAAGCTGGGTAGCAGTCTGCGATCTGACGAAAGCAAGTGCGTTCAGCTTAGGATGGCCTTTGACAGCTTCTCACCCTTTATACTGTGGATTTAAGCATCAATAATATCTTTTCGGAATCGGAGCGGAAGGCAGCAATAGAGCAAAATGGCAACGGCACCCGGGATTCCCAGCCAGTCTCCCATGCCAGTACTTACCGGGCCCTAAGCTTGGTAGCAGTCTGCGATCTGACGAGAGCAGGCGCGTTCAGCTTCGGATGGCCATTGACAGCTTCATGCTTTTTATACTGTGCATTTAAGCATCAATAAATCCTTTTCGGAATCGGAGAGGAAGGCGGCAACAGAGCAAAATGTCAATAGCACCTTGGATTGCCAGCCAGTCTCCCATGCCCGTACTTGCCGGGCAGCAGTCTGCGATCTGACAAGAACAGGCACTTTCAGCTTAGGATAGCCGTAGACGGCTTCACACCCTGTATACTGTGGATTTAAGCATCAATAAATCCTTTTCGGAATCAGAGCGGAAGGCTGCTACAGAGCAAAATGTCAACAACACCTGGGAATCCCAGCCAGTCTCCCATGCTGGTACTTACCGGGCCCTAAGCTGGGTAGCAGTCTGCGATCTGACGAGAGCAGGCGCGTTCAGCTTAGGATGGCCGTTGACAGCTTCACACTTTGTATACTGTAGATTTAAGCATCAATAAATAATTTTCGGAATCGGAGCAGAAACAGAGCAAAATGTCAACTGCACCCAGGATTCCCAGCCAGACTCCCATGCTGGTACTTACCAGGCCCGAAGCTGGGTAGCAGTCTGCGATCTGACAAGAACAGGCGCATTCAGCTTAGGATGGCCGTAGACATCTTCACACCCTGTATACTGTGGATTTAAGAATCAATAAATCCTTTTCGGAATCAGAGCGGAAGGCGGCAACAGAGCAAAATGTCAACGACACCTGGGATTCCCAGCCAGTCTCCCATGCTGGTACTTACCGGGCCCTAAGCTGGATAGCAGTCTGCGATCTGACGAAAGCAGGCGCGTTCAGCTTAGGATGGCCGTTGACAGATTTTCGCCCTTTATACTGTGCATTTAAGCATCAATAAATCCTTTTCGGAATCGGAACGGAAGGCGGCAACAGAGCAAAATGTCAACGGCAGCCGGGATTCCCAGCCAGTGTCCCATGCCGGTACTTACCGGGCCCTAAGATCTGTACCAGTCTGCGATCTGACGAGAGCAGGCGCATTAAGCTTAGGATGGCCGTCGACAGCTTTACACCTTGTATACTGTGGATTTAAGCATCAATAAATTATTTTCGGAATCGGAGCGGAAGGCAGCAATAGAGCAAAATGTCAACGGCACTCGGGATTCCCAGCCAGTCTCCCATGCCAGTACTTACCGGGCCCTAAGCTGGGTAGCCGTCTGCGATCTGACAAGAGCAGGCGCGTTCAAATTAGGAAGGCCATTGACAGCTTCATGCTTTTTATACTGTGCATTTAAGCATCAATAAATCCTTTTCGGAATCGGAGCGTAAGGCGGCAACAGAGCAAAATGTCAACGACACCTGGGATTCCCAGCCAGTCTCCCATGCTGGTACTTACCAGGCCCTAAGCTGGGTAGCAGTCTGCGATCTGACGAGAGCAGGCGCGTTCAGCTTAGGATGGCCGTTGACAGCTTCACACTTTGTATACTGTGCATTTAAGCATCAATAAATAATTTTCGGAATCGGAGCAGAAACAGAGCAAAATGTCAACTGCACCCGGGATTCCCAGCCAGTCTCCCATGCTGGTACTTACCAGGCCCGAAGCTGGGTAGCAGTCTGCGATCTGACGAGAACAGGCGCATTCAGCTTAGGATGGCCGTAGACATCTTCATACCCTGTATACTGTGGATTTAAGCATCAATAAAACGTTTTCGGAATCGGAGCGGCAACAGAGCAAAATGTCAACGACACCTGGGATTCCCTGCCAGTCTCCCATGCTGGTACTTACCGGGCCCTAAGCTGGGTAGCAGTCTGCAATCTGACGAGAGCAGGCGCGTTCAGCTTAGGATGGCCGTTGACAGCTTCTCGCCCATTATACTGTGCATTTAAGCATCAATAAATCCTTTTCGGAATCGGAACGGAAGGCGGCAACAGAGCAAAATGTCAACGGCAGCCGGGATTCCCAGCCAGTGTCCCATGCCGGTACTTACCGGGCCCAAACATCTGTACCAGTCTGCGATCTGACGAGAGCAGGCGCGTTAAGCTTAGGATGGCCGTCAACAGCTTCACACCTTGTATACTGTGGATTTAAGCATCAATAAATTCTTTTCGGAATCGGAGCGGAAGGCAGCAATAGAGCAAAATGTCAACGGCACCTGGGATTCCCAGCCAGTCTCCCATGCCAGTACTTACCGGGCCCTAAGCTGGGTAGCAGTCTGCGATCTGACGAGAGCAGGCGCATTCAGCTTAGGATGGCCATTGACAGCTTCATGCTTTTTATACTGTGCATTTAAGCATCAATAAATCCTTTTCGGAATCGGAGAGGAAGGCGGCAACAGAGCAAAATGTCAATAGCACCTCGGATTGCCAGCCAGTCTCCCATGTTGGTACTTACCGGGCCCTAAGCTGGGTAGCAGTTTGCGATCTGACGAGAGCAGGCACATTCAGCTTAGGATAGCCGTAGACGGCTTCACACCCTGTATACTGTGGATTTAAGCATCAATAAATCCTTTTCGGAATCGAAGCGGAAGGCGGTTACAGAGCAAAATGTCAACAGCACCAGGGATTCCCAGCCAGTCTCCCATGTCAATACTTACCGGGCCCTAAGCTGGGTAGCAGTCTGCGATCTGACAAGAGCAGGCGCGTACAGCTTAGGATGGCCATTGACAGCTTCATGCTTTTTATACTGTGCATTTAAGCATCAATAAATCCTTTTCGGAATAGGAGCGGAAGGCGGCTACAGAGCAAAATGTCAACAACACCTGGGATTCCCAGCCAGTCTCCCATGCTGGTACTTACCGGGCCCTAAGCTGGGTAGCAGTCTGCGATCTGACGAGAGCAGGCGCGTTCAGCTTAGGATGGCCGCTGACAGTTTCACGCCCTTTATACTGTGCATTTAAGCATCAATAAATCATTTTCCGAATCGGAGCGGAAGGCGGCAACAGAGCAAAATGTCAACTGCACCCGGGATTCCCAGCCAGTCTCCCATGCCGGTACTTACTGGGCCCTAAGCTGGGTAGCAGTCTGCGATCTGACGAGAGCAGGCACGTTCAGCTTAGGATGGCCGTTGACATCTTCACGCCTTGTATATTGTGGATTTCAGCATCAATAAATATTTTTATTAATCGGAGAAGAAGGCGGCAACAGAGCAAAATGTGAATGGCACCTTGGATTGCCAGCCAGTCTCCCATGCCGGTATCCACCGGGCAGCAGTCTGCGATCTGAGGAGAGCAGGCACGTTCAGGCTTAGGACGGCCGTTGACAGCTTCACACCCTGTATATTGTGGATTTAAGCATCAATAGATCCTTTTCCGAATTGGATCGGAAGGCGGCAACAGATTAAAATGTCAACAACACCTGGGATTCCCCGCCAGTCTCCCATGCTGGTACTTACCGGGCCCTAAGCTGGGTAGCAGTCTGCGATCTGACGAGAGCAGGCGCGTTCAGCTTAGGATGGCCGTTGACAGCTTCACGCTTTGTATACTGTGGATTTAAGCATCAATAAATAATTTTCGGAATCGGAGCAGAAACAGAGCAAAATGTCAACTGCACCCGGGATTCCCAGCCAGTCTCCCATGCTGGTACTTACCAGGCCCGAAGCTGGGAAGCAGTCTGCGATCTGACGAGAACAGGCGCATTCAGCTTAGGATTGCCGTAGACATCTTCACACCCTGTATACTGTGGATTTAAGCATCAATAAATCCTTTTCGGAATCGGAGCGTAAGGCGGCAACAGAGCAAAATGTCAACGACACCTGGGATTCCCAGCCAATCTCCCATGCTGGTACTTACCGTGCCCTAAGCTGGGTAGCAGTCTGCGATCTGACGAGAGCAGGCGTGTTCAGCTTAGGATGGCCGTTGACAGCTTCTTGCCCTTTATACTGTGCATTTAAGCATCAATAAATCCTTTTTGGAATCGGAACGGAAGGCGGCAACAGAGCAAAATGTCAACGGCAGCCGGGATTCCCAGCCAGTGTCCCATGCCGGTACTTACCGGGCCCTAAGATCTGTACCAGTCTGCGATCTGACGAGAGCAGGCACGTTAAGCTTAGGATGGCCGTCGACAGCTTCACACCTTGTATACTGTGGATTTAAGCATCAATAAATTCTTTTCGGAATCGGAGCGGAAGGCAGCAATAGAGCAAAATGTCAACGGCACCTGGGATTCCCAGCCAGTCTCCCATGCTGATACTTACCGGGCCCTAAGCTGGGTAGCAGTCTGCGATCTGACGAGAGCAAGTGCGTTCAGCTTAGGATGGCCTTTGACAGCTTCTCACCCTTTATACTGTGGATTTAAGCATCAATAAATCCTTTTCGGAATCGGAGAGGAAGGCGGCAACAGAGCAAAATGTCAATAGCACCTTGGATTGCCAGCCAGTCTCCCATGCCCGTACTTGCCGGGCAGCAGTCTGCGATCTGACAAGAACAGGCACTTTCAGCTTAGGATGGCCGTAGACATCTTCATACCCTGTATACTGTGGATTTAAGCATCTATAAAACCTTTTCGGAATCGGAGCGGAAGGCGGCAACAGAGCAAAATGTCAACAACACCTGGGATTCCCAGCCAGTCTCCCATGCTGGTACTTACCAGGCCCGAAGCTGGGTAGCAGTCTGCGATCTGACGAGAACAGGCGCATTCAGCTTAGGATGGCCGTAGACATCTTCATACCCTGTATACTGTGGATTTAAGCATCAATAAAACCTTTTCGGAATCGGAGCGGAAGGCGGCTACAGAGCAAAATGTCAACAACACCTGGGATTCCCAACCAGTCTCCCATGCTGGTACCTACCGGGACCTAAGCTGGGTAGCAGTCTGCAATCTGACGAGAGCAGACACGTTCAGCTTAGGATGGCCGTTGACATCTTCACGCCTTGTATATTGTGAATTTAAGCATCAATAAATATTTTTATTAATCGGAGAGGAAGGCGGCAACAGAGCAAAATGTCAATGGCACCTTGGATTGCCAGCCAGTCTCCCATGCCGGTAACTGCCGGGCAGCAGTCTGCGATCTGAGGAGAGCAGGCATGTTAGGGCTTAGGATGGCCGTTGACAGCTTCACACCCTGTATATTGTGGATTTAAGCATCAATAAATCCTTTTCCGAATCGGAGCGGAAGGTGGCAACAGATTAAAATGACAACTGCACCCGGGATTCCCAGCCAGTCTCCCATGCTGGTACTTACCGGGCCCTAAGCTGGGTAGCAGTCTGCGATCTGACGAGAGCAGGCGCGTTCAGCTTAGGATGGCCGTTGACAGCTTCACACTTTGTATACTGTGCATTTAAGCATCAATAAATCCTTTTCGGAATCGGAGCAGAAACAGAGCAAAATGTCGACGGCAGCCTGGATTCCCAGCAAGTCTCCCATGCTGGTACTTAACAGGCCCAAAGCTGGGTAGCAGTCTGCGATCTGACGAGAGCAGGCTCGTTCAGCTTAGGATGGCCGTTGACAGCTTCTCGCCCTTTATACTGTGCATTTAAGCATCAATAAATCCTTTTCGGAATCGGAGCGGAAGGCAGCAATAGAGCAAAATGTCAATGGCGCCCGGGATTCCCAGCCAGTCTCCCATGCCAGTACTTACCGGGCCCTAAGCTGGGTAGCCGTCTGCGATCTGACGAGAGCAGGCACGTTCAGCTTAGGATGGCCATTGACAGCTTCATGCTTTTTATACTGTGCATTTAAGCATCAATAAATCCTTTTCGGAATCGGAACGGAAGGCGGCAACAGAGCAAAATGTCAACTGCACCCGGGATTCCCAGCCAGTCTCCCATGCCGGTAGTTACTGGGCCCTAAGCTGGGTAGCAGTCTGTGATCTGACGAGAGCTGGCGCGTTCACATCTTCACATCTTGACATCTTCACGCCTTGTATATTGTGGATTTAAGCATCAATAAATATTTTTATTAATCGGAGAGGAAGGCGGCAACAGAGCAAAATGTCAATGGCACCTTGGATTGCCAGCCAGTCTCCCATGCCGGTAACTGCCGGGCAGCAGTCTGCGATCTGAGGAGAGCAGGCACGTTCAGGCTTAGGATGGCCGTAGACATCTTCACACCCTGTATACTGTGGATTTAAGCATCAATAAATCCTTTTCGGAATCGGAGCGTAAGGCGGCAACAGAGCAAAATGTCAACGACACCTGGGATTCCCAGCCAGTCTCCCATGCTGGTACTTACCAGGCCCTAAGCTGGGTAGCAGTCTGCGATCTGACGAGAGCAGGCGCGTTCAGCTTAGGATGGCCGTTGACAGCTTCACACTTTGTATACTGTGCATTTAAGCATCAATAAATAATTTTCGGAATCGGAGCAGAAACAGAGCAAAATGTCAACTGCACCCGGGATTCTCAGCCAGTCTCCCATGCTGGTACTTACCAGGCCCGAAGCTGGGTAGCAGTCTGCGATCTGACGAGAACAGGCGCATTCAGCTTAGGATGGCCGTAGACATCTTCATACCCTGTATACTGTGGATTTAAGCATCAATAAAACCTTTTCGGAATCGGAGCGGCAACAGAGCAAAATGTCAACGACACCTGGGATTCCCAGCCAGTCTCCCATGCTGGTACTTACCGGGCCCAAAGCTGGGTAGCAGTCTGCGATCTGACGAGAGCAGGCGCGTTCAGCTTAGGATGGCCGTTGCCAGCTTCTCGCCCATTATACTGTGCATTTAAGCATCAATAAATCCTTTTCGGAATCGGAACGGAAGGCGGCAACAGAGCAAAATGTCAACGGCAGCCGGGATTCCCAGCCAGTGTCCCATGCCGGTACTTACCGGGCCCTAACATCTGTACCAGTCTGCGATCTGACGAGAGCAGGCGCGTTAAGCTTAGGATGGCCGTCAACAGCTTCACACCTTGTATACTGTGGATTTAAGCATCAATAAATTCTTTTCGGAATCGGAGCGGAAGGCAGCAATAGAGCAAAATGTCAACGGCACCTGGGATTCCCAGCCAGTTTCCCATGCCAGTACTTACCGGGCCCTAAGCTGGGTAGCAGTCTGCGATCTGACGAGAGGAGGCGCATTCAGCTTAGGATGGCCATTGACAGCTTCATGCTTTTTATACTGTGCATTTAAGCATCAATAAATCCATTTCGGAATCGGAGAGGAAGGCGGCAACAGAGCAAAATGTCAATAGCACCTCGGATTGCCAGCCAGTCTCCCATGGTGGTACTTACCGGGCCCTAAGCTGGGTAGCAGTTTGCGATCTGACGAGAGCAGGCACATTCAGCTTAGGATAGCCGTAGACGGCTTCACACCCTGTATACTGTGGATTTAAGCATCAATAAATCCTTTTCGGAATCGAAGCGGAAGGCGGTTACAGAGCAAAATGTCAACAGCACCAGGGATTCCCAGCCAGTCTCCCATGCCAATACTTACCGGGCCCTAAGCTGGGTAGCAGTCTGCGATCTGACAAGAGCAGGCGCGTACAGCTTAGGATGGCCATTGACAGCTTCATGCTTTTTATACTGTGCATTTAAGCATCAATAAATCCTTTTCGGAATAGGAGCGGAAGGCGGCTACAGAGCAAAATGTCAACAACACCTGGGATTCCCAGCCAGTCTCCCATGCTGGTACTTACCGGGCCCTAAGCTGGGTAGCAGTCTGCGATCTGACGAGAGCAGGCGCGTTCAGCTTACGATGGCCGATGACAGTTTCACGCCCTTTATACTGTGCATTTAAGCATCAATAAATCATTTTCCGAATCGGAGCGGAAGGCGGCAACAGAGCAAAATGTCAACTGCACCCGGGATTCCCAGCCAGTCTCCCATGCCGGTACTTACTGGGCCCTAAGCTGGGTAGCAGTCTGCGATCTGACGAGAGCAGGCACGTTCAGCTTAGGATGGCCGTTGACATCTTCACGCCTTGTATATTGTGGATTTCAGCATCAATAAATATTTTTATTAATCGGAGAAGAAGGCGGCAACAGAGCAAAATGTGAATGGCACCTTGGATTGCCAGCCAGTCTCCCATGCCGGTATCCACCGGGCAGCAGTCTGCGATCTGAGGAGAGCAGGCACGTTCAGGCTTAGGACGGCCGTTGACAGCTTCACATCCTGTATATTGTGGATTTAAGCATCAATAGATCCTTTTCCGAATTGGATCGGAAGGCGGCAACAGATTAAAATGTCAACAACACCTGGGATTCCCCGCCAGTCTCCCATGCTGGTACTTACCGGGCCCTAAGCTGGGTAGCAGTCTGCGATCTGACGAGAGCAGGCGCGTTCAGCTTAGGATGGCCGTTGACAGCTTCACGCTTTGTATACTGTGGATTTAAGCATCAATAAATAATTTTCGGAATCGGAGCAGAAACAGAGCAAAATGTCAACTGCACCCAGGATTCCCAGCCAGTCTCCCATGCTGGTACTTACCAGGCCCGAAGCTGGGAAGCAGTCTGCGATCTGACGAGAACAGGCGCATTCAGCTTAGGATTGCCGTAGACATCTTCACACCCTGTATACTGTGGACTTAAGCATCAATAAATCCTTTTCGGAATCGGAGCGTAAGGCGGCAACAGAGCAAAATGTCAACGACACCTGGGATTCCCAGCCAATCTCCCATGCTGGTACTTACCGTGCCCTAAGCTGGGTAGCAGTCTGCGATCTGACGAGAGCAGGCGTGTTCAGCTTAGGATGGCCGTTGACAGCTTCTTGCCCTTTATACTGTGCATTTAAGCATCAATAAATCCTTTTTGGAATCGGAACGGAAGGCGGCAACAGAGCAAAATGTCAACGGCAGCCGGGATTCCGAGCTAGTGTCCCATGCCGGTACTTACCGGGCCCTAAGATCTGTACCAGTCTGCGATCTGACGAGAGCAGGCACGTTAAGCTTAGGATGGCCGTCGACAGCTTCACACCTTGTATACTGTGGATTTAAGCATCAATAAATTCTTTTCGGAATCGGAGCGGAAGGCAGCAATAGAGCAAAATGTCAACGGCACCTGGGATTCCCAGCCAGTCTCCCATGCTGATACTTACCGGGCCCTAAGCTGGGTAGCAGTCTGCGATCTGACGAGAGCAAGTGCGTTCAGCTTAGGATGGCCTTTGACAGCTTCTCACCCTTTATACTGTGGATTTAAGCATCAATAATATCTTTTCGGAATCGGAGCGGAAGGCAGCAATAGAGCAAAATGGCAACGGCACCCGGGATTCCCAGCCAGTCTCCCATGCCAGTACTTACCGGGCCCTAAGCTTGGTAGCAGTCTGCGATCTGACGAGAGCAGGCGCGTTCAGCTTAGGATGGCCATTGACAGCTTCATGCTTTTTATACTGTGCATTTAAGCATCAATAAATCCTTTTCGGAATCGGAGAGGAAGGCGGCAACAGAGCAAAATGTCAATAGCACCTTGGATTGCCAGCCAGTCTCCCATGCCCGTACTTGCCGGGCAGCAGTCTGCGATCTGACAAGAACAGGCACTTTCAGCTTAGGATAGCCGTAGACGGCTTCACACCCTGTATACTGTGGATTTAAGCATCAATAAATCCTTTTCGGAATCAGAGCGGAAGGCGGCTACAGAGCAAAATGTCAACAACACCTGGGATTCCCAGCCAGTCTCCCATGCTGGTACTTACCGGGCCCTAAGCTGGGTAGCAGTCTGCGATCTGACAAGAGCAGGCGCGTTCAGCTTAGGATGGCCGTTGACAGCTTCACACTTTGTATACTGTGGATTTAAGCATCAATAAATAATTTTCGGAATCGGAGCAGAAACAGAGCAAAATGTCAACTGCACCCGGGATTCCCAGCCAGTCTCCCATGCTGGTACTTACCAGGCCCGAAGCTGGGTAGCAGTCTGCGATCTGACGAGAACAGGCGCATTCAGCTTAGGATGGCCGTAGACATCTTCATACCCTGTATACTGTGGATTTAAGCATCAATAAAACCTTTTCGGAATCGGAGCGGAAGGCGGCAACAGAGCAAAATGTCAACAACACCTGGGATTCCAAGCCAGTCTCCCATGCTGGTACTTACCGGGCCCTAAGCTGGGTAGCAGTCTGCGATCTGACGAGAGCAGGCGCATTCAGCTTAGGATGGCCGTTGACAGCTTCTCGTCCATTATACTGTGCATTTAAGCATCAATAAATCCTTTTCGGAATCGGAACGGAAGGCGGCAACAAAGCAAAATGTCAACGGCAGCCGGGATTCCCAGCCAGTGTCCCATGCCGGTACTTACCGGGCCCTAACATCTGTACCAGTCTGCGATCTGACGAGAGCAGGCGCGTTAAGCTTAGGATGGCCGTCAACAGCTTCACACCTTGTATACTGTGGATTTAAGCATCAATAAATTCTTTTCGGAATCGGAGCGGAAGGCAGCAATAGAGCAAAATGTCAACGGCACCTGGGATTCCCAGCCAGTCTCCCATGCCAGTACTTACCGGGCCCTAAGCTGGGTAGCAGTCTGCAATCTGACGAGAGCAGGCGCATTCAGCTTAGGATGGCCATTGACAGCTTCATGCTTTTTATACTGTGCATTTAAGCATCAATAAATCCTTTTCGGAATCGGAGAGGAAGGCGGCAACAGAGCAAAATGTCAATAGCACCTCGGATTGCCAGCCAGTCTCCCATGCTGGTACTTACCGGGCCCTAAGCTGGGTAGCAGTTTGCGATCTGACGAGAGCAGGCACATTCAGCTTAGGACAGCCGTAGACGGCTTCACACCCTGTATACTGTGGATTTAAGCATCAATAAATCCTTTTCGGAATCGAAGCGGAAGGCGGTTACAGAGCAAAATGTCAACAGCACCAGGGATTCCCAGCCAGTCTCCCATGCCAATACTTACCGGGCCCTAAGCTGGGTAGCAGTCTGCGATCTGACAAGAGCAGGCGCGTACAGCTTAGGATGGCCATTGACAGCTTCATGCTTTTTATACTGTGCATTTAAGCATCAATAAATCCTTTTCGGAATAGGAGCGGAAGGCGGCTACAGAGCAAAATGTCAACAACACCTGGGATTCCCAGCCAGTCTCCCATGCTGGTACTTACCGGGCCCTAAGCTGGGTAGCAGTCTGCGATCTGACGAGAGCAGGCGCGTTCAGCTTAGGATGGCCGATGACAGTTTCACGCCCTTTATACTGTGCATTTAAGCATCAATAAATCATTTTCCGAATCGGAGCGGAAGGCGGCAACAGAGCAAAATGTCAACTGCACCCGGGATTCCCAGCCAGTCTCCCATGTCGGTACTTACTGGGCCCTAAGCTGGGTAGCAGTCTGCGATCTGACGAGAGCAGGCACGTTCAGCTTAGGATGGCCGTTGACATCTTCACGCCTTGTATATTGTGGATTTCAGCATCAATAAATATTTTTATTAATCGGAGAAGAAGGCGGCAACAGAGCAAAATGTGAATGGCACCTTGGATTGCCAGCCAGTCTCCCATGCCGGTATCCACCGCGCAGCAGTCTGCGATCTGAGGAGAGCAGGCACGTTCAGGCTTAGGACGGCCGTTGACAGCTTCACACCCTGTATATTGTGGATTTAAGCATCAATAGATCCTTTTCCGAATTGGATCGGAAGGCGGCAACAGATTAAAATGTCAACTGCACCCAAAATTCCCAGCCAGTCTCCCATGCTGGTACTTACCAGGCCCTAAGCTGGGTAGCAGTCTGCGATCTGACGAGAGCAGGCGCGTTCAGCTTAGGATGGCCGTTGACATCTTCACGCCTTGTATATTGTGGATTTAAGCATCAATAAATATTTTTATTAATCGGAGAGGAAGGCGGCAACAGAGCAAAATGTCAATGGCACCTTGGATTGCCAGCCAGTCTCCCATGCCAGTAACTGCCGGGCAGCAGTCTGCGATCTGAGGAGAGCAGGCACGTTCAGGCTTAGGATGGCCGTTGACAGCTTCACACCCTGTATATTGTGGATTTAAGCATCAATAGATCCTTTTCTGAATCGAAGCGGAAGGCGGCAACAGATTAAAATGTCAACTGCACCCGGGATTCCCAGCCAGTCTCCCATGCTGGTACTTACCAGGCCCTAAGCTGGGTAGCAGTCTGCGATCTGACGAGAGCAGGCACGTTCAGCTTAAGATGGCCGTTGACAGCTTCACACTTTTTATACTGTGGATTTAAGCATCAATAAATAATTTTCGGAATCGGAGCAGAAACAGAGCAAAATGTCAACTGCACCCGGGATTCCCAGCCAGTCTCCCATGCTGGTACTTACCAGGCCCGAAGCTGGGTAGCAGTCTGCGATCTGACGAGAACAGGCGCATTCAGCTTAGGATGGCCGTAGACATCTTCACACCCTGTATACTGTGGATTTAAGCATCAATAAATCCTTTTCGGAATCGGAGCGTAAGGCGGCAACAGAGCAAAATGTCAACGACACCTGGGATTCCCAGCCAGTCTCCCATGCTGGTACTTACCGGGCACTAAGCTGGGTAGCAGTCTGCGATCTGACGAGAGCAGGCGTGTTCAGCTTAGGATGGCCGTTGACAGCTTCTCGCCCTTTATACTGTGCATTTAAGCATCAATATATCCTTTTCGGAATCGGAACGGAAGGCGGCAACAGAGCAAAATGTCAACGGCAGCCGGGATTCCCAGCCAGTGTCCCATGCCGGTACTTACCGGGCCCTAAGATCTGTACCAGTCTGCGATCTGACGAGAGCAGGCACGTTAAGCTTAGCATGGCCGTCGGCAACTTCACACCTTGTATACTGTGGATTTAAGCATCAATAAATTCTTTTCGGAATTGGAGCGTAAGGCAGCAATAGAGCAAAATGTCAACGGCACCCGGGATTCCCAGCCAGTCTCCCATGCCAGTACTTACCGGTCCCTAAGCTGGGTAGCAATCTGCGATCTGACGAGAGCAAGTGCGTTCAGCTTAGGATGGCCTTTGACAGCTTCTTGCCCTTTATACTGTGGATTTAAGCATCAATAATATCTTTTCGGAATCGGAGCGGAAGGCAGCAATAGAGCAAAATGGCAACGGCACCCGGGATTCCCAGCCAGTCTCCCATGCCAGTACTTACCGGGCCCTAAGCTGGGTAGCAGTCTGCGATCTGACGAGAGCAGGCGCGTTCAGCTTAGGATGGCCATTGACAGCTTCATGCTTTTTATACTGTGCATTTAAGCATCAATAAATCCTTTTCGGAATCGGAGAGGAAGGCGGCAACAGAGCAAAATGTCAATAGCACCTTGGATTGCCAGCTAGTCTCCCATGCCCGTACTTGCCGGGCAGCAGTCTGCGATCTGACAAGAACAGGCACTTTCAGCTTAGGATAGCCGTAGACGGCTTCACACCCTGTATACTGTGGATTTAAGCATCAATAAATCCTTTTCGGAATCAGAGCGGAAGGCGGCTACAGAGCAAAATGTCAACAACACCTGGGATTCCCAACCAGTCTCCCATGCTGGTACCTACCGGGCCCTAAGCTGGGTAGCAGTCTGCAATCTGACGAGAGCAGACACGTTCAGCTTAGGATGGCCGTTGACATCTTCACGCCTTGTATATTGTGGATTTAAGCATCAATAAATATTTTTATTAATCGGAGAGGAAGGCGGCAACAGAGCAAAATGTCAATGGCACCTTGGATTGCCAGCCAGTCTCCCATGCCGGTAACTGCCGGGCAGCAGTCTGCGATCTGAGGAGAGCAGGCATGTTAGGGCTTAGGATGGCCGTTGACAGCTTCACACCCTGTATATTGTGGATTTAAGCATCAATAAATCCTTTTCCGAATCGGAGCGGAAGGTGGCAACAGATTAAAATGACAACTGCACCCGGGATTCCCAGCCAGTCTCCCATGCTGGTACTTACCGGGCCCTAAGCTGGGTAGCAGTCTGCGATCTGACGAGAGCAGGCGCGTTCAGCTTAGGATGGCCGTTGACAGCTTCACACTTTGTATACTGTGCATTTAAGCATCAATAAATCCTTTTCGGAATCGGAGCAGAAACAGAGCAAAATGTCGACGGCAGCCTGGATTCCCAGCAAGTCTCCCATGCTGGTACTTAACAGGCCCAAAGCTGGGTAGCAGTCTGCGATCTGACGAGAGCAGGCTCGTTCAGCTTAGGATGGCCGTTTACAGCTTCTCGCCCTTTATACTGTGCATTTAAGCATCAATAAATCCTTTTCGGAATCGGAGGGGAAGGCAGCAATAGAGCAAAATGTCAATGGCGCCCGGGATTCCCAGCCAGTCTCCCATGCCAGTACTTACCGGGCCCTAAGCTGGGTAGCCGTCTGCGATCTGACGAGAGCAGGCACGTTCAGCTTAGGATGGCCGTTGACAGCTTCATGCTTTTTATACTGTGCATTTAAGCATCAATAAATCCTTTTCGGAATCGGAACGGAAGGCGGCAACAGAGCAAAATGTCAACTGCACCCGGGATTCCCAGCCAGTCTCCCATGCCGGTACTTACTGGGCCCTAAGCTGGGTAGCAGTCTGCGATCTGACGAGAGCTGGCGCGTTCACATCTTCACATCTTGACATCTTCACGCCTTGTATATTGTGGATTTAAGCATCAATAAATATTTTTATTAATCGGAGAGGAAGGCGGCAACAGAGCAAAATGTCAATGGCACCTTGGATTGCCAGCCAGTCTCCCATGCCGGTAACTGCCGGGCAGCAGTCTGCGATCTGAGGAGAGCAGGCACGTTCAGGCTTAGGATGGCAGTTGACAGCTTCACACCCTGTATATTGTGGATTTAAGCATCAATAAATCCTTTACGGAATTGGAGCGGAAGGCGGCAACAGAGCAAAATGTCAACGACACCTGGGATTCCCAGTCAGTCTCCCATGCTGGTACTTACCGGGCCCTAAGCTGGGTAGCAGTCAGCGATCTGACGAGAGCAGGCGCTTTCAGCTTAGGTTGGCCGTTGACATCTTCTCGTCCTTTATACTGTGCATTTAAGCATCAATAAATCCTTTTCGGAATCGGAACGGAACGGAAGGCGGCAACAGAGCAAAATGTCAACGGCAGCCGGGATTCCCAGCCAGTGTCCCATGCCGGTACGTACCGGGCCCTAAGATCTGTACCAGTCTGCGATCTGACGAGAGCAGGCGCGTTAAGCTTAGGATGGCCGTCGACAGCTTCACACCTTGTATACTGTGGATTTAAGCATCAATAAATTCTTTTCGGAATCGGAGCGGAAGGCAGCAATAGAGCAAAATGTCAACGGCACCTGGGATTCCCAGCCAGACTCCCATGCCAGTACTTACCGGGCCCTAAGCTGGGTAGCAGCCTGCGATCTGACGAGAGCATGCGCGTTCAGCTTAGGATGGCCATTGACAGCTTCATGCTTTTTATACTGTGCATTTAAGCATCAATAAATCCTTTTCGGAATCGGAGAGAAGGCGGCAACAGAGCAAAATGTCAATAGCACCTTGGATTACCAGCCAGTCTCCCATGCCCGTACTTGCCGGGCAGCAGTCTGCGATCTGACGAGAACAGGCACATTCAGCTTAGGATAGCCGTAGACGTCTTCACACCCTGTATACTGTGGATTTAAGCATCAATAAATTATTTTCGGAATCGGAGCGGAAGGCAGCAATAGAGCAAAATGTCAACGGCACCTGGGATTCCCAGCCAGACTCCCATGCCAGTACTTACCGGGCCCTAAGCTGGGTAGCAGTCTGCGATCTGACGAGAGCAGGCGCGTTCAGCTTAGGATGGCCATTGACAGCTTCATGCTTTTTATACCGTGCATTTAAGCATCAATAAATCCTTTTCGGAATCGGAACGGAAGGCGGCAACAGAGCAAAATGTCAACTGCACCCGGGATTCCCAGCCAGTCTCCCATGCCGGTACTTACTGGGCCCTAAGCAGGGTAGCAGTCTGCGATCTGACGAGAGCAGGCGCGTTCTGCTTAGGATGGACATTGACATCTTCATGCCTTGTATATTGTGGATTTAAGCATCAATAAATATTTTTATTAATCGGAGAGGAAGGCGGCAACAGAGCAAAATGTTAATGGCACCTTGGATTGCCAGCCAGTCTCCCACGCCGGTATCTGCCGGGCAGCAGTCTGCGATCTGAGGAAAGCAGACACGTTCAGCTTAGGATGGCCGTTGACAGCTTCACACCCTGTATATTGTGAATTTAAGCATCAATAAATCCTTTTCGGAATCGAAGCGGAAGGCGGCTACAGAGCAAAATGTCAACAACACCTGGGATTCCCAGCCAGTCTCCCATGCTGGTACTTACCGGGCCCTAAGCTGGGTAGCAGTCTGCGATTTGACGAGAGCAGGCGCGTTCAGCTTAGGATGGCCGTTGACAGCTTCACACTTTGTATACTGTTGATTTAAGCATCAATAAATAATTTTCGGAATCGGAGCAGAAACAGAGCAAAATGTCAACTGCACCCGGGATTCCCAGCCAGTCTCCCAAGCTGGTACTTACCAGGCCCGAAGCTGGGTAGCAGTCTGCGATCTGACGAGAACAGGCGCATTCAGCTTAGGATGGCCGTAGACATCTTCACACCCTGTATACTGTGGATTTAAGCATCAATAAATCCTTTTCGGAATCGGAGCGTAAGGCGGCAACAGATCAAAATGTCAACGACACCTGGGTTTCCCAGCCAGTCTCCCATGCTGGTACTTACCGGGCCCTAAGCTGGGTAGCAATCTGCGATCTGATGAGAGCAGGGGCGTTCAGCTTAGGATAGCCGTTGACATCTTCACACCCTGTATACCCTGTATACCCTGTATACCCTGTATACTGTGGATTTAAGCATCAATAAATCCTTTTCGGAATCGGAACGGAAGGCGGCAACAGAGCAAAATGTCAACGGCAGCCGGGATTCCCAGCCAGTGTACCATGCTGGTACTTACCGGGCCCTAAGCTGGGTAGCAGTCTGCGATCTGATGAGAGCAGGGGCGTTCAGCTTAGGATAGCCGTTGACATCTTCACACCCTGTATACCCTGTATACCCTGTATACTGTGGATTTAAGCATCAATAAATCCTTTTCGGAATCGGAACGGAAGGCGGCAACAGAGCAAAATGTCAACGGCAGCCGGGATTCCCAGCCAGTGTACCATGCTGGTACTTACCGGGCCCTAAGCTGGGTAGCAGTCTGCGATCTGACGAGAGCAGGCGCGTTCAGCTTAGGATGGCCGTTGACATCTTCACGCCTTGTATACTGTGGATTTAAGCATCAATAAATTCTTTTCGGAATCGGAGCGCAAGGCAGCAATAGAGCAAACTGTCAACGGCACCCGGGATTCCCAGCCAGTCTCCCATGCCAGTATTTACCGGGCCCTAAGCTGGGTAGCCGTCTGCGATCTGACGAGAGCAGGCGCGTTCAGCTTAGGATGGCCATTGACAGCTTCATGCTTTTTATACTGTGCATTTAAGCATCAATAAATCCTTTTCGGAATCGGAACGGAAGGCGGCAACAGAGCAAAATGTCAACTGCACCCGGGATTCCCAGCCAGTCTCCCATGCCGGTACTTACTGGGCCCTAAGCTGGGTAGCAGTCTGCGATCTGACGAGAGCAGGCGCGTTCAGCTTAGGATGGCCGTTGACATCTTCACGCCTTGTATATTGTGGATTTAAGCATCAATAAATATTTTTATTAATCGGAGAGGAAGGCGGCAACAGAGCAAAATGTTAATGGCACCTTGGATTGCCAGCCAGTCTCCCACGTCGGTATCTGCCGGGCAGCAGTCTGCGATCTGAGGAAAGCAGACACGTTCAGCTTAGGATGGCCGTTGACAGCTTCACACCCTGTATATTGTGGATTTAAGCATCAATAAATCCTTTTCGGAATCGGAGCGGAAGGCGGCTACAGAGCAAAATGTCAACAACACCTGGGATTCCCAGCCAGTCTCCCATGCTGGTACTTACCGGGCCCTAAGCTGGGTAGCAGTCTGCGATCTGACGAGAGCAGGCGCGTTCAGCTTAGGATGGCCGTTGACAGCTTCACACTTTGTATACTGTGGATTTAAGCATCAATAAATAATTTTCGGAATCGGAGCAGAAACAGAGCAAAATGTCAACGGCAACCGGGATTCCCAGCCAGTCTCCCATGCTGGAATTTACCAGGCCCGAAGCTGGGTAGCAGTCTGCGATCTGACAAGAACAGGCGCATTCAGCTTAGGATGGCTGTAGACATCTTCACACCCTGTATACTGTGGATTTAAGCATCAATAAATCCTTTTCGGAATCGGAACGGAAGGCGGCAACAGAGCAAAATGTCAACGGCAGTCGGGATTCCCAGCCAGTGTCTCATGCCGGTACTTACCGGGCCCTAAGATCTGTACCAGTCTGCGATCTGACGAGAGCAGGCGCGTTAAGCTTAGGATGGCCGTCGACAGCTTCACACCTTGTATACTGTGGATTTAAGCATCAAGAAATTCTTTTCCGAATCGGAGCGGAAGGCAGCAATAGAGCAAAATGTCAACGGCATCCGGGATTCCCAGCCAGTCTCCCATGCCAGTACTTACCGGGCCCTAAGCTGGGTAGCAGTCTGCGATCTGACGAGTGCAGGCGCGTTCAGCTTAGGATGGCCATTGACAGCTTCATGCTTTTTAAACTGTGTATTTAAGCATTAATAAATCCTTTTCGGAATCGGAGAGAAAGGCGGCAACAGAGCAAAATGTCAATAGCACCTTGGATTGCCAGCCAGTCTCCCATGCCCGTACTTGCTGGGCAGCAGTCTGCGATCTGACAAGAACAGGCACATTCAGCTTAGGATAGCCGTAGACGGCTTCACACCCTGTATACTGTGGATTTAAGCATCAATAAATCCTTTTCGGAATCGGAGCGGAAGGCGGCTACAGAGCAAAATGTCAACAACACCTGGGATTCCCAGCCAGTCTCCCATGCTGGTACTTACCGGGCCTAAGCTGGGTAGCAGTCTGTGATCTGACGAGAGCAGGCGCGTTCAGCTTAGGATGGCCGTTGACAGCTTCATGCCCTTTATACTGTTCATTTAAGCATCAATAAATTATTTTCCGAATCGGAGCGGAAGGCGGCAACAGAGCAAAATGTCAACTGCACCCGGGATTCCCAGCCAGTCTCCCATGCCGGTACTTACTGGGCCCTAAGCTGGGTAGCAGTCTGCTATCTGACGAGAGCAGGCGCGTTCAGCTTAGTATGGCCGTTGACATCTTTATGCCTTGTATATTGTGGATTTAAGCATCAATAAATATTTTTATTAATCGGAGAAGAAGGCGGCAACAGAGCAAAATGTCAATGGCACCTTGGATTGCCAGCCAGTCTCCCATGCCGGTATCTGCCGCGCAGCAGTCTGCGATCTGAGGAGAGCAGGCACGTTCAGGCTTAGGATGGCCGTTGACAGCTTCACACCCTGTATACTGTGGATTTAAGCATCAATAAATCCTTTTCGGAATCGGAGCGCAAGACGGCTACAGAGCAAAATGTCAACAACACTTGGGATTCCCAGCCAGTCTCCCATGCTGGTACTTACCGGGCCCTAAGCTGGGTAGCAGTCTGCGATCTGACGAGAGCAGGCGCGTTCAGGCTTAGGATGGCCGTTGACAGCTTCACACCCTGTATATTGTGGATTTAAGCATCAATAGATCCTTTTCCGAATTGGATCGGAAGGCGGCAACAGATTAAAATGTCAACTGCACCCGGGATTCCCAGCCAGTCTCCCATGCTGGTACTTACCAGGCCCTAAGCTGGGTAGCAGTCTGCGATCTGACGAGAGCAGGCGCGTTCAGCTTAGGATGGCCGTTGACATCTTTATGCCTTGTATATTGTGGATTTAAGCATCAATAAATATTTTTATTAATCGGAGAAGAAGGCGGCAACAGAGCAAAATGTCAATGGCACCTTGGATTGCCAGCCAGTCTCCCATGCCGGTATCTGGCGGGCAGCAGTCTGCGACCTGAGGAAAGCAGGCACGTTCAGGCTTAGGATGGCCGTTGACAGCTTCACACCCTGTATATTGTGGATTTAAGCATCAATAGATCCTTTTCCGAATTGGATCGGAAGGCGGCAACAGATTAAAATGTCAACTGCACCCGGGATTCCCAGCCAGTCTCCCATGCTGGTACTTACGAGGCCCTAAGCTGAGTAGCAGTCAGCGATCTGACGAGATCAGGCGCGTTCAGCTTAGGATGGCCGTTGACAGCTTCACACTTTGTATACTGTGGATTTAAGCATCAATAAATAATTTTCGGAATCGGAGCAGAAACAGAGCAAAATGTCAACTGCACCCGGGATTCCCAGCCAGTCTCCCATGCTGGTACTTACCAGGCCCGAAGCTGGGAAGCAGTCTGCGATCTGACGAGAACAGGCGCATTCAGCTTAGGATGGCCGTAGACATCTTCACACCCTGTATACTGTGGATTTAAGCATCAATAAATCCTTTTCGAAATCGAAGCGGAAGGCGGCTACAAGGCAAAATGTCAACAACACCTGGGATTCCCAGCCAGTCTCCCATGCTGGTACTTACCGGGCCCTAAGCTGGGTAGCAGTCTGCGATCTGACGAGAGCAGGCGCGTTCAGCTTAGGATGGCCGTTGACAGCTTCACGCTTTGTATACTGTGGATTTAAGCATCAATAAATAATTTTCGGAATCGGAGCAGAAACAGAGCAAAATGTCAACTGCACCCGGGATTCCCAGCCAGTCTCCCATGCTGGTATTTACCAGGCCCGAAGCTGGGTAGCAGTCTGCGATCTGACAAGAACAGGCGCATTCAGCTTAGGATGGCCGTAGACATCTTCACACCCTGTATACTGTGGATTTAAGCATCAATAAATCCTTTTCGGAATCGGAACGGAAGGCGGCAACAGAGCAAAATGTCAACGGCAGTCGGGATTCCCAGCCAGTGTCTCATGCCGGTACTTACCGGGCCCTAAGATCTGTACCAGTCTGCGATCTGACGAGAGCAGGCGCGTTAAGCTTAGGATGGCCGTCGACAGCTTAACACCTTGTATACTGTGGATTTAAGCATCAATAAATTCTTTTCCGAATCGGAGCGGAAGGCAGCAATAGAGCAAAATGTCAACAGCACCCGGGATTCCCAGCCAGTCTCCCATGCCAGTACTTACCGGGCCCTAAGCTGGGTAGCAGTCTGCGATCTGACGAGTGCAGGCGCGTTCAGCTTAGGATGGCCATTGACAGCTTCATGCTTTTTATACTGTGTATTTAAGCATTAATAAATCCTTTTCGGAATCGGAGAGAAAGGCGGCAACAGAGCAAAATGTCAATAGCACCTTGGATTGCCAGCCAGTCTCCCATGCCCGTACTTGCCGGGCAGCAGTCTGCGATCTGACAAGAACAGGCACATTCAGCTTAGGATAGCCGTAGACGGCTTCACACCCTGTATACTGTGGATTTAAGCATCAATAAATTATTTTCGGAATCGGAGCGGAGGGCAGCAATAGAGCAAAATGTCAACGGCACCTGGGATTCCCAGCCAGTCTTCCATGCCAGTACTTACCGGGCCCTAAGTTGGGTAGCAGTCTGCGATCTGACGAGAACAGGCGCATTCAGTTTAGGATGGCCGTAGACATCTTCACACCCTGTATACTGTGGATTTAAGCATCAATAAATCCTTTTCGGAATCGGAGCGGAAGGCGGCAACAGAACAAAATGTCAACGACACCTGGGATTCCCAGCCAGTCTCCCATGCTAGTACTTACCGGGCCCTAAGTTGGGTAGCAGTCTGCGATCTGACGAGAGCAGGCGCGTTCAGCTTAGGATGGCCGTTGACAGCTTCTCGCCCTTTATACTGTGCATTTAAGCATCAACAAATCCTTTTCGGAATCGGAACGGAACGGAAGGCGGCAACAGAGCAAAATGTCAACGGCAGCCGGGATTCCCAGCCAGTGTCTCATGCCGGTACTTACCGGGCCCTAAGATCTGTACCAGTCTGCGATCTGACGAGAGCAGGCGCGTTAAGCTTAGGATGGCCGTCGACAGCTTCACACCTTGTATACTGTGGATTTAAGCATCAATAAATTATTTTCGGAATCAGGGCGGAAGGCAGCAATAGAGCAAAATGTCAACGGCACCCGGGATTCCCAGCCAGTCTCCCATGCCAGTACTTACCGGGCCCTAAGCTGGGTAGCAGTCTGCGATCTGACGAGAGCAGGCGCGTTCAGCTTAGGATGGCCGTTGCCAGCTTCACACCTTGTATACTGTGCATTTAAGCATCAATAAATCCTTTTTGGAAACGGAGAGGAAGGCGGCAACAGAGCAAAATGTCAATAGCACCTTGGATTGCCAGCCAGTCTTCCATGCCCGTACTTGCCGGGCAGCAGTCTGCGATCTGACAAGAACAGGCACATTCAGCCTAGGATAGCCGTAGACGGCTTCACACCCTGTATACTGTGGATTTAAGCATCAATAAATCCTTTTCAGGATCGGAGCGGAAGGCGGCTACAGAGCAAAATGTCAACAACACCTGGGTTTCCCAGCCAGTCTCCCATGCAGATACTTACCGGGCCCTAAGCTGGGTAGCAGTCTGCGATCTGACGAGAGCAGGCGCGTTCAGCTTAGGATGGCCGTTGACAGCTTCACGCCCTTTATACTGTGCATTTAAGCATCAATAAATCTTTTTCCGAATCGGAGCGGAAGGCGGCAACAGAGCAAAATGTCAACTGCACCCGGGATTCCCAGCCAGTCTCCCATGCCGGTACTTACCAGGCCCTAAGCTGGGTAGCAGTCTGCGATCTGACGAGAGCAGGCGCGTTCAGCTTAGGATGGCCGTTGACATCTTTACGCCTTGTATATTGTGGATTTAAGCATCAATAAATATTTTTATTAATCGGAGAAGAAGGCGGCAACAGAGCAAAATGTCAATGGCACCTTGGATTGCCAGCCAGTCTTCCATGCCGGTATCTGCCGGGCAGCAGTCTGCGATCTGAGGAGAGCAGGCACGTTTAGGCTTAGGATGGCCGTTGACAGCTTCACACCCTGTATATTGTGGATTTAAGCATTAATAAATCCTTTTCCGAATCGGAGCGGAAGGCGGCAACAGATTAAAATGTCAACTGCACCCGGGATTCCCAGCCAGTCTCCCATACTGGTACTTACCAGGCCCTAAGCTGGGTAGCAGTCTGTGATCTGACGAGAGCAGGCGCGTTCAGCTTAGGATGGCCGTTGACAGCTTCGCACTTTGTATACTGTGGATTTAAGCATCAATAATTAATTTTCGGAATCGTAACAGAAACAGAGCAAAATGTCAACTGCACCCGGGATTCCCAGACAGTCTCCCATGCTGGAACTTACCAGGTCTGAAGCTGGGTAGCAGTCTGCGATCTGACGAGAAACAGGCGCATTCAGCTTAGGATGGCCGTAGACATCCTCACACCCTGTATACTGTGGATTTAAGCATCAATAAATAGTTTTCGGAATCGGAGCGTAAGGCGGCAACAGAGCAAAATGTCAACGACGCCTGGGATTCCCAGCCAGTCTCCCATGCTGGTACTTACCGGGCCCTAAGCTGGCTAGCAGTCTGCGATCTGACGAGAGCAGGCGCGTTCAGCTTTGGATGGCCGTTGACAGCTTCTCGCCCTTTATACTGTGCATTTAAGCATCAATAAATCCTTTTCGGAATCGGAACGGAAGGCGGCAACAGAGCAAAATGGCAACGGCACCTGGGATTCCCAGCCAGTCTCCCATGCCAGTACTTACCGGGCCCTAAGCTGGGTAGCAGTCTGCGATCTGATGAGAGCAGGCGCGTTCAGCTTACGATGGCCATTGACAGCTTCATGCTTTTTATACTGTGCATTTAAGCATCAATAAATCCTTTTCGGAATCAGAGAGGAAGGCAGCAACATAGCAAAATGTCAACAACACCTGGGATTCCCAGCCAGTCTCCCAAGCTGGTACTTACCGGGCCCTAAGCTGGGTAGCAGTCTGCGATCTGACGAGAGCAGGCGCGTTCAGCTTAGGATGGCCGTTGACAGCTTCACACTGTGGATTTAAGCATCAATAAATAATTTTCGGAATCGGAGCAGATATAGAGCAAAATGTCAACTGCACCCGGGATTCCCAGCCAGTCTCCCATGCTGGTACTTACCAGGCCCGAAACTGGGAAGCAGTCTGCGATCTGACGAGAACAGGCGCATTCAGCTTAGGATGGCCGTAGACATCTTCACACCCTGTATACTGTGGATTTAAGCATCAATAAATCCTTTTCGGAATCGGAGCGTAAGGCGGCAACAGAGCAAAATGTCAACGGCAGCCGGGATTCCCAGCCAGTGTCCCATGCCGGTACTTACCGGGCCCTAAGATCTGTACCAGTCTGCGATCTGACGAGAGCAGGCGCATTAAGCTTAGGATGGCCGTCGACAGCTTCACACCTTGTATACTGTGGATTTAAGCATCAATAAATTATTTTCGGAATCGGAGCGGAGGGCAGCAATAGAGCAAAATGTCAACGGCACCTGGGATTCCCAGCCAGTCTTCCATGCCAGCACTTACCGGGCCCTAAGCTGGGTAGCAGTCTGCGATCTGACGAGAGCAGGCGCATTAAGCTTAGGATGGCCGTCGACAGCTTCACACCTTGTATACTGTGGATTTAAGCATCAATAAATCCTTTTCGGAATCGGAGCGGAAGGCGGCAACAGAACAAAATGTCAACGACACCTGGGATTCCCAGCCAGTCTCCCATGCTGTTACTTACCGGGCCCTAAGCTGGGTAGCAGTCTGCGATCTGACGAGAGCAGGCGCGTTCAGCTTAGGATGGCCGTTGACAGCTTCTCGTCCTTTATACTGTGCATTTAAGCATCAATAAATCCTTTTCGGAATCGGAACGGAAGGCGGCAACAGAGCAAAATGTCAACGGCAGCCGGGATTCCCAGCCAGTGTCTCATGCCGGTACTTACCGGGCCCTAAGATCTGTACCAGTCTGCGATCTGACGAGAGCAGGCGCGTTAAGCTTAGGATGGCCGTCGACAGCTTCACACCTTGTATACTGTGGATTTAAGCATCAATAAATTATTTTCGGAATCAGGGCAGAAGGCAGCAATAGAGCAAAATGTCAACGGCACCCGGGATTCCCAGCCAGTCTCCCATGCCAGTACTTACCGGGCCCTAAGCTGGGTAGCAGTCTGCGATCTGACGAGAGCAGGCGCGTTCAGCTTAGGATGGCCATTGACAGTTTCATGCTTTTTATACTGGGCATTTAAGCATCAATAAATCCTTTTTGGAAACGGAGAGCAAGGCGGCAACAGAGCAAAATGTCAATAGCACCTTGGATTGCCAGCCAGTCTCCCATGCCCGTACTTGCCGGGCAGCAGTCTGCGATCTGACAAGAACAGGCACATTCAGCTTAGGATAGCCGTAGACGACTTCACACCCTGTATACTGTGGATTTAAGCATCAATAAATCCTTTTCAGAATCGGAGCGTAAGGCGGCAACAGAGCAAAATGTCAACGACACCTGGGATTCCCAGCCAGTCTCCCATGCTGGTACTTACCAGGCCCTAAGCTGGGTATCAGTCCGCGATCTGACGAGAGCAGGCGCGTTCAGCTTAGGATGGCCGTTGACAGCTTCACGCCCTTTATATTGTGGATTTAAGCATCAATAAATAATATTCCGAATCGAAGCGGAAGGCGGCAACAGATTAAAATGTCAACTGCACCCGGGATTCCCAGCCAGTCTCCCAAGCTGGTACTTACCAGGCCCTAAGCTGGGTAGCAGTCTGTGATCTGACGAGAGCAGGCGCGTTCAGCTTAGGATGGCCGTTGACAGCTTCACACTTTGTATACTGTGCATTTAAGCATCAATAGATCCTTTTCGGAATCGGAACGGAAGGCGGCAACAGAGCAAAATGTCAATGACACCTGGGATTCCCAGCCAGTCTCCCATGCTGGTACATACCGGGCCCTAAGCTGGGTAGCAGTCTGCGATCTGACGAGAGCAGGCGCGTTCAGCTTAGGATGGCCGTTGACATCTTCACGCCTTGTATATTGTGAATTTAAGCATCAATAAATATTTTTATTAATCGGAGAGGAAGGCGGCAACAGAGCAAAATGTCAATGGCACCTTGGATTGCCAGCCAGTCTCCCATGCCGGTAACTGCCAGGCAGTAGTCTGCGATCTGAGGAGAGCAGGCACGTTCAGGCTTAGGATGGCCGTTGACAGCTTCACACCCTGTGTATTGTGGATTTAAGCATCAATAAATCCTTTTCGGAATCGGAACGGAAGGCGGCAACAGAGCAAAATGTCAACGGCAGCGGGGATTCCCAGCCAGTGTCCCATGCCGGTACTTACCGGGCCCTAAGATCTGTACCAGTCTGCGATCTGACGAGAGCAGGCGCGTTAAGCTTAGGATGGCCGTCGACAGCTTCACACCTTGTATACTGTGGATTTAAGCATCAATAAATTATTTTCGGAATCGGAGCGGAAGGCAGCAATAGAGCAAAATGTCAACAGCAACCGGGATTCCCATCCAGTCTCCCATGCCAGTACTTACCGGGCCCTAAGCTAAGTACCAGTCTGCGATCTGACGAAAGCAGGCGCGTTCAGCTTAGGATGGCCATTGACAGCTTCATGATTTTTATACTGTGCATTTAAGCATCAATAAATCCTTTTCGGAATCGGAACGGAAGGCGGCAACAGAGCAAAATGTCAATTGCACCCGGGATTCCCAGCCAGTCTTCCATGCCGGTACTTACTGGGCCCTAAGCTGGGTAGCAGTCTGCGATCTGACGAAAGCAGGCGCGTTCAGCTTAGGATGGCCATTGACAGCTTCATGCTTTTTATACTGTGCATTTAAGCATCAATAAATCCTTTTCGGAATCGGAACGGAAGGCGGCAACAGAGCATAATGTCAACTGCACCCGGGATTCCCAGCCAGTCTCCCATGCCGGTACTTACTGGGCCCTAAGCTGGGTAGCAGTCTGCAATCTGACGAGAGCAGGCGCGTTCAGCTTAGGATGGCCGTTGACTTCTTCACGCCTTATATATTGTGAATTTAAGCATCAATAAATATTTTTATTAATCGGAGAGAAAGGCGGCAACAGAGCAAAATGTCAATGGCACCTTGGATTGCCAGCCAGTCTCCCATGCTGGTAACTGCCGGGCAGTAGTCTGCGATCTGAGGAGAGCAGGCACGTTCAGGCTTAGGATGGCCGTTGACAGCTTCACACCCTGTGTATTGTGGATTTAAGCATCAATAAATCCTTTTCCGAATCGGAGCGTAAGGCGGCAACAGAGCAAAATGTCAACGACACCTAGGATTCCCAGCCAGTCTCCCATGCTGGTACTTACCAGGCCCTAAGCTGGGTATCAGTCTGCGATCTGACGAGAGCAGGCGCGTTCAGCTTAGGATGGCCATCGACAGCTTCACACCCTTTATATTGTGGATTTAAGCATCAATAAATAATTTTCTGAATCGAAGCGGAAGGCGGCAACAGATTAAAATGTCAACTGCCCCCGGGATTCCCAGCCAGTCTCCCATGCTGGTACTTACCAGGCCCTAAGCTGGGTAGCAGTCTGCGATCTGACGAGAGCAGGCGCGTTCAGCTTAGGATGGCCGTTGACAGCTTCACACTTTGTATACTGTGCATTTAAGCATCAATAAATCCTTTTTGGAATCGGAACGGAAGGCGGCAACAGAGCAAAATGTCAACGGCAGCCGGGATTCCCAGCCAGTCTCCCATGCTGGTACTTACCGGGCCCTAAGCTGGGTAGCAGTCTGCGATCTGACGAGAGCAGGCGCGTTCAGCTTAGGATGGCCGTTGACAGCTTCTTGATTTTTATATTGTGCATTTAAGCATCAATATATCTTTTTCGGAATCGGAACGGAAGGCGGCAACAGAGCAAAATGTCAACTGCACCCGGGATTCCCAGCCAGTCTCCCATGCTGGTACTTACCGGGCCCTAAGCTGGGTAGCAGTCTGCGATCTGACGAGAGCAGGCGCGTTCAGCTTAGGATGGCCGTTGACAGCTTCTCGCCCTTTATACTGTGCATTTAGGCATCAATAAATCCTTTTCGGAATCGGAACGGAAGGCGACAACAGAGCAAAATGTCAACGGCAGCCGGGATTCCCAGCCAGTCTCCCATGCTGGAACTTACCAGGCCCTAAGCTGGGTATCAGTCTGCGATCTGTCGAGAGCAGGCGCGTTCAGCTTAGGATGGCCGTTGACAGCTTCACACTTTGTATACTGTGCATTTAAGCATCAATAAATCCTTTTCGGAATCGGAAACGGAAGGCGGCAACAGAGCAAAATGTCAACGGCAGCCGGGATTCCCAGCCAGTGTCCCATGCCGGTACTTACCGGGCCCTAAGATCTGTACCAGTCTGCGATCTGACGAGAGCAGGCGCGTTAAGCTTAGGATGGCCGTCGACAGCTTCACACCTTGTATACTGTGGATTTAAGCATCAATAAATTCTTTTCGGAATCGGAGCGGAAGGCAGCAATAGAGCAAAATGTCAACGGCAACTGGGATTCCCAGCCAGTCTCCCATGCCAGTACCTACCGGGCCCTAAGCTAGAGCAGTCTGCGATCTGACGAGAGCAGGCGCGTTCAGCTTAGGATGGCCATTGACAGCTTCATGCTTTTTATACTGTGCATTTAAGCATCAATAAATCCTTTTCGGAATCGGAGCGGAAGGCGGCAACAGATTAAAATGTCAACTGCACCCGGGATTCCCAGCCAGTCTCCCATGCTGGTACTTACTGTGCCCTTAGCTGGGTAGCAGTCTGCGATCTGACGAGAGCAGGCGCGTTCAGCTTAGGATGGCCATTGACAGCTTAATGCTTTTTATACTGTGAATTTAAGCATCAATAAATCCTTTTCGGAATCGGAACGGAAGGCGGCAACAGAGCAAAATGTCAACTGCACCCGGGATTCCCAGCCAGTCTCCCATGCTGGTACTTACCGGGCCCTAAGCTGGGTAGCAGTCTGCGATCTGACGAGAGCAGGCGCGTTCAGCTTAGGATGGCCGTTGACAGCTTCTCGCCCTTTATACTGTGCATTTAGGCATCAATAAATCCTTTTCGGAATCGGAACGGAAGGCGACAACAGAGGAAAATGTCAACGGCAGCCGGGATTCCCAGCCAGTCTCCCATGCTGGAACTTACCAGGCCCTAAGCTGGGTATCAGTCTGCGATCTGTCGAGAGCAGGCGCGTTCAGCTTAGGATGGCCGTTGACAGCTTCACACTTTGTATACTGTGCATTTAAGCATCAATAAATCCTTTTCGGAATCGGAAACGGAAGGCGGCAACAGAGCAAAATGTCAACGGCAGCCGGGATTCCCAGCCAGTGTCCCATGCCGGTACTTACCGGGCCCTAAGATCTGTACCAGTCTGCGATCTGACGAGAGCAGGCGCGTTAAGCTTAGGATGGCCGTCGACAGCTTCACACCTTGTATACTGTGGATTTAAGCATCAATAAATTCTTTTCGGAATCGGAGCGGAAGGCAGCAATAGAGCAAAATGTCAACGGCAACTGGGATTCCCAGCCAGTCTCCCATGCCAGTACCTACCGGGCCCTAAGCTAGAGCAGTCTGCGATCTGACGAGAGCAGGCGCGTTCAGCTTAGGATGGCCATTGACAGCTTCATGCTTTTTATACTGTGCATTTAAGCATCAATAAATCCTTTTCGGAATCGGAGCGGAAGGCGGCAACAGATTAAAATGTCAACTGCACCCGGGATTCCCAGCCAGTCTCCCATGCTGGTACTTACTGTGCCCTTAGCTGGGTAGCAGTCTGCGATCTGACGAGAGCAGGCGCGTTCAGCTTAGGATGGCCATTGACAGCTTAATGCTTTTTATACTGTGAATTTAAGCATCAATAAATCCTTTTCGGAATCGGAACGGAAGGCGGCAACAGAGCATAATGTCAACTGCACCCGGGATTCCCAGCCAGTCTCCCATGCCGGTAATTACTGGGCCCTAAGCTGGGTAGCAGTCTGCAATCTGACGAGAGCAGGCGCGTTCAGCTTAGGATGGCCGTTGACATCTTCACGCCTTGTATATTGTGGATTTAAGCATCAATAAATATTTTTATTAATCGGAGAGGAAGGCGGCAACAGAGCAAAATGTCAATGGCACCTTGAATTGCCAGCCAGTCTCCCATGCTGGTAACTGCTGGGCAGCAGTCTGCGATCTGAGGAGAGCAGGCACGTTCAGGCTTAGGATGGCCGTTGACAGCTTCACACCCTGTGTATTGTGGATTTAAGCATCAATAAATCCTTTTCCGAATCGGAGCGGAAGGCAGCAACAGATTAAAATGTCAACTGCACCCGGGATTCCCAGCCAGTTTCCCATGCTGGTACTTACCGGGCCCTAAGCTGGGTAGCAGTCTGCGATCTGCCGAGAGCAGGCGCGTTCAGCTTAGGATGACCGTTGACAGCTTCACACTTTGTGTACTGTGGATTTAAGCATCAATAAATAATTTTCGGAATCGGAGCAGAAACAGAGCAAAATGTCAACGACACCTGGGATTCCCAGCCAGTCTCTCATGCTGGTACTTACCGGGTCCTAAGCTGGGTAGCAGTCTGCGATCTGCCGAGAGCAGGCACGTTCAGCTTAGGATGGCCGTTGACAGCTTCTCGCACTTTATACTGTGCATTTAAGCATCAATAAATCCTTTTCGGAATCGGAACGGAAGGCGGCAACAGAGCAAAATGTCAACGGCAGCCGGGATTCCCAGCCAGTGTCCCATGCCGGTACTTACCGGGCCGTAAGATCCGTACCAGTCTGCGATCTGACAAGAGCAGGCACGTTAAGCTTAGGATGGCCGTCGACAGCTTCGCACCTTGTATACTGTAGATTTAAGCATCAATAAATTATTTTCGGAATCGGAGCGGAAGGCAGCAATAGAGCAAAATGTCAACGGCACCTGGGATTCCCAGCCAGTCTCCCATGCCAGTACTTACCGGGCAGCAGTCTGCGATCTGACAAGAACAGGCACATTCAGCTTAGGATAGCCGTAGACGGCTTCACACCCTGTATACTGTGGATTTAAGCATCAATAAATCCTTTTCGGAATCGAAGCGGAAGCGGCTACAGAGCAAAATGTCAACAACACCTGAGATTCCCAGCCAGTCTCCCATGCTGGTACTTACCGGGCCCTAAGCTGGGTAGCAGTCTGCGTTCTGACGAGAGCAGGCGCGTTCAGCTTAGGATGGCCGTTGACAGCTTCACGCCCTTTATACTGTGCATTTAAGCATCAATAAAACCTTTTCCGAATCGGAGCGGAAGGCGGCAACAGATTAAAATGTCAACTGCACCCGGGATTCCCAGCCAGTCTCCCATGCTGGTACTTACCAGGCCCTAAGCTGGGTAGCAGTCTGCAATCTGACGAGAGCAGGCGCGTTCAGCTTAGGATGGCCGTTGACAGCTTCTCACTTTGTATACTGTGGATTTAAGCATCAATAAATATTTTTATTAATCGGAGAGGAAGGCGGCAACAGAGCAAAATGCCAATGGCACCTTGGATTGCCAGCCAGTCTCCCACGCCGGTATCTGCCGGGCAGCAGTCTGCGATCTGAGGAGAGCAGACACGTTCAGCTTAGGATGGCCGTTGACAGCTTCACACCCTGTATATTGTGGATTTAAGCATCAATAAATCCTTTTCCGAATCAGAGCGGAAGGCGGCAACAGATTAAAATGTCAACTGCACCCGGGATTCTAGCCAGTCTACCATGCTGGTACTTACCAGGCCCTAAGCTGGGTATCAGTCTGCGATCTGACGAAAGCAGGCGCGTTCAGCTTAGGATGGCCGTTGACAGCTTCACACCCTGTATACTGTGCATTTAAGCATCAATAAATCCTTTTCGGAATCGGAACGGAAGGCGGCAACAGATCAAAATGTCAACGGCAGCCGGGATTCCCAGCCAGTGTCCCATGCCGGTACTTACCGGGCCCTTAGATCTGTACCAGTCTGCGATCTGACGAGAGCAGGCGCGTTAAGCTTAGGATGGCCGTCGACAGCTTCACACCTTGTATCCTGTGGATTTAAGCATCAATAAATTATTTTCGGAATCGGAGCGGAAGACAGCAATAGAGCAAAATGTCAACGGCAACCGGGATTCCCAGCCAGTCTCCCATGCCAGTACTTACCGGGCCCTAAGCTAGGTAGCAGTCTGCGATCTGACAAAAGCAGGCGCGTTCAGCTTAGGATGGCCATTGACAGCTTCATGATTTTTATACTGTGCATTTAAGCATCAATAAATCCTTTTCGGAATCGGAACGGAAGGCGGCAACAGAGCAAAATGTCAATTGCACCCGGGATTCTCAGCCAGTCTCCCATGCCGGTACTTACTGGGCCCTAAGCTGGGTTGCAGTCTGCGATCTGACGAGAGCAGGCGCGTTCAACTTAGGATGGCCGTTGACATCTTCACGTCTTGTATATTGTGAATTTAAGCATCAATAAATATTTTTATTAATCGGAGAGGAAGGCGGCAACAGAGCAAAATGTCAATGGCACCTTGGATTGCCAGCCAGTCTCCCATGCCGGTAACTGCCGGGCAGTAGTCTGCGATCTGAGGAGAGCAGGCACGTTCAGGCTTAGGATGGCCGTTGACAGCTTCACACCCTGTGTATTGTGGATTTAAGCATCAATAAATCCTTTTCGGAATCGGAACGGAAGGCGGCAACAGAGCAAAATGTCAACGGCAGCCGGGATTCCCAGCCAGTGTCCCATGCCGGTACTTACCGGGCCCTAAGATCTGTACCAGTCTGCAATCTGACGAGAGCAGGCGCGTTAAGCTTAGGATGGCCGTCGACAGCTTCACACCTTGTATACTGTGGATTTAAGCATCAATAAATTATTTTCGGAATCGGAGCGGAAGGCAGCAATAGAGCAAAATGTCAACAGCAACCAGGATTCCCAGCCAGTCTCCCATGCCAGTACTTACCGGGCCCTAAGCTAGGTAGCAGTCAGCGATCTGACGAAAGCAGGCGCGATCAGCTAAGGAAGGCCATTGACAGCTTCATGATTTTTATACTGTGCATTTAAGCATCAATAAATCCTTTTCAGAATCGGAACGGAAGGCGGCAACAGAGCAAAATGGCAACTGCACCCGGGATTCCCAGCCAGTCTCCCATGCCGGTACTTACTGGGCCCTAAGCTGGGTAGCAGTCTGCGATCTGACGAGAGCAGGCGCGTTCAGCTTAGGATGGCCACTGACAGCTTCATGCTTTTTATACTGTGCATTTAAGCATCAATAAATCCTTTTCGGAATCGGAACGGAAGGCGGCAACAGAGCATAATGTCAACTGCACCCGGGACTCGCAGCCAGTCTCCCATGCCGGTAATTACTGGGCCCTAAGCTGGGTAGCAGTCTGCGACCTGACGAGAGCAGGCGCGTTCAGCTTAGGATGGCCGTTGACATCTTCATGCCTTGTATATTGTGGATTTAAGCATCAATAAATATTGTTATTAATCGGAGAGGAAGTCAGCAACAGAGCAAAATGTCAATGGCACCTTGAATTGCCAGCCAGTCTCCCATGCTGGTAACTGCTGGGCAGCAGTCTGCGATCTGAGGAGAGCAGGCACGTTCAGGCTTAGGATGGCCGTTGACAGCTTCACACCCTGTGTATTGTGGATTTAAGCATCAATAAATCCTTTTCCGAATCGGAGCGGAAGGCAGCAACAGATTAAAATGTCAACTGCACCCGGGATTCCCAGCCAGTCTCCCATGCTGGTACTTACCGGGCCCTAAGCTGGGTAGCAGTCTGCGATCTGCCGAGAGCAGGCGCGTTCAGCTTAGGATGGCCGTTGACAGCTTCACACTTTGTATTCTGTGGATTTAAGCATCAATAAATAATTTTCGGAATCGGAGCAGAAACAGAGCAAAATGTCAACGACACCTGGGATTCCCAGCCAGTCTCTCATGCTGGTACTTACCGTGTCCTAAGCTGGGTAGCAGTCTGCGATCTGCCGAGAGCAGGCACGTTCAGCTTAGGATGGCCGTTGACAGCTTCTCGCACTTTATACTGTGCATTTAAGCATCAATAAATCCTTTTCGGAATCGGAACGGAAGGCGGCAACAGAGCAAAATGTCAACGGCAGCCGGGATTCCCAGCCAGTGTCCCATGCCGGTACTTACCGGGCCGTAAGATCCGTACCAGTCTGCGATCTGACAAGAGCAGGCACGTTAAGCTTAAGATGGCCGTCGACAGCTTCACACCTTGTATACTGTAGATTTAAGCATCAATAAATTATTTTCGGAATCGGAGCGGAAGGCAGCAATAGAGCAAAATGTCAACAGCACCTGGGATTCCCAGCCAGTCTCCCATGCCAGTACTTACCGGGCAGCAGTCTGCGATCTGACAAGAACAGGCACATTCAGCTTAGGATAGCCGTAGACGGCTTCACACCCTGTATACTGTGGATTTAAGCATCAATAAATCCTTTTCGGAATCGAAGCGGAAGCGGCTACAGAGCAAAATGTCAACAACACCTGAGATTCCCAGCCAGTCTCCCATGCTGGTACTTACCGGGCCCTAAGCTGGGTAGCAGTCTGCGTTCTGACGAGAGCAGGCGCGTTCAGCTTAGGATGGCCGTTGACAGCTTCACGCCCTTTATACTGTGCATTTAAGCATCAATAAAACCTTTTCCGAATCGGAGCGGAAGGCGGCAACAGATTAAAATGTCAACTGCACCCGGGATTCCCAGCCAGTCTCCCATGCTGGTACTTATCAGGCCCTAAGCTGGGTAGCAGTCTGACGAGAGCAGGCGCGTTCAGCTTAGGATGGCCGTTGACAGCTTCTCACTTTGTATACTGTGGATTTAAGCATCAATAAATATTTTTATTAATCGGAGAGGAAGGCGGCAACAGAGCAAAATGCCAATGGCACCTTGGATTGCCAGCCAGTCTCCCACGCCGGTATCTGCCGGGCAGCAGTCTGCGATCTGAGGAGAGCAGACACGTTCAGCTTAGGATGGCCGTTGACAGCTTCACACCCTGTATATTGTGGATTTAAGCATCAATAAATCCTTTTCCGAATCAGAGCGGAAGGCGGCAACAGATTAAAATGTCAACTGCACCCGGGATTCTAGCCAGTCTACCATGCTGGTACTTACCAGGCCCTAAGCTGGGTATCAGTCTGCGATCTGACGAAAGCAGGCGCGTTCAGCTTAGGATGGCCGTTGACAGCTTCACACCCTGTATACTGTGCATTTAAGCATCAATAAATCCTTTTCGGAATCGGAACGGAAGGCGGCAACAGATCAAAATGTCAACGGCAGCCGGGATTCCCAGCCAGTGTCCCATGCCGGTACTTACCGGGCCCTTAGATCTGTACCAGTCTGCGATCTGACGAGAGCAGGCGCGTTAAGCTTAGGATGGCCGTCGACAGCTTCACACCTTGTATCCTGTGGATTTAAGCATCAATAAATTATTTTCGGAATCGGAGCGGAAGACAGCAATAGAGCAAAATGTCAACGGCAGCCGGGATTCCCAGCCAGTCTCCCATGCCAGTACTTACCGGGCCCTAAGCTAGGTAGCAGTCTGCGATCTGACAAAAGCAGGCGCGTTCAGCTTAGGATGGCCATTGACAGCTTCACACTTTGTATACTGTGCATTTAAGCATCAATAAATCCTTTTCGGAATCGGAACGGAAGGCGGCAACAGAGCAAAATGTCAGCGGCAGCCGGGATTCCCAGCCAGTGTCCCATGCCGGTACTTACCGGGCCCTAAGATCTGTACCAGTCTGCGATCTGACGAGAGCAGGCGCGTTAAGTTTAGGATGGCCGTCGACAGCTTCACACCTTGTATACTGTGGATTTAAGCATCAATAAATTCTTTTCGGAATCGGAGCGGAAGGCGGCAACAGATTAAAATGTCAACTGTACCCGGGATTCCCAGCCAGTCTCCCATGCTGGTACTTACTAGGCCCTAAGCTGGGTAGCAGTCTGCGATCTGACAAGCGCAGGTGCGTTCAGCTTAGGATGGCCGTTGACAGCTTCAAACTTTGTATACTGTGGATTTAAGCATCAATAAATAATTTTCGGAATCGGAGCAGAAACAGAGCAAAATGTCAACTGCACCCGGGATTCCCAGCCAGTCTCCCATGCTGGTACTTATCAGGCCCGAAGCAGGGTAGCAGTCTGCGATCTGACGAGAACAGGCACATTCAGCTTAGGATGGCCGTAGACAACTTCACACCCTGTATACTGTGGATTTAAGCATCAATAAATCCTTTTCGGAATCGGAGCGTAAGGCGGCAACAGAGCAAAATGTCAACGACACCTGGGATTCCCAGCCAGTCTCCCATGCTGGTACTTACCGGGCCCTAAGCTGGGTAGCAGTCTGCGATCTGACGAGAGCAGGCGCGTTCAGCTTAGGATGGCGGTTGACAGCTTCTCGCCCTTTATACTGTGCATTTAAGCATCAATAAATCCTTTTCCGAATCGGAGCGTAAGGCGGCAACAGATTAAAATGTCAACTGCACCCGGGATTCCCAGCCAGTCTCCCATGCTGGTACTTACCAGGCCCTAAGCTGGGTAGCAGTCTGCGATCTGACGAGAGCAGGCGCGTTCAGCTTAGGATGGCCGTTGACAGCTTCACGCCTTGTATATTGTGGATTTAAGCATCAATAAATATTTTTATTAATCGGAGAGGAATGCGGCAACAGAGCAAAATGTCAATGGCACCTTGGATTGCCAGCCAATCTCCCTTGCCGGTAACTGCTGGGCAGCAGTCTGCGATCTGAGGAGAGCAGGCACGTTCAGGCTTAGAATGGCCGTTGACAGCTTCACACCCTGTATATTGTGGATTTAAGCATCAATAAATCCTTTTCCGAATCGGAACGGAAGGCGGCAACAGAGCAAAATGTCAACGGCAGCCGGGATTCCCAGCCAGTGTCCCATGCCGGTACTTACCGGGCCCTAAGATCTGTACCAGTCTGCGATCTGACGAGAGCAGGCACGTTAAGCTTAGGATGGCCGTCGACAGCTTCACACCTTGTATACTGTGGATTTAAGCATCAATAAATTCTTTTCGGAATCGGAGCAAGGCAGCAATAGAGCAATAGAGCTAAATGTCAACCGGGATTACCAGCCAGTCTCCCATGCCAGTACTTACCGGGCCCTAAGCTGGGTAGCAGTCTGCGATCTGACGAGAGCAGGCGCGTTCAGCTTAGGATGGCCATTGACAGCTTCATGCATTTTATACTGTGCATTTAAGCATCAATAAATCCTTTTCGGAATCGGAGCGGAAGGCGGCAACAGAGCAAAATGTCACCTGCACTCGGGATTCCCAGCCAGTCTCCCATGCCGGTACTTACCGGGTCCTAAGCTGGGTAGCAGTCTGCGACCTGACGAGGGCAGGCGCGTTCAGCTTAGGATGGCCGTTGACAGCTTCTTGCCCTTTATACTTTGCATTTAGGCATCAATAAATCCTTTTCGGAATCGGAACGGAAGGCGGCAACAGAGCAAAATGTCAATGGCAGCCGGGATTCCCAGCCAGTGTCCCATGCCGGTACTTACCGGGCCCTAAGATCTGTACCAGTCTGCGATCTAACGAGAGCAGGCGCGTTAAGCTTAGGATGGCCGTCGACAGCTTCACACCTTGTATACTGTGGATTTAAGCATCAATAAATTATTTTCTGAATCGGAGCGGAAGGCAGCAATAGAGCAAAATGTCAACGGCACCCGGGATTCCCAGCCAGTCTCCCATGCCAGTACTTTCCGGGCCCTAAGCTGGGTAGCAGTCTGCGATCTGACGAGAGCAGGCGCGTTCAGCTTAGGATGGCCGTTGACATCTTCACGCCTTGTATACTGTTTATTTAAGCATCAATAAAAAAAAATTTTAATCGGAGAGGAAGGGGGCAACAGATCAAAATGTCAATAGCACCTTGGATTGCCAGCCAGTCTCCCATGCCCGTACTTGCCGGGCAGCAGTCTGCGATCTGACAAGAACAGGCGCATTCAGCTTAGGATGGCCATTGACAGCTTCGTTATTATTATACTGTGCATTTAAGCATCAATAAATCCTTTTCGGAATCGGAGCGTAAGGCGGCAACAGAGCAAAATGTCAACGACACCTGGGATTCCCAGCCAGTCCCCCATGCTGGTACTTACCGGGCCCTAAGCTGGGTAGCAGTCTGCGATCTGACGAGAGCAGGCACGTTCAGTTTAGGATGGCCGTTGACAGCTTCTCGCCCTTTATACTGTGCATTTAAGCATCAATAAATCCTTTTCGGAATCGGAAAAGGAAGGCGGCAACAGAGCAAAATGTCAACGGCAGCCAGGATTCCCAGCCAGTGTCCCATGCCGGTACTTACCGGGCCCTAAGATCTGTACCAGTCTGCGATCTGACAAGAGCAGGCGCGTTAAGCTTAGGATGGCCGTCGACATCTTCACACCTTGTATACTGTGGATTTAAGCATCAATAAATTCTTTTCGGAATCGGAGCGAAAGGCAGCAATAGAGCAAAATGTCAACGGCACACGGGATTCCCAGCCAGTCTCCCATGCCAGTACTTACCGGGCCCTAAGCTGGGTAGCAGTCTGCGATCTGACAAGAGCAGACGCGTTCAGCTTAGGACGGCCATTGACAGCTTCATGCTTTTTATACTGTGCATTTAAGCATCAATAAATCCTTTTCGGAATTGAAGAGGAAGGCGGCAACAGAGCAAAATGTCAATAGCACCTTGGATTGCCAGCCAGTTTCCCATGCCCGTACTTGCCGGGCAGCAGTCTGCGATCTGACAAGAACAGGCACATTCAGCTTAGGATAGCCGTAGACGGCTTCACACCCTGTATACTGTGGATTTAAGCATCAATAAATCCTTTTCGGAATCGGAGCGGAAGGCGGCTACAGAGCAAAATGTCAACAACACCTGGGATTCCCAGCCAGTCTCCCATGCTGGGACTTACCGGGCCCTAAGCTGGGTAGCAGTCTGCGATCTGACGAGAGCAGGCGCGTTCAGCTTAGGATGGCCGTCGACAGCTTCACACCTTGTATACTGTGGATTTAAGCATCAATAAATTCTTTTCGGAATCGGAGCGGAAGGCAGCAATAGAGCAAAATGGCAACGGCAACCGGGATTCCCAGCCAGTCTCCCATGCCAGTACTTACCGGGCCCTAAGCTGGGTAGCAGTCTGCGATCTGACGAGAGCAGGCGCGTTTAGCTTAGGATGGCCATTGACAGCTTGTTGCTTTTTATACTGTGCATTTAAGCATCAATAAATCCTTTTCGGAATCGGAACGGAAGGCGGCAACAGAGCAAAATGTCAACTGCACCCGGGATTCCCAGCCAGTCTCCCATGATGGTACTTAATGGGCCCTAAGCTGGGTAGCAGTCTGCGATCTGACGAGAGCAGGCGCGTTCAGCTTAGGATGGCCGTTGACATCTTCACGCCTTGTATATTGTGGATTTAAGCATCAATAAATATTTTTATTAATCGGAGAGGAAGGCGGCAACAGAGCAAAATGTCAATGGCACCTTGGATTGCCAGCCAGTCTCCCATGCCGGTAACTGCCGGGCAGCAGTCTGCGATCTGAGGAGAGCAGGCACGTTCAGGCTTAGGATGGCCGTTGACAGCTTCACACCCTGTATATTGTGGATTTAAGCATCAATAAATCATTTTCCGAATCGGAGCGGAAGGCGGCAACAGATTAAAATGTCAACTGCAACCGGGATTCCCAGCCAGTCTCCCATGCTGGTACTTACCAGGCCCTAAGCTGGGTAGCAGTCTGCGATCTAACAAGAGCAGGCGCGCTCAGCTTAGGATGGCCGTTGACAGCTTCACACTTTGTATACTGTGGATTTAAGCATCAATAAAAAAAATTCGGAATCGGAGCAGAAACAGAGCAAAATGTCAACTGCACCCGGGTTTCCCAGTCAGTCTCCCATGCTGGTACTTACCAGGCACGAAGCTGGGTAGCAGTCTGCGATCTGACGAGAACAGGCGCATTCAGCTTAGGATGGCCGTAGATATCTTCACAACCTGTACACTGTGGATTTAAGCATCAATAAATCCTTTTCGGAATCGGAGCAAAATGTCTACAGAGCTACAGAGCAAAATGTCAACAACACCTGAGATTCCCAGCCAGTCTCCCATGCTGGTACTTACCGGGCCCTAAGCAGGGTAGCAGTCTGCGATCTGACGAGAGCAGACGCGTTCAGCTTAGGATGGCGGTTGACAGCTTCACACTTTGTATACTGTGCATTTAAGCATCAATAAATCCTTTTCGGAATTGGAACGGAAGGCGGCAACAGAGCAAAATGTCAACGGCAGCCGGGATTCCCAGCCAGTGTCCCATGCCGGTACTTACCGGGCCCTAAGATCTGTACCAGTCTGCGATCTGACGAGAGCAGGCGTGTTCAGCTTAGGATGGCCATTGACAGCTTCATGCTTTTTATACTGTGGATTTAAGCATCAATAAATATTTTTTTTAATCGGAGAGGAAGGCGGCAACAGATCAAAATATCAATAGCACCTTGGATTGCCAGCCAGTCTCCCATGCCCGTACTTGCCGGGCAGCAGTCTGCGATCTGACAAGAACAGGCACATTCAGCTTAGGATATCCGTAGACGGCTTCACACCCTGTATACTGTGGATTTAAGCAACAATAAATACTTTTCGGAATCGAAGCGGAAGGCGGCTACAGAGCAAAATGTCAACAACACCTGGGATTCCCAGCCAGTCTCCCATGCTGGTACTTACCGGGCCCTAAGCTGGGTAGCAGTCTGTGATCTGACAAGAGCAGGCGCGTTCAGCTTAAGATGGCCGTTGACAGCTTCTCGCCCTTTATACTGTGCATTTAAGCATCAATAAATTCTTTTCGGAATCGGAACTGAAGGCGGCAACAGAGCAAAATGTTAACGGCAGCCGGGATTCCCAGCCAGTGTCCCATGCCGGTACTTACCGGGCCCTAAGATCTGTACCAGTCTGCGATCTGACGAGAGCAGGCGCGTTAAGCTTAGGATGGCCGTCGACAGCTTCACACCTTGTATACTGTGGATTTAAGCATCAATAAATTATTTTCGGAATCGGAGCGGAAGGCAGCAATAGAGCAAAATGTCAACGGCACCCGGGATTCCCAGCCAGTCTCCCATGCCAATACTTACCGGGCCCTAAGCTGGGTAGCAGTCTGCGATCTGACGAGAGCAGGCGCGTTCAGCTTAGGATGGCCATTGACAGCTTCATGCTTTTTATACTGTGCATTTAAGCATCAATAAATCCTTTTCGGAATAGGAACGGAAGGCGGCAACAGAGCAAAATGTCAACTACACCCGGGATTCCCAGCCAGTCTCCCATGCCGGTACTTACTGGGCCCTAAGCTGCGTAGCAGTCTGCGATCTGACGAGAGCAGCTTAGGATCTCACACGTTCAGCTTAGGATGGCCGTTGACATGTTCACGCCATGTATACTGTGGATTTAAGTATCAGTAAATATTTTTTTTAATCGGAGAGGAAGGCGGCAACAGAGCAAAATGTCAATAGCACCTTGGATTGCCAGCCAGTCTCCCATGCCCGTACTTGCCGGGCAGCAGTCTGCGATCTGACAAGAACAGGCGCATTCAGCTTATGATAGCCGTAGACGGCTTCACACCCTGTATACTGTGGATTTAAGCATCAATAAATCCTTTTCGGAATCAGAGCAAAATGTCTACAGAGCTACAGAGCAAAATGTCAATAACACCTGAGATTCCCAGCCAGTCTCCCATGCTGGTACTTACCGGGCCCTAAGCTGGGTTACAGTCTGCAATCTGACGAGAGCAGGCGTGTTCAGCTTAGGATGGCGGTTGACAGCTTCATGCCCTGTATACTGTGGATTTAAGCATCAATAAATCCTTTTCGGAATCGGAGCGTAAGGCGGCAACAGAGCAAAATGTCAACGACACCTGGGATTCCCAGCCAGTCTCCCATGCTGGTACTTACCGGGCCCTAAGCTGGGTAGCAGTCTGCGATCTGATGAGAGCAGGCGCGTTCAGCTTAGGATGGCCGTTGACAGCTTCACACTTTGTATACTGTGGATTTAAGCATCAATAAATAATTTTCGGAATCGGAGCAGAAACAGAGTAAAATGTCAACTGCACCCGGGATTCCCAGCCAGTCTCCCATGCTGGTACTTACGAGGCCCGAAGCTGGGTAGCAGTCTGCGATCTGACGAGAACAGGCGCATTCAGCTTAGGATGGCCGTTGACAGCTTCACACTTTGTATACTGTGCATTTAAGCATCAATAAATCCTTTTCGGAATCGGAACGGAAGGCGGCAACAGAGCAAAATGTCAACGGCAGCCGGGATTCCCAGCCAGTGTCCCATGCCGGTACTTACCGGGCCCTAAGATCTGTACCAGTCTGCGATCTGACGAGAGCAGGCGCGTTAAGCTTAGGAAGGTCGTCGACAGCTTCACACCTTGTATACTGTGGATTTAAGCATCAATAAATTCTTTTCGGAATCGGAGCGGAAGGCAGCAATAGAGCAAAATGTCAACGGCAACCGGGATTCCCAGCCAGTCTCCCATGCCAGTACTTACCGGGTCCTAAGCTGGGTAGCAGACTGCGATCTGACAAGAGCAGGCGCGTTCAGCTTAGGATGGCCGTTGACATCTTCACGCCTTGTATACTGTGGATTTAAGCATCAATAAATATTTTTTTTAATCGGAGAGGAAGGCGGCAACAGATCAAAATGTCAATAGCACCTTGGATTGCCAGCCAGTCTCCCATGCCCGTACTTGCCGGGCAGCAGTCTGCGATCTGACAAGAACAGGCGCATTCAGCTTAGGATAGCCGTAGACGGCTTCACACCCTGTATATTGTGGATTTAAGCATCAATAAATCCTTTTCGGAAGCGGAGAAAAATGTCTACAGAGCTACAGAGCAAAATATCAACAACACCTGAGATTCCCAGCCAGTCTCCCATGCTGGTACTTACCGGGCCCTAAGCTGGGTAGCAGTCTGCGATCTGACGAGAGCAGGCGCGTTCAGCTTAGGATGGCCGTTAACAGCTTCACGCCCTTTATACTGTGCATTTAAGCATCAATAAATCCTTTTCGGAATCGGAACGGAAGGCGGCAACAGAGCAAAATGTCAACGGCAGCCGGGATTCCCAGCCAGTGTCCCATGCCGGTACTTACCGGGCCCTAAGATCTGTACCAGTCTGCGATCTGACGAGAGCAGGCGCGTTAAGCTTAGGATGGCCGTCGACAGCTTCACACCTTGTATACTGTGGATTTAAGCATCAATAAATTATTTTCGGAATCGAGCGGAAGGCAGCAATAGAGCAAATTGTCAACGGCAACCGGGATTCCCAGCCAGTCTCCCATGCCAGTACTTACCGGGCCCTAAGCTGGGTAGCAGTTTGCGATCTGACGAGAGCAGGGGCGTTCAGCTTAGGATGGCCATTGACAGCTTCATGCTTTTTATACTGTGCATTTAAGCATCAATAAATCCTTTTCGGAATCGGAACAGAAGGCGGCAACAGAGCAAAATGTCAACTGCACCCGGGATTCCCAGCCAGTCTCCAATACCGGTACTTACTGGGCCCTAAGCTGCGTAGCAGTCTGCGGTCTGACGAGAGCAGGCGCGTTCAGCTTAGGATGGCCGTTGACATCTTCAAGCCCTGTATACTGTGGATTTAAGCATCAATAAATATTTTTTTTAATCGGAGAGGAAGGCGGCAACAGAGCAAAATGTCAATAGCACCTTGGATTGCCAGACAGTCTCCCATGCCCGTACTTGCCGGGCAGCAGTCTGCGATCTGACAAGAACAGGCACATTCAGCTTAGGATAGCCGTAGACGGCTTCACACCCTGTATACTGTGGATTTAAGCATCAATAAATCCTTTTCGGAATCGGAGCAAAATGTCTACAAAGCTACAGAGCAAAATGTCAACAACACCTGAGATTCCCATCCAGTCTCCCATGCTGGTACTTACCGGGCCCTAAGCTGGGTAGCAGTCTGCGATCTGACGAGAGCAGGCGCGTTCAGCTTAGGATGGCCGTTGACAGCTTCACACTTTGTATACTGTGGATTTAAGCATCAATAAATAATTTTCGGAATCGGAGCAGAAACAGAGCAAAATGGTACCTGCACCCGGGATTCCCAGCCAGTCTCCCATGCTGGTACTTACCAGGCCCGACGCTGGGTAGCAGTCTGCGATCTGACGAGAACAGGCGCATTCAGCTTAGGATGGCCATAGACATCTTCACACCCTGTATACTGTGGATTTAAGCATCAATAAATCCTTTTCGGAATCGGAGCGTAAGGTGGTAACAGAGCAAAATGTCAACGACACCTGGGATTCCCAGCCAGTCTCCCATGCTGGTACTTACCAGGCCCTAAGCTGGGTATCAGTCTGCGATCTGACGAGAGCAGGCGCGTTCAGCTTAGGATGGCCGTTGACAGCTTCACCCCCTTTATATTGTGGATTTAAGCATCAATAAATAATTTTCCGAATCGAAGCGGAAGGCGGCAACAGATTAAAATGTCAACTGCACCCGGGATTCCCAGCCAGTCTCCCATGCTGGTACTTTCCAGGCCCTAAGCTGGGTAGCAGTCTGCGATCTGACGAGAGCAGGCGCGTTCAGCTTAGGATGGCCGTTGACAGCTTCTTGATTTTTATATTGTGCATTTAAGCATCAATATATCCTTTTCGGAATCGGAACGGAAGGCGGCAACAGAGCAAAATGTCAACTGCACCTGGGATTCCCAGCCAGTCTCCCATGCTGGTACTTACCGGGCCCTAAGCTGGGTAGCAGTCTGCGATCTGACGAGAGCAGGCGCGTTCAGCTTAGGATGGCCGTTGACAGCTTCTTGCCCTTTATACTGTGCATTTAGGCATCAATAAATCCTTTTCGGAATCGGAACGGAACGGAAGGCGGCAACAGAGCAAAATGTCAACGGCAGCCGGGATTCCCAGCCAGTGTCCCATGCCGGTACTTACCGGGCCCTAAGATCTGTACCAGTCTGTGATCTGACGAGAGCAGGCGCGTTGAGCTTAGGATGGCCGTCGACAGCTTCACACCTTGTATACTGTGGATTTAAGCATCAATAAATATTTTTTTTAATCGGAGAGTAAGGCGGCAACAGATCAAAATGTCAATAGCACCTTGGATTGCCAGCCAGTCTCCCATGCCCGTACTTGCCGGGCAGCAGTCTGCGATCTGACAAGAACAGGCGCATTCAGCTTAGGATAGCCGTAGACGGCTTCACACCCTGTATATTGTGGATTTAAGCATCAATAAATCCTTTTTGGATTCGGAGCAAAATGTCTACAGAGCTACAGAGCAAAATGTCAACAACACCTGAGATTTCCAGCCAGTCTCCCATGCTGGTACTTACCGGGCCCTAAGCTGGGTAGCAGTCTGCGATCTGACGAGAGCAGGCGCGTTCAGCTTAGGATGGCCATTAACAGCTTCATGCCCTTTATACTGTGCATTTAAGCATCAATAAATCCTTTTCCGAATCGGAGCGGAAGGCGGCAACAGATTAAAATGTCAACTGCACCCGGGATTCCCAGCCAGTCTCCCATGCTGGTACTTACCAGGCCCTAAGCTGGGTAGCAGTCTGCGATCTGACGAGAGCAGGCGCGTTCAGCTTAGGATGGCCGTTGACAGCTTCACACTTTGTATACTGTGCATTTAAGCATCAATAAATCCTTTTCGGAATCGGAACGGAAGGCTGCAATAGAGCAAAATGTCAGCGGCAGCCGGGATTCCCAGCCAGTGTCCCATGCCGGTACTTACCGGGCCCTAAGATCTGTACCAGTCTGCGATCTGACGAGAGCAGGCGCGTTAAGTTTAGGATGGCTGTCGACAGCTTCACACCTTGTATACTATGGATTTAAGCATCAATAAATTATTTTCGGAATCGGAGCGGAAGGCGGCAACAGATTAAAATGTCAACTGCACCCGGGATTCCCAGCCAGTCTCCCATGCTGGTACTTACCAGGCCCTAAGCTGGGTAGCAGTCTGCGATCTGACGAGAGCAGGTGCGTTCAGCTTAGGATGGCCGTTGACAGCTTCACCCTTTGTATACTGTGGATTTAAGCATCAATAAATAATTTTCGGAATCGGAGCAGAAACAGAGCAAAATGTCAACTGCACCCGGGATTCCCAGCCAGTCTCCCATGCTGGTACTTATCAGGCCCGAAGCAGGGTAGCAGTCTGCGATCTGACGAGAACAGGCACATTCAGCTTAGGATGGCCGTAGACAACTTCACACCCTGTATACTGTGGATTTAAGCATCAATAAATCCTTTTCGGAATCGGAGCGTAAGGCGGCAACAGAGCAAAATGTCAACGACACCTGGGATTCCCAGCCAGTCTCCCATGCTGGTACTTACCAGGCCCTAAGCTGGGTAGCAGTCTGCGATCTGACGAGAGCAGGCGCGTTCAGCTTAGGATGGCCGTTGACAGCTTCACGCCTTGTATATTGTGGATTTAAGCATCAATAAATATTTTTATTAATCGGAGAGGAATGCGGCAACAGAGCAAAATGTCAATGGCACCTTGGATTGCCAGCCAATCTCCCTTGCCGGTAACTGCTGGGCAGCAGTCTGCGATCTGAGGAGAGCAGGCACGTTCAGGCTTAGGATGGCCGTTGACAGCTTCACACCCTGTATATTGTGGATTTAAGCATCAATAAATCCTTTTCCGAATCGGAACGGAAGGCGGCAACAGAGCAAAATGTCAACGGCACCCGGGATTCCCAGCCAGTGTCCCATGCCGGTACTTACCGGGCCCTAAGCTGGGTAGCAGTCTGCGATCTGACGAGAGCAGGCGCATTCAGCTTAGGATGGCCATTGACAGCTTCATGCTTTTTATACTGTGCATTTAAGCATCAATAAATCCTTTTCGGAATCGGAGCGGAAGGCGGCAACAGAGCAAAATGTCAACTGCACTCGGGATTCCCAGCCAGTCTCCCATGCCGGTACTTACCAGGCCCGAAGCTGGGTAGCAGTCTGCGACCTGACGAGAGCAGGCGCGTTCAGCTTAGGATGTCCGTTGACAGCTTCTCGCCCTTTATACTGTGCATTTAGGCATCAATAAATCCTTTTCGGAATCGGAACGGAAGGCGGCAACAGAGCAAAATGTCAACGGCACCCGGGATTCCCAGCCAGTCTCCCATGCCAGTACTTACCGGGCCCTAAGCTGGGTAGCAGTCTGCGATCTGACGAGAGCAGGCGTGTTCAGCTTAGGATGGCCGTTGACATCTTCACGCCTTGTATACTGTGGATTTAAGCATCAATAAAAAAAATTTTTAATCGGAGAGGAAGGGGGCAACAGATCAAAATGTCAATAGCACCTTGGATTGCCAGCCAGTCTCCCATGCCCGTACTTGCCGGGCAGCAGTCTGCGATCTGACAAGAACAGGCGCATTCAGCTTAGGATGGCCATTGACAGCTTCATTATTATTATACTGTGCATTTAAGCATCAATAAATCCTTTTCGGAATCGGAGCGAAAGGCGGCAACAGAGCAAAATGTCAACGACACCTGGGATTCCCAGCCAGTCCCCCATGCTGGTACTTACCGGGCCCTAAGCTGGGTAGCAGTCTGCGATCTGACGAGAGCAGGCACGTTCAGTTTAGGATGGCCGTTGACAGCTTCTCGCCCTTTATACTGTGCATTTAAGCATCAATAAATCCTTTTCGGAATCGGAAAAGGAAGGCGGCAACAGAGCAAAATGTCAACGGCAGCCAGGATTCCCAGCCAGTGTCCCATGCCGGTACTTACCGGGCCCTAAGATCTGTACCAGTCTGCGATCTGACAAGAGCAGGCGCGTTAAGCTTAGGATGGCCGTCGACAGCTTCACACCTTGTATACTGTGGATTTAAGCATCAATAAATTCTTTTCGGAATCGGAGCGGAAGGCAGCAATAGAGCAAAATGTAAACGGCACACGGGATTCCCAGCCAGTCTCCCATGCCAGTACTTACCGGGCCCTAAGCTGGGTAGCAGTCTGCGATCTGACGAGAGCAGACGCGTTCAGCTTAGGACGGCCATTGACAGCTTCATGCTTTTTATACTGTGCATTTAGGCATCAATAAATCCTTTTCGGAATCGGAGAGGAAGGCGGCAACAGAGCAAAATGTCAATAGCACCTTGGATTGCCAGCCAGTCTCCCATGCCCGTACTTGCCGGGCAGCAGTCTGCGATCTGACAAAAACAGGCACATTCAGCTTAGGATAGCCGTAGACGGCTTCACACCCTGTATACTGTGGATACTGTGGATTTAAGCATCAATAAATCCTTTTCGGAATCGAAGCGGAAGGCGGCTACAGAGCAAAATGTCAACAACACCTGGGATTCCCAGCCAGTCTCCCATGCTGGTACTTACCGGGCCCTAAGCTGGGTAGCAGTCTGCGATCTGACGAGAGCAGGCGCGTTCAGCTTAGGATGGCCGTCGACAGCTTCACACCTTGTATACTGTGGATTTAAGCATCAATAAATTCTTTTCGGAATCGGAGCGGAAGGCAGCAATAGAGCAAAATGGCAACGGCAACCGGGATTCCCAGCCAGTCTCCCATGCCAGTACTTACCGGGCCCTAAGCTGGGTAGCAGTCTGCGATCTGACGAGAGCAGGCGCATTTAGCTTAGGATGGCCATTGACAGCTTGTTGCTTTTTATACTGTGCATTTAAGCATCAATAAATCCTTTTCGGAATCGGAACGGAAGGCGGCAACAGAGCAAAATGTCAACTGCACCCGGGATTCCCAGCCAGTCTCCCATGATGGTACTTAATGGGCCCTAAGCTGGGTAGCAGTCTGCGATCTGACGAGAGCAGGCGCGTTCAGCTTAGGATGGCCGTTGACATCTTCACGCCTTGTATATTGTGGATTTAAGCATCAATAAATATTTTTATTAATCGGAGAGGAAGGCGGCAACAGAGCAAAATGTCATTGGCACCTTGGATTGCCAGCCAGTCTCCCATGCCGGTAACTGCCGGGCAGCAGTCTGCGATCTGAGGAGAGCAGGCACGTTCAGGCTTAGGATGGCCGTTGACAGCTTCACACCCTGTATACTGTGGATTTAAGCATCAATAAATCATTTTCCGAATCGGAGCGGAAGGCGGCAACAGATTAAAATGTCAACTGCAACCGGGATTCCCAGCCAGTCTCCCATGCTGGTACTTACCAGGCCCTAAACTGGGTAGCAGTCTGCGATCTAACAAGAGCAGGCGCGCTCAGCTTAGGATGGCCGTTGACAGCTTCACACTTTGTATACTGTGGATTTAAGCATCAATAAAAAAAATTCGGAATCGGAGCAGAAACAGAGCAAAATGTCAACTGCACCCGGGATTCCCAGTCAGTCTCCCATGCTGGTACTTACCAGGCCCGAAGCTGGGTAGCAGTCTGCGATCTGACGAGAACAGGCGCATTCAGCTTAGGATGGCCGTAGACATCTTCACAACCTGTACACTGTGGATTTAAGCATCAATAAATCCTTTTCGGAATCAGAGCAAAATGTCTACAGAGCTACAGAGCAAAATGTCAACAACACCTGAGATTCCCAGCCAGTCTCCCATGCTGGTACTTACCGGGCCCTAAGCAGGGTAGCAGTCTGCGATCTGATGAGAGCAGACGCGTTCAGCTTAGGATGGCGGTTGACAGCTTCACACTTTGTATACTGTGCATTTAAGCATCAATAAATCCTTTTCGGAATCGGAACGGAAGGCGGCAACAGAGCAAAATGTCAACGGCAGCCGGGATTCCCAGCCAGTGTCCCATGCCGGTACTTACCGGGCCCTAAGATCTGTACCAGTCTGCGATCTGACGAGAGCAGGCGTGTTCAGCTTAGGATGGCCATTGACAGCTTCATGCTTTTTATACTGTGGATTTAAGCATCAATAAATATTTTTTTTAATCGGAGAGGAAGGCGGCAACAGATCAAAATATCAATAGCACCTTGGATTGCCAGCCAGTCTCCCATGCCCGTACTTGCCGGGCAGCAGTCTGCGATCTGACAAGAACAGGCACATTCAGCTTAGGATATCCGTAGACGGCTTCACACCCTGTATACTGTGGATTTAAGCATCAATAAATCCTTTTCGGAATCGAAGCGGAAGGCGGCTACAGAGCAAAATGTCAACAACACCTGGGATTCCCAGCCAGTCTCCCATGCTGGTACTTACCGGGCCCTAAGCTGGGTAGCAGTCTGCGATCTGACAAGAGCAGGCGCGTTCAGCTTAGGATGGCCGTTGACAGCTTCACACTTTGTATACTGTGGATTTAAGCATCAATAAATAATTTTCGGAATCGGAGCAGAAACAGAGCAAAATGTCAACTGCACCCGGGATTCCCAGCCAGTCTCCCATGCTGGTACTTACCAGGCCTGAAGCTGGGTAGCAGTCTGCGATCTGACGAGAACAGGCGCATTCAGCTTAGGATGGCCGTAGACATATTCACACCCTGTATACTGTGGATTTAAGCATCAATAAATCCTTTTCGGAATCGGAGCGGAAGGCGGCAACAGAACAAAATGTCAACGACACCTGGGATTCCCAGCCAGTCTCCCATGCTGGTACTTACCGGGCCCTAAGCTGGGTAGCAGTCTGCAATCTGACGAGAGCAGGCGCGTTCAGCTTAGGATGGCCGTTGACAGCTTCTCGCCCTTTATACTGTGCATTTAAGCATCAATAAATTCTTTTCGGAATCGGAACGGAAGGCGGCAACAGAGCAAAATGTCAACGGCAGCCGGGATTCCCAGCCAGTGTCCCATGCCGGTACTTACCGGGCCCTAAGATCTGTACCAGTCTGCGATCTGACGAGAGCAGGCGCGTTAAGCTTAGGATGGCCATCGACAGCTTCACACCTTGTATACTGTGGATTTAAGCATCAATAAATTATTTTCGGAATCGAAGCGGAAGGCAGCAATAGAGCAAAATGTCAACGGCATCGGGGATTCCCAGCCAGTCTCCCATGCCAATACTTACCGGGCCCTAAGCTGGGTAGCAGTCTGCGATCTGACGAGAGCAGGCGCGTTCAGCTTAGGATTGCCATTGACAGCTTCATGCTTTTTATACTGTGCATTTAAGCATCAATAAATCCTTTTCGGAATAGGAACGGAAGGCGGCAACAGAGCAAAATGTCAACTGCACCCGGGATTCCCAGCCAGTCTCCCATGCCGGTACTTACTGGGCCCTAAGCTGCGTAGCAGTCTGCGATCTGACGAGAGCAGCTTAGGATCTCACACGTTCAGCTTAGGATGGCCGTTGACATGTTCACGCCATGTATACTGTGGATTTAAGCATCAGTAAATATTTTTTTTAATCGGAGAGGAAGGCGGCAACAGAGCAAAATGTCAATAGCACCTTGGATTGCCAGCCAGTCTCCCATGCCCGTACTTGTCGGGCAGCAGTCTGCGATCTGACAAGAACAGGCGCATTCAGCTTAGGATAGCCGTAGACGGCTTCACACCCTGTATACTGTGGATTTAAGCATCAATAAATCCTTTTCGGAATCGGAGCAAAATGTCTACAGAGCTACAGAGCAAAATGTCAACAACACCTGAGATTCCCAGCCAGTCTCCCATGCTGGTACTTACCGGGCCCTAAGCTGGGTTACAGTCTGCAATCTGACGAGAGCAGGCGCGTTCAGCTTAGGATGGCCGTTGACAGCTTCACGCCCTGTATACTGTGGATTTAAGCATCAATAAATCCTTTTCGGAATCGGAGCGTAAGGCGGCAACAGAGCAAAATGTCAACGACACCTGGGATTCCCAGCCAGTCTCCCATGCTGGTACTTACCGGGCCCTAAGCTGGGTAGCAGTCTGCGATCTGATGAGAGCAGGCGCGTTCAGCTTAGGATGGCCGTTGACAGCTTCACACTTTGTATACTGTGGATTTAAGCATCAATAAATAATTTTCGGAATCGGAGCAGAAACAGAGTAAAATGTCAACTGCACCCGGGATTCCCAGCCAGTCTCCCATGCTGGTACTTACGAGGCCCGAAGCTGGGTAGCAGTCTGCGATTTGACGAGAACAGGCGCATTCAGCTTAGGATGGCCGTTGACAGCTTCACACTTTGTATACTGTGCATTTAAGCATCAATAAATCCTTTTCGGAATCGGAAGGGAAGGCGGCAACAGAGCAAAATGTCAACGGCAGCCGGGATTCCCAGCCAGTGTCCCATGCCGGTACTTACCGGGCCCTAAGATCTGTACCAGTCTGCGATCTGACGAGAGCAGGCGCGTTAAGCTTAGGATGGCCGTCGACAGCTTCACACCTTGTATACTGTGGATTTAAGCATCAATAAATTATTTTCGGAATCGGAGCGGAAGGCAGCAATAGAGCAAAATGTCAACCGGGATTCCCAGCCAGTCTCCCATGCCAGTACTTACCGGGTCCTAAGCTGGGTAGCAGACTGCGATCTGACAAGAGCAGGCGCGTTCAGCTTAGGATGGCCGTTGACATCTTCACGCCTTGTATACTGTGGATTTAAGCATCAATAAATATTTTTTTTAATCGGAGAGGAAGGCGGCAACAGATCAAAATGTGAATAGCACCTTGGATTGCCAGCCAGTCTCCCATGCCCGTACTTGCCGGGCAGCAGTCTGCGATCTGACAAGAACAGGCGCATTCAGCTTAGGATAGCCGTAGACGGCTTCACACCCTGTATATTGTGGATTTAAGCATCAATAAATCCTTTTCGGAATCGGAGCAAAATGTCTACAGAGCTACAGAGCAAAATGTCAACAACACCTGAGATTACCAGCCAGTCTCCCATGCTGGTACTTACCGGGCCCTAAGCTGGGTAGCAGTCTGCGATCTGACGAGAGCAGGCGCGTTCAGCTTAGGATGGCCGTTAACAGCTTCACGCCCTTTATACTGTGCATTTAAGCATCAATAAATCCTTTTCGGAATCGGAACGGAAGGCGGCAACAGAGCAAAATGTCAACGGCAGCCGGGATTCCCAGCCAGTGTCCCATGCCGGTACTTACCGAGCCCTAAGATCTGTACCAGTCTGCGATCTGACGAGAGCAGGCGCGTTAAGCTTAGGATGGCCGTCGACAGCTTCACACCTTGTATACTGTGGATTTAAGCATCAATAAATTATTTTCGGAATCGGAGCGGAAGGCAGCAATAGAGCAAAATGTCAACGGCAACCGGAATTCCCAGCCAGTCTCCCATGCCAGTACTTACCGGGCCCTAAGCTGGGTAACAGTCTGCGATCTGACGAGAGCAGGCGCGTTCAGCTCAGGATGGCCGTTAACAGCTTCACGCCATTTATACTGTGCATTTAAGCATCAATAAATCCTTTTCCGAATCGGAGCGGAAGGCGGCAACAGATTAAAATGTCAACTGCACCCGGGATTCCCAGCCAGTCTCCCATGCTGGTACTTACCAGGCCCTAAGCTGGGTAGTAGTCTGCGATCTGACGAGAGCAGGCGCACTCAGCTTAGGATGGCCATTGACAGCTTCACACTTTGTATACTGTGCATTTAAGCATCAATAAATTCTTTTCGGAATCGGAGCGGAAGGCAGCAATAGAGCAAAATGTCAATGGCACCCGGGATTCCCAGCCAGTCTCCCATGCCAGTACTTACCGGGCACTAAGCTGGGTAGCAGTCTGCGATCTGACGAGAGCAGGCGCGTTCAGCTTAGGATGGCCATTGACAGTTTCATGATTTTTATACTGTGCATTTAAGCATCAATAAATCCTTTTCGGAATCGGAACGGAAGGCGACAACAGAGCAAAATGTCAACTGCATCCGGGATTCCCAGCCAGTCTCCGATGCCGGTACTTACTGGGCCCCAAGCTGGGTAGCGGTCTGCGATCTGACGAGAGCAGGCGCGTTCAGCTTAGGATGGCCGTTGACATCTCCACGCCTTGTATATTGTGGATTTAAGCATCAATAAATATTTTTATTAATCGGAGAGGATGGCGGCAACAGAGCAAAATGTCATTGGCACCTTGGATTGCCAGCCAGTCTCCCATGCCGGTAACTGCCGGGCAGCAGTCTGCGATCTGAGGAGAGCAGGCACGTGCAGGCTTAGGATGGCCGTTGACAGCTTCACACCCTGTATATTGTGGATTTAAGCATCAATAAATCCTTTTCCGAATCGGAGCGGAAGTCGGCAACAGATTAAAATGTCAACTGCACCCGGGATTCACAGCCAGTCTCCCATGCTGGTTCTTACCAGGCCCTAAGCTGGGTAGCAGTCTGTGATCTGACGAGAGCAGGCGCGTTCAGCTTAGGATGACCGTTGACAGCTTCACACTTTGTATACTGTGGATTTAAGCATCAATAAATAATTTTCGGAATCGGAGCAGAAACAGAGCAAAATGTCAACTGCACCCGGGATTCCCAGCCAGTCTCCCATGCTGGTACTTACCAGGCCCGAAGCTGGGTAGCAGTCTGCGATCTGACGAGAACAGGCGCATTCAGCTTAGGATGGCCGTAGACGTCTTCACACCCTGTATACTGTGGATTTAAGCATCAATAAATCCTTTTCGGAATCGGAGCGTAAGGCGGCAACAGAGCAAAATGTCAACGACACCTGGGATTCCCAGCCAGTCTCCCATGCTGGTACTTACCGGGCCCTAAGCTGGGTAGCAGTCTGCGATCTGACGAGAGCAGGCGCCTTCAGCTTAGGATGGCTGTTGACATCTTCACGTCTTGTATACTGTGGATTTAAGCATCAATACATTTTTTTTTTAATCGGAGAGGAAGGCGGCAACAGATCAAAATGTCAATAGCACCTTGGATTGCCAGCCAGTCTCCCATGCCCGTACTTGCCGGGCAGCAGTCTGCGATCTGACAAGAACAGGCGCATTCAGCTTAGGATGGCCATTGACAGCTTTGTTATTATTATACTGTGCATTTAAGCATCAATAAATCCTTTTCGGAATCGGAGCGTAAGGCGGCAACAGAGCAAAATGTCAACGACACCTGGGATTCCAGTCTCCCATGCTGGTACTTACCGGGCCCTAAGCTGGGTAGCAGTCTGCGATCTGACGAGAGCAGGCACGTTCAGCTTAGGATGGCCGTTGACAGCTTCTCGCCCTTTATACTGTGCATTTAAGCATCAATAAATCCTTTTCAGAATCGGAAAAGGAATGCGGCAACAGAGCAAAATGTCAACGGAAGCCGGGATTCCCAGCCAGTGTCCCATGCCGGTACTTACCGGGCCCTAAGATCTGTACCAGTCTGCGATCTGACGAGAGCAGGCGCGTTAAGCTTAGGATGGCCGTCGACAGCTTCACACCTTGTATACTGTGGATTTAAGCATCAATAAATTCTTTTCGGAATCGGAGCGGAAGGCAGCAATAGAGCAAAATGTTAACGGCAACCGGGATTCCCAGCCAGTCTCCCATGCCAGTACTTACCGGGCCCTAAGCTGGGTAGCAGTCTGCGATCTGACGAGAGCAGGCGCGTTCAGCTTAGGATGGCCGTTGACAGCTTCACGCACTTTATACTGTGCATTTAAGCATCAATAAATCCTTTTCCGAATCGGAGCGGAAGGCGGCAACAAATTAAAATGTCAACTGCACCCGGGATTCCCAGCCAGTCTCCCATGCTGGTACTTACCAGGCCCTAAGCTGGGTATCAGTCTGCGATCTGACGAGAGCAGGCGCATTCAGCTTAGGATGCCCGTTGACAGCTTCACACTTTGTATACTGTGCATTTAAGCATCAATAAATCCTTTTCGGAATCGGAACGGAAGGCGGCAACAGAGCAAAATGTCAACGGCAGCCGGGATTCCCAGCCAGTGTCCCATGCCGGTACTTACCGGGCCCTAAGATCTGTACCAGTCTGCGATCTGACGAGAGCAGGCGCGTTAAGCTTAGGATGGCCGTTGACAGCTTCACACTTTGTATACTGTGGATTTAAGCATCAATAAATAATTTTCGGAATCGGAGCAGAAACAGAGCAAAATGTCAACTGTACCCGGGATTCCCAGCCAGTCTCCCATGCTGGTACTTACCAGGCCCGAAGCTGGGTAGCAGTCTGCAATCTGACGAGAACAGGCGCATTCAGCTTAGGATGGCCGTAGACATCTTCACACCCTGTATACTGTGGATTTAAGCATCAATAAATCCTTTTCGGAATCGGAGCGTAAGGCGGCAACAGAGCAAAATGTCAACGACACCTGGGAGTCCCAGCCAGTCTCCCATGCTGGTACTTACCGGGCCCTAAGCTGGGTAGCAGTCTGCGATCTGACGAGAGCAGGCACGTTCAGCTTAGGATGGCCGTTGACAGCTTTTCGCCCTTTATACTGTGCATTTAAGCATCAATAAATCCTTTTCGGAATCGGAAACGGAAGGCGGCAACAGAGCAAAATGTCAACGGCAGCCGGGATTCCCAGCCAGTGTCCCATGCCGGTACTTACCGGGCCCTAAGATCTGTACCAGTCTGCGATCTGACAAGAGCAGGCGCGTTAAGCTTAGGATGGCCGTCGACAGCTTCACACCTTGTATACTGTGGATTTAAGCATCAATAAATTATTTTCGGAATCGGAGCGGAAGGCAGCAATAGAGCAAAATGTCGACGGCACCCGGGATTCCCAGCCAGTCTCCCATGCCAGTTCTTACCGGGCCCTAAGCTGGGTAGCAGTCTGCGACCTGACGAGAGGAGGCGCGTTCAGCTTAGGACGGCCATTGACAGCTTCATGCTTTTTATACTGTGCATTTAAGCATCAATAAATCCTTTTCGGAATCGGAACGGAAGGCGGCAACAGAGCAAAATGTCAACTGCACCCGGGATTGCTAGCCAGTCTCCCATGATGGTACTTAATGGGCCCTAAGCTGGATAGCAGTCTGCGATCTGACGAGAGCAGACGCGTTCAGCTTAGGATGGCCGTTGACATCTTCACGCCTTGTATATTGTGGATTTAAGCATCAATAAATATTTTTATTAATCGGAGAGGAAGGCGGCAACAGAGCAAAATGTCAATGGCACCTTGGATTGCCAGCCAGTCTCCCATGCCGGTAACTGCCGGGCAGCAGTCTGCGATCTGAGGAGAGCAGGCACGTTCAGGCTTAGGATGGCCGTTGACAGCTTCACACCCTGTATATTGTGGATTTAAGCATCAATAAATCCTTTTCCGAATCGGAGCGGAAGGCGGCAACAGATTAAAATGTCAACTGCACCCGGGATTCCCAGTCAGTCTCCCATGCTGGTACTTACCAGGCCCGAAGCTGGGTAGCTGTCTGCGATCTGACGAGAACAGGCGCATTCAGCTTAGGATGGCCGTAGACATCTTCACACCCTGTATACTGTGGATTTAAGCATCAATAAATCCTTTTCGGAATCGGAGCAAAATGTCTACAGAGCTACAGAGCAAAACGTCAACAACACCTGAGATTCCCAGCCAGTCTCACATGCCGGTACTTACCGGGCCCTAAGCAGGGTAGCAGTCTGCGATCTGACGAGAGCAGGCGCGTTCAGCTTAGGATGGCCGTTGACAGCTTCATGCCCTTTATACTGTGCATTTAAGCATCAATAAATCCATTTCCGAATCGGAGCGGAAGGCGGCAACAGATTAAAATGTCAACTGCACCCGGGATTCCCAGCCAGTCTCCCATGCTGGTACTTACCAGGCCCTAAGCTGGGTAGCAGTCTGCGATCTGACGAGAGCAGGCGCGTTCAGCTTAGGATGGCGGTTGACAGCTTCACACTTTGTATACTGTGCATTTAAGCATCAATAAATCCTTTTCGGAATCGGAACGGAAGGCGGCAACAGAGCAAAATGTCAACGGCAGCCGGGATTCCCAGCCAGTGTCCCATGCCGGTACTTACCGGGCCCTAAGATCTGTACCAGTCTGCGATCTGACGAGAGCAGGAGTGTTCAGCTTAGGATGGCCATTGACAGCTTCATGCTTTTTATACTGTGCATTTAAGAATCAATAAATCCTTTTCGGAATCGGAGAGGAATGCGGCAACAGAGCAAAATGTCAATAGCACCTTGGATTGCCAGCCAGTCTCCCATGCCCGTACTTGCCGGGCAGCAGTCTGCGATCTGACAAGAACAGACACATTCAGCTTAGGATAGCCGTAGACGGCTTCACACCCTGTATACTGTGGATTTAAGCATCAATAAATATTTTTTTTAATTGGAGAGGAAGGCGGCAACAGAGCAAAATGTCAATAGCACCTTGGATTGCCAGCCAGTCTCCCATGCCCGTACTTGCCGGGCAGCAGTCTGAGATCTGACAAGAACAGGCACATTCAGCTTAGGATAGCCGTAGACGGCTTCACACCCTGTATACTGTGGATTTAAGCATCAATAAATCCTTTTCGGAATCGGAGCAAAATGTCTACAGAGCTACAGAGCAAAATGTCAACAACACCTGAGATTCCCAGCCAGTCTCCCATTCTGGTACTTACCGGGCCCTAAGCTGGGTAGCAGTCTGCAATCTGACGAGAGCAGGCGCGTTCAGCTTAGGATGGCCGTTGACAGCTTCACACTTTGTATACTGTGCATTTAAGCATCAATAAATCCTTTTCGGAATCGGAACGGAAGGCGGCAACAGATTAAAATGTCAACTGCACCCGGGATTCCCAGCCAGTCTCCCATGCCAGTACTTACCGGGCCCTAAGCTGGGTAGCAGTCTGCGATCTGACGAGAGCAGGCGCGTTCAGCTTAGGATGGCCATTGACAGTTTCATGATTTTTATACTGTGCATTTAAGCATCAATAAATCCTTTTCGGAATCGGAACGGAAGGCGACAACAGAGCAAAATGTCAACTGCACCCGGGATTCCCAGCCAGTCTCCCATGCCGGTACTTACTGGGCCCTAAGCTGGGTAGCGGTCTGCAATCTGACGAGAGCAGGCGCGTTCAGCTTAGGATGGCCGTTGACATCTTCATGCCTTGTATATTGTGGATTTAAGCATCAATAAATATTTTTATTAATCGGAGAGGAAGGCGGCAACAAAGCAAAATGTCAATGGCACCTTGGATAGCCAGCCAGTCTCCCATGCCGGTAACTTCCGGGCAGCAGTCTGCGATCTGAGAAGAGCAGGCATGTTCAGGCTTAGGATGGCCGTTGACAGCTTCACACCCTGTGTATTGTGGATTTAAGCATCAATAAATCCTTTTCCGAATCGGAGCGGAAGGCAGCAACAGATTAAAATGTCAACTGCACCCGGGATTCCCAGCCAGTCTCCCATGCTGGTACTTACCAGGCCCTAAGCTGGGTAGCAGTCTGCGATCTGACGAGAGCAGGTGCGTTCCGCTTAGGATGGCCGTTGACAGCTTCACACTTTGTATACTGTGCATTTAAGCATCAATAAATCCTTTTCGGAATCGGAGAGGAAGGCGGCAACAGAGCAAAATGTCAATAGCACCTTGGATTGCCAGCCAGTCTCCCATGCCCGTACTTGCCGGGCAGCAGTCTGCGATCTGACAAGAACAAGCACATTCAGCTTAGGATAGCCGTAGACGGCTTCACACCCTATATACTGTGGATTTATGCATCAATAAATCCTTTTCGGAATCGGAGCGGAAGGCGGCTACAGAGCAAAATGTCAACAACACCTGGGATTCCCAGCCAGTCTCCCATGCTGGTACTTACCGGGCCCTAAGCTGGGTAGCAGTCTGCGATCTGACGAGAGCAGGCGCGTTCAGCTTAGGATGGCCGTTGACAGCTTCATGCACTTTATACTGTGCATTTAAGCATCAATAAATCCTTTTCCGAATCGGAGCGGAAGGCGGCAACAGATTAAAACGTCAACTGCACCCGGGATTCCCAGCCAGTCTCCCATGCTGGTACTTACCAGGCCCGAAGCTGGGTAGCAGTCTGCGATCTGGCGAGAACAGGCGCATTCAGCTTAGGATGGCCGTAGACATCTTCACACCCTGTATACTGTGGATTTAAGCATCAATAAATTCTTTTCGGAATCGGAGCGTAAGGCGGCAACAGAGCAAAATGTCAACGACACCTGGGAGTCCCAGCCAGTCTCCCATGCTGGTACTTACCGGGCACGAAGCTGGGTAGCAGTCTGACGAGAGCAGGTGCGTTCAGCTTAGGATGGCCGTTGACAGCTTCATGCACTTTATACTGTGCATTTAAGCATCAATAAATCCTTTTCCGAATCGGAGCGGAAGGCGGCAACAGATTAAAATGTCAACTGCACCCGGGATTCCCAGCCAGTCTCCCATGCTGGTACTTACCAGGCCCTAAGCTGGGTATCAGTCTGCGATCTGCCGAGAGCAGGCGCATTCAGCTTAGGATGGCCGTTGACAGCTTCACACTTTGTATACTGTGCATTTAAGCATCAATAAATCCTTTTCGGAATCGGAACGGAAGGCGGCAACAGAGCAAAATGTCAACGGCAGCCGGGATTCCCAGCCAGTGTCCCATGCCGGTACTTACCGGGCCCTAAGATCTGTACCAGTCTGCGATTTGACGAGAGCAGGCGCGTTAAGCTTAGGATGGCCGTCAACAGCTTCACACCTTGTATACTGTGGATTTAAGCATCAATAAATTATTTTCGGAATCGGAGCGGAAGGCAGCAATAGAGCAAAATGTCAACGGCAACCGGGATTCCCAGCCAGTCTCCAATGCCAGTACTTACCGGGCCCTAAGCTGGGTAGCAGTCTGCGATCTGACGAGAGCAGGCGCGTTCAGCTTAGGATGGCTATTGACAGCTTCATGCTTTTTATACTGTGCATTTAAGCATCAATAAATCCTTTTCGGAATCGGAACGGAAGGCGGCAACAGAGCAAAATGTCAACTGCACCCGGGATTCCCAGCCAGTCTCCCATGATGGTACTTAATGGGCCCTAAGCTGGGTAGCAGTCTGCGATCTGACGAGAGCAGGCGCGTTCAGCTTAGGATGGCCGTTGACATCTTCACGCCTTGTATATTGTGGATTTAAGCATCAATAAATATTTTTATTAATCGGAGAGGAAGGCGGCAACAGAGCAAAATGTCAATGGCACCTTGGATTGCAAGCCAGTATCCCATGCCGGTAACTGCCGGGCAGCAGTCTGCGATCTGAGGAGAGCAGGCACGTTCAGGCTTAGGATGGCTGTTGACAGCTTCACACCCTGTATATTGTGGATTTAAGCATCAATAAATCCTTTTCCGAATCGGAGCGGAAGGCGGCAACAGATTAAAATGTCAACTGCACCCGGGATTCCCAGCCAGTCTCCCATGCTGGTACTTACCAGGTCCTAAGCTGGGTAGCAGTCTGCGATCTAACAAGAGCAGGCGCGTTCAGCTTAGGATGGCCATAGACATCTTCACAACCTGTATACTGTGAATTTAAGCATCAATAAATCCTTTTCGGAATCGGAGCAAAATGTCTACAGAGCTACAGAGCAAAATGTCAACAACACCTGAGATTCCCAGCCAGTCTCCCATGCTGGTACTTACCGGGCGCTAAGCAGGGTAGCAGTCTGCGATCTGACGAGAGCAGGCGCATTCAGCTTAGGATGGCGGTTGACAGCTTCACACTTTGTATACTGTGCATTTAAGCATCAATAAATCCTTTTTGGAAACGGAACGGAAGGTGGCAACAGAGCAAAATGTCAACGGCAGCCGGGATTCCCAGCCAGTGTCCCATGCCGGTACTTACCGGGCCCTAAGATCTGTACCAGTCTGCGATCTGACGAGAGCAGGCGTGTTCAGCTTAGGATGGCCATTGACAGCTTCATGCTTTTTATACTGTGCATTTAAGCATCAATAAATCCTTTTCGGAATCGGAGAGGAATGCGGCAACAGAGCAAAATGTCAATAGCACCTTGGATTGCCAGCCAGTCTCCCATGCCCGTACTTGCCGGGCAGCAGTCTGCGATCTGACAAGAACAGACACATTCAGCTTAGGATAGCCGTAGACGGCTTAACACCCTGTATACTGTGGATTTAAGCATCAATAAATCCTTTTCGGAATCGGAGCGGAAGGCGGCTAAAGAGCAAAACGTCAATAACACTGGGATTCCCAGCCAGTCTCCCATGCTGGTACTTACCGGGCCCTAAGCTGGGTAGCAGTCTGCGATCTGACGAGAGCAGGCGCGTTCAGCTTAGGATGGCCGTTAACAGCTTCACGCCCTTTATACTGTGCATTTAAGCATCAATAAATCCTTTTCCGAATCGGAGCGGAAGGCGGCAACAGATTAAAATGTCAACTGCACCCGGGTTTCCCAGCCAGTCTCCCATGCTGGTACTTACCAGGCCCTAAGCTTGGTAGCAGTCTGCGATCTGACGAGAGCAGGCGCGTTCAGCTTAGGATGGCCGTTGACAGCTTCACACTTTGTATACTGTGCATTTAAGCATCAATAAATCCTTTTCGGAATCGGAACGGAAGGCGGCAACAGAGCAAAATGTCAACGGCAGCCGGGATTCCCAGCCAGTGTCCCATGCCGGTACTTACCGGGCCCTAAGATCTGTACCAGTCTGCGATCTGATGAGAGCAGGCGCGTTAAGCTTAGGATGGCCGTCGACAGCTTCACACCTTGTATACTGTGGATTTAAGCATCAATAAATTATTTTCGGAATCGGAGCGGAAGGCAGCATTAGAGCAAAATGTCAACGGCAACCGGGATTCCCAGCCAGTCTCCCATGCCAGTACTTACCGGGCCCTAAGCTGGGTAGCAGTTTGCGATCTGACGAGAGCAGGCGCGTTCAGCTTAGGATGGCTATTGACAGCTTCATGCTTTTTATACTGTGCATTTAAGCATCAATAAATCCTTTTCGGAATCGGAACGGAAGGCGGCAACAGAGCAAAATGTCAACTGCACCCGGGATTCCCAGCCAGTCTCCCATGATGGTACTTAATGGGCCCTAAGCTGGGTAGCAGTCTGCGATCTGACGAGAGCAGGCGCGTTCAGCTTAGGATGGCCGTTGACATCTTCACGCCTTGTATATTGTGGATTTAAGCATCAATAAATATTTTTATTAATCGGAGAGGAAGGCGGCAACAGAGCAAAATGTCAATGGCACCTTGGATTGCAAGCCAGTATCCCATGCCGGTAACTGCCGGGCAGCAGTCTGCGATCTGAGGAGAGCAGGCACGTTCAGGCTTAGGATGGCTGTTGACAGCTTCACACCCTGTATATTGTGGATTTAAGCATCAATAAATCCTTTTCCGAATCGGAGCGGAAGGCGGCAACAGATTAAAATGTCAACTGCACCCGGGATTCCCAGCCAGTCTCCCATGCTGGTACTTACCAGGTCCTAAGCTGGGTAGCAGTCTGCGATCTAACAAGAGCAGGCGCGTTCAGCTTAGGATGGCCGTAGACATCTTCACACCCTGTATACTGTGAATTTAAGCATCAATAAATCCTTTTCGGAATCGGAGCAAAATGTCTACAGAGCTACAGAGCAAAATGTCAACAACACCTGAGATTCCCAGCCAGTCTCCCATGCTGGTACTTACCGGGCGCTAAGCAGGGTAGCAGTCTGCGATCTGACGAGAGCAGGCGCATTCAGCTTAGGATGGCGGTTGACAGCTTCACACTTTGTATACTGTGCATTTAAGCATCAATAAATCCTTTTTGGAAACGGAACGGAAGGTGGCAACAGAGCAAAATGTCAACGGCAGCCGGGATTCCCAGCCAGTGTCCCATGCCGGTACTTACCGGGCCCTAAGATCTGTACCAGTCTGCGATCTGACGAGAGCAGGCGTGTTCAGCTTAGGATGGCCATTGACAGCTTCATGCTTTTTATACTGTGCATTTAAGCATCAATAAATCCTTTTCGGAATCGGAGAGGAATGCGGCAACAGAGCAAAATGTCAATAGCACCTTGGATTGCCAGCCAGTCTCCCATGCCCGTACTTGCCGGGCAGCAGTCTGCGATCTGACAAGAACAGACACATTCAGCTTAGGATAGCCGTAGACGGCTTAACACCCTGTATACTGTGGATTTAAGCATCAATAAATCCTTTTCGGAATCGGAGCGGAAGGCGGCTAAAGAGCAAAACGTCAATAACACTGGGATTCCCAGCCAGTCTCCCATGCTGGTACTTACCGGGCCCTAAGCTGGGTAGCAGTCTGCGATCTGACGAGAGCAGGCGCGTTCAGCTTAGGATGGCCGTTAACAGCTTCACGCCCTTTATACTGTGCATTTAAGCATCAATAAATCCTTTTCCGAATCGGAGCGGAAGGCGGCAACAGATTAAAATGTCAACTGCACCCGGGTTTCCCAGCCAGTCTCCCATGCTGGTACTTACCAGGCCCTAAGCTTGGTAGCAGTCTGCGATCTGACGAGAGCAGGCGCGTTCAGCTTAGGATGGCCGTTGACAGCTTCACACTTTGTATACTGTGCATTTAAGCATCAATAAATCCTTTTCGGAATCGGAACGGAAGGCGGCAACAGAGCAAAATGTCAACGGCAGCCGGGATTCCCAGCCAGTGTCCCATGCCGGTACTTACCGGGCCCTAAGATCTGTACCAGTCTGCGATCTGATGAGAGCAGGCGCGTTAAGCTTAGGATGGCCGTCGACAGCTTCACACCTTGTATACTGTGGATTTAAGCATCAATAAATTATTTTCGGAATCGGAGCGGAAGGCAGCATTAGAGCAAAATGTCAACGGCAACCGGGATTCCCAGCCAGTCTCCCATGCCAGTACTTACCGGGCCCTAAGCTGGGTAGCAGTTTGCGATCTGACGAGAGCAGGCGCGTTCAGCTTAGGATGGCCATTGACAGCTTCATGCTTTTTATACTGTGCATTTAAGCATCAATAAATCATTTTCGGAATCGGAGAGGAAGGCGGCAACAGAGCAAAATGTCAACAGCACCTTGGATTGCCAGCCAGTCTCCCATGCCTGTACTTGCCGGGCAGCAGTCTGCGATCTGACAAGAACAGGCACATTCAGCTTAGGATAGCCGTAGACGGCTTCACACCCTGTATACTGTGGATTTAAGCATCAATAAATCCTTTTCGGAATCGAAGCGGAAGCGGCTACAGAGCAAAATGTCAACAACACCTGGGATTCCCAGCCAGTCTCCCATGCTGGTACTTACCGGGCCCTAAGCTGAGTAGCAGTCTGCGATCTGACGCAGGCAGGTTCGTTCAGCTTAGGATGGCCGTTGTCAGCTTCACACTTTGTATACTGTGGATTTAAGCATCAATAAATTATTTTCGGAATCGGAGCAAAAACAGAGCAAAATGTCAACTGCACCCGGGATTCCCAGCCAGTATCCCATGCTGGTAATTACCAGGCCCGAAGCTGGGTAGCAGTCTGCGATCTGACAAGACCAGGCGCATTCAGCTTAGGATGGCCGTAGACAGCTTCACACCCTGTATACTGTGGATTTAAGCATCAATAAATCCTTTTCGGAATCGGAGCGGAAGGCGGCAACAGAGCAAAATGTCAAAGACACCTGGGATTCCCAGCCAGTCTACCATGCTGGTACTTACCGGGCCCTAAGTTGGGTAGCAGTCTGCGATCTGACGAGAGCAGGCGCGTTCAGCTTAGGATGGCCGTTGACAGCTTCTTGCCCTTTATACTGTGCATTTAAGCATCAATAAATCCTTTTCGGAATCGGAACGGAACGGAAGGCGGCAACAGAGCAAAATGTCAACGGCAGCCGGGATTCCCAGCCAGTGTCCCATGCCGGTACTTACCGGGCTCTAAGATCTGTACCAGTCTGCGATCTGACGAGAGCAGGCGCGTTAAGCTTAGGATGGCCGTCGACAGCTTCACACCTTGTATACTGTGGATTTAAGCATCAATAAATTATTTTCGGAATCGGAGCGGAAGGCAGCAATAGAGCAAAATGTCAACGGCACCCGGGATTCCCAGCCAGTCTCCCATGCCAGTACTTACCGGGCCCTAAGCTGGGTAGCAGTCTGCGATCTGACGAGAGCAGGCGCGTTCAGCTTAGGATGGCCGTTGACATCTTCACGACTTGTATACTGTGGATTTAAGCATCAATAAATATTTTTTTTAATCGGAGAGGAAGGCGGCAACAGATCAAAATGTCAATAGCACCTTGGATTGCCAGCCAGTCTCCCATGCCCGTACTTGCCGGGCAGCAGTCTGCGATCTGACAAGAACAGGCGCATTCAGCTTAGGATAGCCGTAGACGGCTTCACACCCTGTATATTGTGGATTTAAGCATCAATAAATCCTTTTCGGAATCGGAGCAAAATGTCTACAGAGCTACAGAACAAAATGTCAACAACACCTGAGATTCCCAGCCAGTCTCCCATGCTGGTACTTACCAGGCCCGAAGCTGGGTAGCAGTCTGCGATCTGACGAGAACAGGCGCATTCAGCTTAGGATGGCCGTAGACATCTTCACACCCTGTATACTGTGGATTTAAGCATCAATAAATCCTTTTCGGAATCGGAGCGTAAGGCGGCAACAGAGCAAAATGTCAAAAACACCTGGGATTCCCAGCCAGTCTCCCCTGCTGGTACTTACCGGGCCCTAAGCTGGGTAACAGTCTGCGATCTGACGAGAGCATGCGCGTTCAGCTTAGGATGGCCGTTGACAGCTTCTCGTCCTTTATACTGTGCATTTAGGCATCAATAAATCCTTTTCGGAATCGGAACGGAAGGCGGCAACAGAGCAAAATGTCAATGGCAGCCGGGATTCCCAGCCAGTGTCCCATGTCGGTACTTACCGGGCCCTAAGATCTGTACCAGTCTGTGATCTAACGAGAGCAGGCGCGTTAAGCTTAGGATGGCCGTCGACAGCTTCACACCTTGTATACTGTGGATTTAAGCATCAATAAATTATTTTCGGAATCGGAGCGGAAGGCAGCAATAGAGCAAAATTTCAACGGCACCCGGGATTCCCAGCCAGTCTCCCATGCCAGTACTTACCGGGCCCTAAGCTGGGTAGCAGTCTGCGATCTGACGAGAGCAGGTGCGTTCAGCTTAGGATGGCCGTTGACATCTTCACGCCTTGTATACTGTGGATTTAAGCATCAATAAAAAAAAATTTTAATCGGAGAGGAAGGCGGCAACAGATCAAAATGTCAATAGCACCTTGGATTGCCAGCCAGTCTCCCATGCCCGTACTTGCCGGGCAGCAGTCTGCGATCTGACAAGAACAGGCGCATTCAGCTTAGGATGGCCATTGACAGCTTCGTTATTATTATACTGTGCATTTAAGCATCAATAAATCCTTTTCGGAATCGGAGCGTAAGGCGGCAACAGAGCAAAATGTCAACGACACCTGGGATTCCCAGCCAGTCTCCCATGCTGGTACTTACCGGGCCCTAAGCTGGGTAGCAGTCTGCGATCTGACGAGAGCAGGCACGTTCAGCTTAGGATTGCCATTGACAGCTTCTCGCCCTTTATACTGTGCATTTAAGCATCAATAAATCCTTTTCGGAATCGGAAAAGGAAGGCGGCAACAGAGCAAAATGTCAACGGCAGCCGGGATTCCCAGCCAGTGTCCCATGCCGGTACTTACCGGGCCCTAAGATCTGTACCAGTCTGCGATCTGACAAGAGCAGGCGCGTTAAGCTTAGGATGGCCGTCGACAGCTTCACACCTTGTATACTGTGGATTTAAGCATCAATAAATTCTTTTCGGAATCGGAGCGGAAGGCAGCAATAGAGCAAAATGTCAACAGCACACGGGATTCCCAGCCAGTCTCCCATGCCAGTACTTACCGGGCCCTAAGCTGGGTTGCAGTCTGCGATCTGACGAGAGCAGGCGCGTTCAGCTTAGGACGGCCATTGACAGCTTCGTGCTTTTTATACTATGCATTTAAGCATCAATAAGTCATTTTCGGAATCGGAGAGGAAGGCGGCAACAGAGCAAAATGTCAATAGCACCTTGGATTGCCAGCCAGTCTCCCATGCCTGTACTTGCCGGGCAGCAGTCTGCGATCTGACAAGAACAGGCACATTCAGCTTAGGATAGCCGTAGACGGCTTCACACCCTGTATACTGTGGATTTAAGCATCAATAAATCCTTTTCGGAATCGAAGCGGAAGCGGCTACAGAGCAAAATGTCAATAACACCTAGGATTCCCAGCCAGTCTCCCATGCTGGTACTTACCGGGCCCTAAGCTGGGTAGCAGTCTGCGATCTGACGAGAGCAGGCGCGTTCAGCTTAGGATGGCCGTTGACAGCTTCACACTTTGTATACTGTGGATTTAAGCATCAATAAATAATTTTCGGAATCGGAGCAGAAACAGAGCAAAATGTCAACTGCACCCGGGATTCCCAGCCAGTCTCCCATGCTGGTATTTACCAGGCCCGAAGCTGGGTAGCAGTCTGCGATCTGACAAGAACAGGCGCATTCAGCTTAGGATGGCCGTAGACATCTTCACACCCTGTATACTGTGGATTTAAGCATCAATAAATCCTTTTCGGAATCGGAGCGGAAGGCGGCAACAGAGCAAAATGTCAACGACACCTGGGATTCCCAGCCAGTCTCCCATGCTGGTACTTACCGGGCCCTAAGCTGGGTAGCAGTCTGCGATCTGACGAGAGCAGGCGCATTCAGCTTAGGATGGCCGTTGACAGCTTCTTGCCCTTTATACTGTGCATTTAAGCATCAATAAATCCTTTTCGGAATCGGAACGGAAGGCGGCAACAGAGCAAAATGTCAACGGCAGCCGGGATTCCCAGCCAGTGTCCCATGCCGGTACTTACCGGGCCCTAAGATCTGTACCAGTCTGCGATCTGACGAGAGCAGGCGCGTTAAGCTTAGGATGGCCGTCGACAGCTTCACACCTTGTATACTGTGGATTTAAGCATCAATAAATTATTTTCGGAATCGGAGCGGAAGGCAGCAATAGAGCAAAATGTCAACAGCAACCGGGATTCCCAGTCAGTCTCCCATGCCAGTACTTACCGGGCCCTAAGCTGGGTAGCAGTCTGCGATCTGACGAGAGCAGGCGCGTTCAGCTTAGAATGGCCATTGACAGCTTCATGCTTTTTATACTGTGCATTTAAGCATCAATAAATCCTTTTCGGAATCGAAACGGAAGGCGGCAACAGAGCAAAATGTCAACTGCACCCGGGATTCCCAGCCAGTCTCCCATGCCGGTACTTACTGGGCAGCAGTCTGCAATCTGACGAGAGCAGGCGCGTTCAGCTTAGGATGGCCGTTGACATCTTCACGCCTTGTATATTGTGGATTTAAGCATCAATAAATTATTTTCGGAATCGGAGCGGAAGGCAGCAATAGAGCAAAATGTCAACAGCAACCGGGATTCCCAGCCAGTCTCCCATGCCAGTACTTACCGGGCCCTAAGCTGGGTAGCAGTCTGCGATCTGACGAGAGCAGGCACGTTCAGCTTAGGATGGCCATTGAAAGCTTCATGCTTTTTATACTGTGCATTTAAGCATCAATAAATCCTTTTCGGAATCGAAGCGGAAGGCGGCAACAGATTAAAATGTCAACTGCACCCTGGATTCCCAGCCAGTCTCCCATGCTGGTACTTACCAGGCCCTAAGCTGGGTAGCAGTCTGCGATCTGACGAGAGCAGGCGCGTTCAGCTTAGGATGGCCGTTGACAGCTTCACACTTTGTATACTGTGGATTTAAGCATCAATAAATAATTTTCGGAATCAGAGCAAAATGTCAACTGCACCCGGGATTCCCAGCCAGTCTCCCATGCTGGTACTTACCAGGCCCGAAGCTGGGTAGCAGTCTGCGATCTGACAAGAACTGACACATTCAGCTTAGGATGGCCGTAGACATTTTCACACCCTGTATACTGTGGATTTAAGCATCAATAAATCCTTTACGGAATCGGAGCAGAAGACGGCAACAGAGCAAAATGTCAACGACACCTGGGATTCCCAGTCAGTCTCCCATGCTGGTACTAACCGGGCCCTAAGCTGGGTAGCAGTCTGCGATCTGACGAGAGCAGGCGCGATCAGCTTAGGTTGGCCGTTGACATCTTCTCATCCTTTATACTGTGCATTTAAGCATCAATAAATCCTTTTCGGAATCGGAACGGAAGGCGGCAACAGAGCAAAATGTCAACGGCAGCCGGGATTCCCAGCCAGTGTCTCATGCCGGTACTTACCGGGCCCTAAGATCTGTACCAGTCTGCGATCTGACGAGAGCAGGCGCGTTAAGCTTAGGATGGCCGTCGACAGCTTCACACCTTGTATACTGTGGATTTAAGCATCAATAAATTATTTTCGGAATCGGAGCGGAAGGCAGCAATAGAGCAAAATGTCAACGGCACCTGGGATTCCGAGCCAGTCTCCCATGCCAGTACTTACCGGGCCCTAAGCTGGGTAGCAGTCTGCGATCTGACGAGAGCAGGCGCGTTTAGCTTAGGATGGCCATTGACAGCTTCATGCTTTTTATACTGTGCATTTAAGCATCAATAAATCCTTTTCGGAATCGGAGCGGAAGGCGGCTACAGAGCAAAATGTCAACAACACCTGGGATTCCTAGCCAGTCTCCCATGCTGGTACTTACTGGGCCCTAAGCTGGGTAGCAGTCTGCGATCTGACGAGAGCAGGCACGTTCAGCTTAGAATGGCCGTTGACAGCATCACGCCCTTTATACTGTGCATTTAAGCATCAATAAATCCTTTTCCGAATCGGAGCGGAAGGCGGCAACAGATTAAAATGTCAACTGCACCCGGGATTCCCAGCCAGTCTCCCATGCTGGTACTTACCAGGCCCTAAGCTGGGTAGCAGTCTGCGATCTGACGAGAGCAGGAGCGTTCAGCATAGGATGGCCGTTGACAGCTTCACACTTTGTATACTGTGCATTTAAGCATCAATAAATCCTTTTCGGAATCGGAACGGAAGGCGGCAACAGAGCAAAATGTCAACGGCAACCGTGATTCCCAGCCAGTCTCCCATGCCGGTACTTACTGGGCCCTAAGCTGGGTAGCAGTCTGCGATCTGACGAGAGCAGGCGCGTTCAGTTTAAGATGGCCGTTGACATCTTCACGCCTTGTATATTGTGGATTTAAGCATCAATAAATATTTTTTTAATCGGAGAGGAAGGCGGCAACAGAGCAAAATGTCAATGGCACCTTGGATTGCCAGCCAGTCTCCCATGCCAGTAACTGCCGGGCAGCAGTCTGCGATCTGAGGAGAGCAGGCACGTTCAGGCTTAGGATGGCCGTTGACAGCTTCACACCCTGTATATTGTGGATTTAAGCATCAATAAATCCTTTTCCGAATCGGAGCGGAAGGCGGCAACAGATTAAAATGTCAACTGCACCCGGGATTCCCAGCCAGTCTCCCATGCTGGTACTTACCAGGCCCTAAGCTGGGTAGCAGTCTGCGATCTGACGAGAGCAGGCGCGTTCAGCTTAGGATGGCCGTTGACAGCCACACGCTTTGTATACTGTGGATTTAAGCATCAATAAATAATTTTCGGAATCGGAGCAGAAACAGAGCAAAATGTCAACTGCACCCGGGATTCCCAGCCAGTCTCCCATGCTGGTACTTACCAGGCCCGAAGCTGGGTAGCAGTCTGCGATCTGACGAGAACTGACACATTCAGCTTAGGATGGCCGTAGACATTTTCACACCGTGTATACTGTGGATTTAAGCATCAATAAATCCTTTACGGAATCAGAGCGGAAGGCGGCAACAGAGCAAAATGTCAACGACACCTGGGATTCCCAGTCAGTCTCCCATGCTGGTACTTACCGGGCCCTATGCTGGGTAGCAGTCTGCGATCTGACGAGAGCAGGCGCGATCAGCTTAGGTTGGCCGTTGACATCTTCTCATCCTTTATACTGTGCATTTAAGCATCAATAAATCCTTTTCGGAATCGGAACGGAAGGCGGCAACAGAGCAAAATGTCAACGACAGCCGGGATTCCCAGCCAGTGTCTCATGCCGGTACTTACCGGGCCCTAAGATCTGTACCAGTCTGCGATCTGACGAGAGCAGGCGCGTTAAGCTTAGGATGGCCATTGACAGCTTCACGATTTTTATACTGTGCATTTAAGCATCAATAAATCCTTTTCGGAATCGGAACGGAAGGCGGCAACAGAGCAAAATGTCAACGGCAGCCGGGATTCCCAGCCAGTCTCCCATGCCGGTACTTACTGGGCACTAAGCTGGGTAGCAGTCTGCGATCTGACGAGAGCAGGCACGTTCAGCTTAGGATGGCTGTTGACATCTTCACGCATTGTATAATGTGGATTTAAGCATCGATAAATATTTTTATTAATCGGAGAGGAAGGCGGCAACAGAGCAAAATGTCAATGGCACCTTGGATTGCCAGCCAGTCTCCCACGCCGGTATCTGCCGGGCAGCAGTCTGCGATCTGAGGAGAGCAGACACGTTCAGCTTAGGATGGCCGTTGACAGCTTCACACCCTGTATATTGTGGATTTAAGCATCAATAAATCCTTTTCCGAATCGGAGCGGAAGGCGGCTACAGAGCAAAATGTCAACGACACCTGGGATTCCCAGTCAGTCTCCCATGCTGGTACTTACCGGGCCCTAAGCTGGGTAGCAGTCTGCGATCTGACAAGAGCAGGCGCGTTCAGCTTAGGTTGGCCGTTGACATCTTCTCGTCCTTTATACTGTGCATTTAAGCATCAATAAATCCTTTTCGGAATCGGAACGGAAGGCAGCAACAGAGCAAAATGTCAACGGCAGCCGGGATTCCCAGCCAGTGTCCCATGCCGGTACTTACCGGGCCCTAAGATCTGTACCAGTCTGCGATCTGACGAGAGCAGGCGCGTTAAGCATAGGATGGCCGTCGACAGCTTCACACCTTGTATACTGTGGATACTGTGGATTTAAGCATCAATAAATTATTTTCGGAATCGGAGCGGAAGGCAGCAATAGAGCAAAATGTCAACGGCACCTGGGATTCCCAGCCAGTCTCCCATGCCAGTACTTACCGGGCCCTAAGCTGGGTAGCAGTCTGCGATCTGACGAGAGCAGGCGCGTTCAGCTTAGGATGGCCATTGACAGCTTCATGCTTTTTATACTGTGCATTTAAGCATCAACAAATCCTTTTCGGAATCGGAGAGGAAGGCGGCAACAGAGCAAAATGTCAATAGCACCTTGGATTGCCAGCCAGTCTCCCATGCCCGTACTTGCCGGGCAGCAGTCTGCGATCTGACAAGAACAGGCACATTCAGCTTAGGATAGCCGTAGACGGCTTCACACAATGTATACTGTGGATTTAAGCATCAATAAATCCTTTTCGGAATCGGAACGGAAGGCGGCAACAGAGCAAAATGTCAACGGCAGCCGGGATTCCCAGTCAGTGTCCCATGCCGGTACTTACCGGGCACTAAGATCTGTACCAGTCTGCGATCTGACGAGAGCAGGCGCGTTAAGCTTAGGATGGCCGTCGACAGCTTCACACCTTGTATACTGTGGATTTAAGCATCAATAAATTATTTTCGGAATCGGAGCGGAAGGCAGCAATAGAGCAAAATGTCAACGGAAACCGGGATTCCCAGCCAGTGTCCCATGCCGGTACTTACCGGGCCCTAAGATCTGTACCAGTCTGCGATCTGACGAGAGCAGGCGCGTTAAGCTTAGGATGGCCGTCGACAGCTTCACACCTTGTATACTGTGGATTTAAGCATCAATAAATTCTTTTCGGAATCGGAGCGGAAGGCAGCAATAGAGCAAAATGTCAACCGGGATTCCCAGCCAGTCTCCCATGCCAGTATTCACTGGGCCCTAAGCTGGGTAGCAGTCTGCGATCTGACGAGAGCAAGCGCATTCAGCTTAGGATGGCCATTGACAGCTTCATGCTTTTTATACTGTGCATTTAAGCATCAATAAATCCTTTTCGGAATCGGAACGGAAGGCGGCAACAGAGCAAAATGTCAACTGCACCCGGGATTCCCAGCTAGTCTCCCATGCCGGTACTTACTGGGCCCTAAGCTGGGTAGCAGTCTGCGATCTGAGGAGAGCAGGCGCGTTCAGTTTAGGATGGCCGTTGACATCTTCACGCCTTGTATATTGTGGATTTAAGCATCAATAAATATTTTTTTAATCGGAGAGGAAGGCGGCAACAGAGCAAAATGTCAATGGCACCTTGGATTGCCAGCCAGTCTCCCATGCCGGTAACTGCCGGGCAGCAGTCTGCGATCTGAGGAGAGCAGGCACGTTCAGGCTTAGGATGGCCGCTGACAGCTTCACACCCTGTATATTGTGGATTTAAGCATCAATAAATCCTTTTCCGAATCGGAGCGGAAGGCGGCAACAGATTAAAATGTCAACTGCACCCGGGATTCCCAGCCAGTCTCCCATGCCAGTACTTACCAGGCCCTAATCTGGGTAGCAGTCTGCGATCTGACGAGAGCAGGCGCGTTCAGCATAGGATGGCCGTTGACAGCTTCACACTTTGTATACTGTGCGTTTAAGCATCAATAAATCCTTTTCGGAATCGGAACGGAAGGCGGCAACAGAGCAAAATGTCAACGGCAACTGTGATTCCCAGCCAGTGTCCCATGCCAGTACTTACCGGGCCCTAAGATCTGTACCAGTCTGCGATCTGACGAGAGCAGGCGCGTTAAGCTTAGGATGGCCATTGACAGCTTCACGATTTTTATACTGTGCATTTAAGCATCAATAAATCCTTTTCGGAATCGGAACGGAAGGCGGCAACAGAGCAAAATATCAACGGCAGCCGGGATTCCCAGCCAGTCTCCCATGCCAGTACTTACTGGGCACTAAGCTGGGTAGCAGTCTGCGATCTGACGAGAGCAGGCACGTTCAGCTTAGGATGGCCGTTGACATCTTCAAGCATTGTATAATGTGGATTTAAGCATCAATAAATATTTTTATTAATCGGAGAGGAAGGCGGCAACAGAGCAAAATGTCAATGGCACCTTGGATTGCCAGCCAGTCTCCCACGCCGGTATCTGCCGGGCAGCAGTCTGCGATCTGAGGAGAGCAGACACGTTCAGCTTAGGATGGCCGTTGACAGCTTCACACCCTGTATATTGTGGATTTAAGCATCAATAAATCCTTTTCCGAATCGGAGCGGAAGGCGGCAACAGATTAAAATGTCTACTGCACCCGGGATTCCAGCCAGTCTACCATGCTGGTACTTACCAGGCCCTAAGCTGGGTAGCAGTCTGCGATCTGACGAGAGCAGGCGCGTTCAGCTTAGGATGGCCGTTGACAGCTTCAAAATTTGTATACTGTGGATTTAAGCATCAATAAATATTTTTCGGAATCGGAGCAGAAACAGAGCAAAATGTCAACTGCACCCGGGATTCCCAGCCAGTCTCCCATGCTGGTACTTACCAGGCCCGAAGACTGGGTAGCAGTCTGCGATCTGACGAGAACAGACACATTCAGCTTAGGATGGCCATAGACATCTTCACACCCTGTATACTGTGGATTTAAGCATCAATAAATCCTTTACGGAATCGGAGCGGAAGGCGGCAACAGAGCAAAATGTCAACGACACCTGGGATTCCCAGTCAGTCTCCCATGCTGGTACTTACCGGGCCCTAAGCTGGGTAGCAGTCTGCGATCTGACGAGAGCAGGCGCGTTCAGCTTAGGTTGGCCGTTGACATCTTCTCGTCCTTTATACTGTGCATTTAAGCATCAATAAATCCTTTTCGGAATCGGAACGGAAGGCGGCAACAGAGCAAAATGTCAACGGCAGCCGGGATTCCCAGCCAGTGTCCCATGCCGGTACTTACCGGGCCCTAAGATCTGTACCAGTCTGCGATCTGACGAGAGCAGGCGCGTTAAGCTTAGGATGGCCGTCGACAGCTTCACACCTTGTATACTGTGGATTTAAGCATCAATAAATTATTTTCGGAATCGGAGCGGAAGGCAGCAATAGAGCAAAATGTCAACGGCACCTGGGATTCCCAGACAGTCTCCCATGCCAGTACTTACCGGGCCCTAAGCTGGGTAGCAGTCTGCGATCTGACGAGAGCAGGCGCGTTCAGCTTAGGATGGCCACTGACAGCTTCATGCTTTTTATACTGTGCATTTAAGCATCAATAAATCCTTTTCGGAATCGGAGAGGAAGGCGGCAACAGAGCAAAATGTCAATAGCACCTTGGATTGCCAGCCAGTCTCCCATGCCCGTACTTGCCGGACAGCAGTCTGCGATCTGACAAGAACAGGCACATTCAGCTTAGGATAGCCGTAGACGGCTTCACACAATGTATACTGTGGATTTAAGCATCAATAAATCCTTTTCGGAATCGGAACGGAAGGCGGCAACAGAGCAAAATGTCAACGGCAGCCGGGATTCCCAGCCAGTGTCCCATGCCGGTACTTACCGGGCACTAAGATCTGTACCAGTCTGCGATCTGACGAGAGCAGGCGCGTTAAGCTTAGGATGGCCGTCGACAGCTTCACACCTTGTATACTGTGGATTTAAGCATCAATAAATCCTTTTCCGAATCGGAGCGGAAGGCGGCAACAGATTAAAATGTCTACTGCACCCGGGATTCCAGCCAGTCTACCATGCTGGTACTTACCAGGCCCTAAGCTGGGTAGCAGTCTGCGATCTGACGAGAGCAGGCGCGTTCAGCTTAGGATGGCCGTTGACAGCTTCACACTTTGTATACTGTGGATTTAAGCATCAATAAATAATTTTCGGAATCGGAGCAGAAACAGAGCAAAATGTCAACTGCACCCGGGATTCCCAGCCAGTCTCCCATGCTGGTACTTACCAGGCCCGAAGACTGGGTAGCAGTCTGCGATCTGACGAGAACAGACACATTCAGCTTAGGATGGCCGTAGACATCTTCACACCCTGTATACTGTGGATTTAAGCATCAATAAATCCTTTACGGAATCGGAGCGGAAGGCGGCAACAGAGCAAAATGTCAACGACACCTGGGATTCCCAGTCAGTCTCCCATGCTGGTACTTACCGGGCCCTAAGCTGGGTAGCAGTCTGCGATCTGACGAGAGCAGGCGCGTTCAGCTTAGGTTGGCCGTTGACATCTTCTCGTCCTTTATACTGTGCATTTAAGCATCAATAAATCCTTTTCGGAATCGGAACGGAAGGCGGCAACAGAGCAAAATGTCAACGGCAGCCGGGATTCCCAGCCAGTGTCCCATGCCGGTACTTACCGGGCCCTAAGATCTGTACCAGTCTGCGATCTGACGAGAGCAGGCGCGTTAAGCTTAGGATGGCCGTCGACAGCTTCACACCTTGTATACTGTGGATTTAAGCATCAATAAATTATTTTCGGAATCGGAGCGGAAGGCAGCAATAGAGCAAAATGTCAACGGCACCTGGGATTCCCAGCCAGTCTCCCATGCCAGTACTTACCGGGCCCTAAGCTGGGTAGCAGTCTGCGATCTGACGAGAGCAGGCGCGTTCAGCTTAGGATGGCCACTGACAGCTTCATGCTTTTTATACTGTGCATTTAAGCATCAATAAATCCTTTTCGGAATCGGAGAGGAAGGCGGCAACAGAGCAAAATGTCAATAGCACCTTGGATTGCCAGCCAGTCTCCCATGCCCGTACTTGCCGGACAGCAGTCTGCGATCTGACAAGAACAGGCACATTCAGCTTAGGATAGCCGTAGACGGCTTCACACAATGTATACTGTGGATTTAAGCATCAATAAATCCTTTTCGGAATCGGAACGGAAGGCGGCAACAGAGCAAAATGTCAACGGCAGCCGGGATTCCCAGCCAGTGTCCCATGCCGGTACTTACCGGGCACTAAGATCTGTACCAGTCTGCGATCTGACGAGAGCAGGCGCGTTAAGCTTAGGATGGCCGTCGACAGCTTCACACCTTGTATACTGTGGATTTAAGCATTAATAAATTCTTTTCGGAATCGGAGCGGAAGGCAGCAATAGAGCAAAATGTCAACGGCAACCGGGATTCCCAGCCAGTCTCCCATGCCAGTACTTACCGGGCCCTAAGCTGGGTAGCAGTCTGCGATCTGACGAGAGCAGGCGCGTTCTGCTTAGGATGGCCATTGACAGCTGCATGCTTTTTATACTGTGCATTTAAGCATCAATAAATCCTTTTCGGAATCGGAACGGAAGGCGGCAACAGAGCAAAATGTCAACTGCACCCGGGATTCCCAGCCAGTCTCCCATGCCGGTACTTACTGGGCCCTAAGCTGGGTAACAGTCTGCGATCTGACGAGAGCAGGCGCGTTCAGCTTAGGATGGCCGTTGACAGCTTCACACCCTTTATACTGTGCATTTAAGCATCAATAAATCCTTTTCCGAATCGGAGCGGAAGGCGGCAACAGATTAAAATGTCAACTGCACCTGGGATTCCCAGCCAGTCTCCCATGCTGTTACTTACCAGGCCCTAAGCTGGGTAGCAGTCTGCGATCTGACGAGAGCAGGCGCGTTCAGCATAGGATGGCCGTTGACAGCTTCACACTTTGTATACTGTGCATTTAAGCATCAATAAATCCTTTTCGGAATCGGAACGGAAGGCGGCAGCAGAGCAAAAGGTCAACGGCAACCGGGATTCCCAGCCAGTGTCCCATGCCAGTACTTACCGGGCCCTAAGATCTGTACCAGTCTGCGATCTGACGAGAGCAGGCGCGTTAAGCTTAGGATGGCCATTGACAGCTTCACGATTTTTATACTGTGCATTTAAGCATCAATAAATCCTTTTCGGAATCGGAACGGAAGGCGGCAACAGAGCAAAATGTCAACGGCAGCCGGGATTCCCAGCCAGTCTCCCATGCCGGTACTTACTGGGCCCTAAGCTGGGTAGCAGTCTGCGATCTGACGAGAGCAGGCGCGTTCAGCTTAGGATGGCCGTTGACATCTTCACGCATTGTATAATGTGGATTTAAGCATCAATAAATATTTTTATTAATCGGAGAGGAAGGCGGCAACAGAGCAAAATGTCAATGGCACCTTGGATTGCCAGCCAGTCTCCCACGCCGGTATCTGCCGGGCAGCAGTCTGCGATCTGAGGAGAGCAGACACGTTCAGCTTAGGATGGCCGTTGACAGCTTCACACCCTGTATATTGTGGATTTAAGCATCAATAAATCCTTTTCCGAATCGGAGCGGAAGGCGGCAACAGATTAAAATGTCAACTGCACCTGGGATTCCAGCCAGTCTACCATGCTGGTACTTACCAGGCCCTAAGTTGGGTAGCAGTCTGCAATCTGACGAGAGCAGGCGCGTTCAGCTTAGGATGGCCGTTGACAGCTTCACACTTTGTATACTGTGGATTTAAGCATCAATAAATAATTTTCGGAATCGGAGCAGAAAAAGAGCAAAATGTCAACTGCACCCGGGATTCCCAGCCAGTCTCCCATGCTGGTACTTACCAGGCCCGAAGACTGGGTAGCAGTCTGCGATCTGACGAGAACAGACACATTCAGCTTAGGATGGCCGTAGACATCTTCACACCCTGTATACTGTGGATTTAAGCATCAATAAATCCTTTTCCGAATCGGAGCGGAAGGCGGCAACAGATTAAAATGTCAACTGCACCCGGGATTCCCAGCCAGTCTCCCATGCTGGTACTTACCAGGCCCTAAGCTGGGTAGCAGTCTGCGATCTGACGAGAGCAGGCACGTTCAGCATTGGATGGCCGTTGACAGCTTCACACTTTGTATACTGTGCATTTAAGCATCAATAAATCCTTTTCGGAATCGGAACGGAAGGCGGCAACAGAGCAAAATGTCAACGGCAACCGGGATTCCCAGCCAGTGTCCCATGCCAGTACTTACCGGGCCCTAAGATCTGTACCAGTCTGCGATCTGACGAGAGCAGACGCGTTAAGCTTAGGATGGCCATTGACAGCTTCATGATTTTTATACTGTGCATTTAAGCATCAATAAATCCTTTTCGGAATCGGAACGGAAGGCGGCAACAGAGCAAAATGTCAACTGCACCCTGGATTCCTAGCCAGTCTCCCATGCCGGTACTTACTGGGCCCTAAGCTGGGTAGCAGTCTGTGATCTGACGAGAGCAGGCGCGTTCAGCTTAGGATGGCCGTTGACATCTTTACGCCTTGTATATTGTGGATTTAAGCATCAATAAATATTTTTATTAATCGGAGAAGAAGGCGGCAACAGAGCAAAACGTCAATGGCACCTTGGATTGCCAGCCAGTCTCCCATGCCGGTATCTGCCGAGCAGCAGTCTGCGATCTGAGGAGAGCAGGCACGTTCAGGCTTAGGATGGCCGTTGACAGCTTCACACGTTGTATATTGTGGATTTAAGCATCAATAAATCCTTTTCCGAATCGGAGCGGAAGGCGGCAACAGATTAAAATGTCAACTGCACCCGGGATTCCCAGCCAGTCTCCCATGCTGGTACTTACCAGGCCCTAAGCTGGGTAGCAGTCTGCGATCTGACGAGAGCAGGCGCGTTCAGCTTAGGATGGCCGTTGACAGCTTCACACTTTGTATACTGTGCATTTAAGCATCAATAAATCCTTTTCGGAATCGGAACGGAAGGCGGCAACAGAGCAAAATGTCAACGGCAGCCGGGATTCCCAGCCAGTGTCCCATGCCGGTACTTACCGGTCCCTAAGATCTGTACCAGTCTGCGATCTGACGAAAGCAGGCGCGTTAAGCTTAGGATGGCCGTCAACAGCTTCACACCTTGTATACTGTGGATTTAAGCATCAATAAATTATTTTCGGAATCGGAGCGGAAGGCAGCAACAGAGCAAATTGTCAACGGACACCGGGATTCCCAGCCAGTGTCCCATGCCGGTACTTACTGGGCCCTAAGCTGGGTAGCAGTCTGCGATCTGACGAGAGCATGCGCGTTCAGCTTAGGATGGTCGTTGACATCTTCATGCATTGTATAATGTGGATTTAAGCATCAATAAATATTTTTATTAATCGGAGAGGAAGGCGGCAACAGAGCAAAATGTCAATGGCACCTTGGATTGCCAGCCAGTCTCCCACGCCGGTATCTGCCGGGCAGCAGTCTGCGATCTGAGGAGAGCAGACACGTTCAGCTTAGGATGGCCGTTGACAGCTTCACACCCTGTATATTGTGGATTTAAGCATCAATAAATCCTTTTCCGAATCGGAGCGGAAGGCGGCAACAGATTAAAATGTCAACTGCACCCGGGATTCCAGCCAGTCTACCATGCTGGTATTTACCAGGCCCTAAGCTGGCTAGCAGTCTGCGATCTGACGAGAGCAGGCGCGTTCAGCTTAGGATGGCCGTTGACAGCTTCAAACTTTGTATACTGTGGATTTAAGCATCAATAAATAATTTTCGGAAATCGGAGCAGAAACAGAGCAAAGTGTCAACTGCACCCGGGATTCCCAGCCAGTCTCCCATGCTGGTACTTACCAGGCCCGAAGCTGGGTAGCAGTCTGCGATCTGACGAGAACAGACACATTCAGCTTAGGATGGCCGTAGACATTTTCACACTCTGTATACTGTGGATTTAAGCATCAATAAATCCTTTACGGAATCGGAGCGGAAGGCGGCAACAGAGCAAAATGTCAACGACACCTGGGATTCCCAGTCAGTCTCCCATGCTGGTACTTACCGGGCCCTAAGCTGGGTAGCAGTCTGCGATCTGACGAGAGCAGGCGCGTTCAGCTTAGGTTGGCCGTTGACATTTTCTTGTCCTTTATACTGTGCATTTAAGCATCAATAAATCCTTTTCAGAATCGCAACGGAAGGCGGCAACAGAGCAAAATGTCAACAGCAGCCGGGATTCCCAGCCAGTGTCCCATGCCGGTACTTACCGGGCCCTAAGATCTGTACCAGTCTGCGATCTGACGAGAGCAGGCGCGTTAAGCTTAGGATGGCCGTCGACAGCTTCACACCTTGTATACTGTGGATTTATGCATCAATAAATTCTTTTCGGAATCGGAGCGGAAGGCAGCAATAGAGCAAAATGTCAACGGCACCTGGGATTCCCAGCCAGTCTCCCATGCCAGTACTTACCGGGCCCTAAGCTGGGTAGCAGTCTGCGATCTGACGAGAGCAGACGCGTTCAGCTTAGGACGGCCATTGACAGCTTCATGCTTTTTATACTGTGCATTTAAGCATCAATAAATCCTTTTCGGAATCGGAGAGGAAGGCGGCAACAGAGCAAAATGTCAATAGCACCTTGGATTGCCAGCCAGTCTCCCATGCCCGTACTTGCCGGGCAGCAGTCTGCGATCTGACAAGAACAGGCACATTCAGCTTAGGATAGCCGTAGACGGCTTCACACCCTGTATACTGTGGATACTGTGGATTTAAGCATCAATAAATCCTTTTCGGAATCGGAACGGAAGGCGGCAAAAGAGCAAAATGTCAACGGCAGCCGGGATTCCCAGCCAGTGTCCCATGCCGGTACCTACCGGGCCCTAAGATCTGTACCAGACTGCGATCTGACGAGAGCAGGCGCGTTAAGCTTAGGATGGCCGTCGACAGCTTCACACCTTGTATACTGTGGATTTAAGCATCAATAAATTATTTTCGGAATCGGAGCGGAAGGCAGCAATAGAGCAAAATGTCAACGGCACCCGGGATTCCCAGCCAGTCTCCCATGCCAGTACTTACCGGGCCCTAAGCTGGGTAGCAGTCTGGAATCTGACAAGAGCAGGCGCGTTCAGCTTAGGATGGCCGTTGACATCTTCAGACTTGTATATTGTGGATTTAAGCATCAATAAATATTTTTTTAATCGGAGAGGAAGGCGGCAACAGAGCAAAATGTCAATGGCACCTTGGATTGCTAGCCAGTCTCCCATGCCGGTAACTGCCAGGCAGCAGTCTGCGATCTGAGGAGAGCAGGCACGTTCAGGCTTAGGATGGCCGTTGACAGCTTCACACCCTGTATATTGTGGATTTAAGCATCAATAAATCCTTTTCCGAATCGGAGCGGAAGGCGGCAACAGATTAAAATGTCAACTGCACCCGGGGTTCCCAGCCAGTCTCCCATGCAGGTACTACCAGGCCCTAAGCTGGGTAGCAGTCTGCGATCTGACGAGAGCAGGCGCGTTCAGCTTAGGATGGCTGTTGACATCTTTACACTTTGTATACTGTGGATTTAAGCATCAATAAATAATTTTCGGAATCGGAGCAGAAACAGAGCAAAATGTCAACTGCACCCGGGATTCCCAGCCAGTCTCCCATGCTGGTACTTACCAGGCCCGAAGCTGGGTAGCAGTCTGCGATCTGACGAGAACAGGCGCATTCAGCTTAGGATGGCCGTAGACATCTTCACACCCTGTATAGTGTGGATTTAAGCATCAATAAATCCTTTTCGGAATCGGAGCGTAAGGCGGCAACAGAGCAAAATGTCAACGGCAGCCGGGATTCCCAGCCAGTGTCCCATGCCGGTACTTACCGGGCCCTAAGATCTGTACCAGTCTGCGATCTGACGAGAGCAGGCGCGTTAGGCTTAGGATGGCCGTCGACAGCTTCACACCTTGTATACTGTGGATTTAAGCATCAATAAATTATTTTCGGATTCGGAGCGGAAGGCAGCAATAGAGCAAAATGTCAACGGCACCTGGGATTCCCAGCCAGTCTCCCATGCCAGTACTTACCGGGCCCTAAGCTGGGTAGCAGTCTGCAATCTGACGAGAGCAGGCACGTTCAGCTTAGAATGGCCATTGACAGCTTCATGCTTTTTATACTGTGCATTTAAGCATCAATAAATCCTTTTCGGCATCGAAGCGGAAGGCGGCTACAGAGCAAAATGTCAACGGCACCCGGGATTCCCAGCCAGTCTCCCATGCCAGTACTTACCGGGCCCTAAGCTGGGTAGCAGTCTGCGATCTGACGAGAGCAGGTGCGTTCAGCGTAGGATGGCCATTGACAGCTTCATGAATTTTATACTGTGCATTTAAGCATCAATAAATCCTTTTCGGAATCGGAGAGGAAGTCGGCAACAGAGCAAAATGTCAATAGCACCTTGGATTGCCAGCCAGTCTCCCATGCCCGTTCTCGCCGGGCAGCAGTCTGCGATCTGACAAGAACAGGCACATTCAGCTTAGGATAGCCGTAGACGGCTTCACACCCTGTATACTGTGGATTTAAGCATCAATAAATCCTTTTCGGAATCGGAGCGGAAGGCGGCTAAAGAGCAAAATGTCAACAACACCTGGGATTCCCAGCCAGTCTCCCATGCTGGTACTTACCGGGCCCTAAGCTGGGTAGCAGTCTGCGATCTGACGAGAGCAGGCGCGTCCAGCTTAGGATGGCTGTTGACAGCTTCATGCCCTTTATACTGTGCATTAAAGCATCAATAAATCCTTTTCGGAATCGGAACGGAAGGTGGCAACAGAGCAAAATGTCAACTGCACCCGGGATTCCCAGCCAGTCTCCCATGCCGGTACTTACTGGGCCCTAAGCTGGGTAGCAGTCTGCGATCTGACAAGAGCAGGCGCGTTCAGCTTAGGATGGCCGTTGACATATTCACGCCTTGTATATTGTGGATTTAAAAATCAATAAATATTTTTATTAATCGGAGAGGATGGCGGCAACAGAACAAAATGTCAATGGCACCTTGGATTGCCAGCCAGTCTCCCATGCCGGTAACTGCCGGGCAGCGGTCTGCGATCTGAGGAGAGCAGGCACGTTCAGGCTTAGGATGGCCGTTGACAGCTTCACACCCTGTATATTGTGGATTTAAGCATCAATAAATCCTTTTCCGAATCGGAGCGGAAGGCGGCAACAGATTAAAATGTCAACTGCACCCGGGATTCCCAGCCAGTCTCCCATGCTGGTACTTACCAGGCCCTAAGCTGGGTAGCAGTCTGCGATCTGACGAGAGCAGGCGCGTTCAGCTTAGGAAGGCCGTTAACAGCTTCACACTTTGTATACTGTGGATTTAAGCATCAATAAATAATTTTCGGAATCGGAGCAGAAACAGAGCAAAATGTCAACTGCACCTGGGATTCCCAGCCAGTCTCCCATGCTGGTACTTACCAGGCCCGAAGCTGGGTAGCATTCTGCGATCTGACGAGAACAGGCGCATTCGGCTTAGGATGGCCGTAGACATCTTCACACCCTGTATACTGTGGATTTAAGCATCAATAAATCCTTTTCGGAATCGGAGCGGAAGGCGGCAACAGAGCAAAATGTCAACGACACCTGGGATTCCCAGCCAGTTTCCCATGCTGGTACTTACCGGGCCCTAAGCTGGGTAGAATTCTGCGATCTGACGAGAGCAGGCGCGTTCAGCTTAGGATGGCCGTTGACAGCTTCTAGTCCTTTATACTGTGCATTTAACAATCAATAAATCCTTTTCGGAATCGGAACGGAAGGCGGCAACAGAGCAAAATGTCAACGGCAGCCGGGATTCCCAGCCAGTGTCCCATGCCGGTACTTACCGGGCCCTAAGATCTGTACCAGTCTGCGATCTGACGAGAGCAGGCGCGTTTAGCTTAGGATGGCCGTCGACAGCTTCACACCTTGTATACTGTGGATTTAAGCATCAATAAATTCTTTTCGGAATCGGAGCAGAAGGCAGTAATAGAGCAAAATGGCAACGGCACCCGGGATTCCCAGCCAGTCTCCCATGCCGGTACTTACTGGGCCCTAAGCTGCGTAGCAGTCTGCGATCTGACGAGAGCAGGCGCGTTCAGCTTAGGATGGCCGTTGACATCTTCACGCCTTGTATACTGTGGATTTAAGCATCAATAAATATTTTTTTTTATCGGAGAGGAAGGCGGCAACAGAGCAAAATGTCAATAGCACCTTGGATTGCCAGCCAGTCTCCCATGCCCGTACTTGCCGGGCAGCAGTCTGCGATCTGACAAGAACAGGCGCATTCAGCTTAGGATAGCCGTAGATGGCTTCACACCCTGTATACTGTGGATTTAAGCATCAATAACTCCTTTTCGAAATCGGAGCGTAAGGCGGCAACAGAGCAAAATGTCAACGACACCTGGGATTCCCAGCCAGTCTCCCATGCTGGTACTTACCGGGCCCTAAGCTGGGTAGCAGTCTGCGATCTGACGAGAGCAGGCGCGTTCAGCTTAGGATGGCCGTTGACATCTTCACACTTTCTATACTGTGGATTTAAGCATCAATAAATAATTTTCGGAATCGGAGCAGAAACAGAGCAAAATGTCAACTGCACCCGGGATTCCCAGCCAGTCTCCCATGCGGGTACTTACCAGGCCCGAAGCTGGGTAGCAGTCTGCGATCTGACGAGAACAGGCGCATTCAGCTTAGGATGGCCGTAGACATCTTCACACCCTGTATACTGTGGATTTAAGCATCAATAAATCCTTTTCGGAATCGGAGCGTAAGGCGGCAACAGAGCAAAATGTCAACGGCAGCCGGGATTCCCAGCCAGTGTCCCATGCCGGTACTTACCGGGCCCTAAGATCTGTACCAGTCTGCGATCTGACGAGAGCAGGCGCGTTAAGCTTAGGATGGCCGTTGACAGCTTCACACCTTGTATACTGTGGATTTAAGCATCAATAACTCCTTTTCGAAATCGGAGCGTAAGGCGGCAACAGAGCAAAATGTCAACGACACCTGGGATTCCCAGCCAGTCTCCCATGCTGGTACTTACCAGGCCCGAAGCTGGGTAGCAGTCTGCGATCTGACGAGAACAGGCGCATTCAGCTTAGGATGGCCGTAGACATCTTCACACCCTGTATACTGTGGATTTAAGCATCAATAAATCCTTTTCGGAATCGGCGCTGAAGGCGGCAACAGAGCAAAATGTCAACGACACCTGGGATTCCCAGCCAGTCTCCCATGCTGGTACTTACCAGGCCCGAAGCTGGGTAGCAGTCTGCGATCTGACGAGAACAGGCGCATTCAGCTTAGGATGACCGTCGACAGCTTCACACCTTGTATACTGTGGATTTAAGCATCAATAAATTATTTTCGGAATCGGAGCGGAAGGCAGCAATAGAGCAAAATGTCAACGGCACCCGGGATTCCCAGCCAGTCTCCCATGCCAGTACTTACCGGGCCCTAAGCTGGGTAGCAGTCTGCGATCTGACGAGAGCAGGCGCGTTCAGCTTAGGATGGCCATTGACAGCTTCATGCTTTATATACTGTGCATTTAAGCATCAATAAATCCTTTTCGGAATCGGAGAGGAAGGCGGCAACAGAGCAAAATGTCAATAGCACCTTGGATTGCCAGCCAGTCTCCCATGCCCGTACTTGCCGGGCAGCAGTCTGCGATCTGACAAGAACAGGCACATTCAGCTTAGGATAGCCGTAGACGGCTTCTCACCCTTTATACTGTGGATTTAAGCATCAATAAATCCTTTTCGGAATCGGAACGCAAGGCGGCTACAGAGCAAAATGTCAACAACACCTGGGATTCCCAACCAGTCTCCCATGCTGGTACTTACCGGACCCTAAGCTGGGTAGCATTCTGCGATCTGACGAGAGCAGGCGCGTTCAGCTTAGGGAAAAACCGAGAAAGAGGGGATGCAGAGGAGGACGTGCAGTCAGGGAGAGAAAAGAAACTCAAAGAACATATACTAAGAAAAACATGAACCTAGTCAAAATATTTAACCTCTCCACATATGTGTTGGATGAGGTACAACAAAGGGTCCTTGAAAAAGGGCTCTCTTTTTGCCCCACTTCGAAATCAAACAACTTCGACCTGTTCATGGATCTAAATAATTTCATACGCAAAATCACCATTAAGAGATTTTTCTCTCTTAAAGAGCATGATGGCTCTTCATCCGCTATCACTGCCAGTCAGGACTCTGACATGACACCTCCACCTATACATACAGAGCTTCGTCCTAAATCTTCTTTTTATCCCGTTCATGCGAAAGGCCACTTTATAGACACTTTCTCTAATCTAGTCCAAACAGACTTTGATAGACTGACCAAGGACACCACAAAGAAATATTCTTCTAATCTTACACATGTCGAAAGTATAGCGATAAAATCGCTTTCTGATAACAAATCTATCATTATCCGCCCTGCCGATAAGGGGGGCGGGATAGTCATACTCAATAGGGATGACTATATCACAGAGGCTCACAGACTCCTGTCAGATAGCATGTACTATCGTCCCATCTCACACAATCCTACGAAGCAATTTTGTAAGGAATTGTTACTATTGGTTGAGTCTGGTGTCTCCCAAGGCATTCTATCCAAGTCTGAGAGGGACTTCATACTCATTGAGGAACCTGCCCTGCCATTATTCTACTATCTACCCAAAATCCACAAAAACATCACTAATCCCCCCGGCAGACCCATAATTTCAGGAATCAATTCCCTGTCCTCACACCTTGCTCACTATATTGACCTACTTCTACAGAACCATGTCACCAATCTCAAATCACATCTTAAAGACACCACAGAGTTCATCAAATCCATTTTGGAAGTTCCATGGTCTACAGATTATCTTTTTGTTACAATGGATATTGCATCTTTATACACAGTGATTGAACATCAAGCAGGTATCAAAGCCGTTGCACATTTCATCTCCAATGACCCCAATATGCCCGCAGCCCAGGTAGATTTTATTCTACAAGGGCTCAATTTCATTTTAACACACAATTATTTTGAATTTCTGGGCCAACTGTACATGCAACATACAGGCACTGCCATGGGGTCAAAGGTAGCCCCTAGCTTCGCAAATTTATTTGTGGGGCTATTCGAGGAACGTTTTGTTTACACACACCCTTTGTTTATCAACTGTATATACTATCGGAGATACATCGACGATATATTCATAATCTGGAAGGGCGATAGGTCTGCACTGGATGAGTATCTTTCATATCTTAATACCAATGATTGGTCTCTACGGTTTACACAGTCAGTTTACACCAATCATGCTGAGTTTCTAGACGTTTTGGTTTCCCATGATGATACGTCAATTTTTACAAAAACATACTTCAAGCCAGTTGACAGTAATAGTTACCTCAATTTTGATAGTAGCCATTTCAAAAAGTGGCTGGTTAATGTACCTTTTGGGCAATTTAAAAGAATAAGGAGAAATTGCACAAGGGAGGAGGATTTTATTTCTCAGAGTAATATTCTAAAAGCCAGGTTCAAAGCGAAGGGCTATCCTACCTCCCTTGTGCAATCTTCTTTTAGTAGAGCTCTCTCTCTCGATCAAGCTAAATGTCTACTTCCCAAGGCGGATGTTGCATCTACTAGCATCACTAATCGTTCTACAAATTTCATAACTACTTACAGTAGAGAACACCAAGACATCAGAAAGATTCTAACCAAGCATTGGTCCATCTTAACCGCAGACCCCCATCTCAACAGCCTTCTTCCATCTAAACCTCCCATCACATTTCGTAGAGCTCGTACCTTGCGTAATCTGGTAGCTCCCAGTAAGCTGAAATCTCAGATTACATTTTCCTCCACCTTTCTTGACACTATAGGGAGCTACCGTTGCGGTTTGGCACGGTGTAAATGCTGTTCCAATATTGCACATAAATGCAAAACCTTTACCTCCACTACTACGGGGGATACTTTCCCCATAAAATCATTGTTGAACTGTGGATCTCAATACATTGTATATGTATTGCAGTGCCCTTGTGGCTTGCAATACGTGGGAAGGACGATCAGATGTTTTAGGGAACGCCTCAATAAACATCGGAGCAATACAGCTCATGGTTTTCTCCTACACAGTGTTTCTCGACATCTGACTGAGAAACACAGTGGGGATTTCAATTGTATTTTGGCTACCCCCATTGAACAGATTACAAAGAGTGTGAACCAGAGATTCAATACGTTAAGGAGGAGGGAAAATTTCTGGATTCACACCCTGGGCACCCTAACACCCAGAGGTCTGAACGAAATGATAGAATGTAATCTGTAATACGCTAAATTAAGAATATTATTATTACTATTTTTAAAAAATTTTTGAATATTTTAAACATTTAATATATCTTATAAATAATTATATTTTTTTCACACACCTTCTTATCCCAGATCGGACATGTTTTGTTTTACATATCACTTTGTGTTTTTAGCTTATAATAATCCGCACTAAGGGATATTATATATCTATACATTTTTATATATATTTCTCTATTATAGTTTTAGAACGCCAGGACATATATCATCCATACGTAGTGATATATGTTGGTCTCTATTTGGCTTTAATCTTTTACCTTGTTTAACATATTTCTTTTTAATTGGGCTTTTTTGCTTATTCTAACCCTATGAGTACCACAGTCTAATATTCCATGAGGGCGCTACACCAGAAAAATCGGTGTGAGCACTACATGATCCATTCATTCACACATGTATGTTTATATGCCAAATTTGCGCATACTTTGAATTTTTCAACTTCCCCATTTATATGGCATATATGTCTAGTAGTCTATTTTCTTCCATTCATTATATATTGATTTTATGCATCTTTGCACTTCCATTAGTTTCACTACATTATCTTACCTTCTTCCAAATTACCTCTGACAGCTCAATTTCGGTCAATTCCGTTGTCTCTGAACACCTACTGGTTCATTCCGGTCACGTGACGATCGTCTCATAGTAACGCATCTGTGGCCCTTGTATTCGTTGGCTGTTTTTGGTCCTATGACGTCCGGCCCGATGCCCGTGACCATAGTATTTGTTTATCAACAATACTGGTGCGTGTAAGGGGGTGGCGTCTGTGACAGCATCCGGACCGCGGCATTGTCCGGATGTTTACATCTGGTATTAGCATCGGCTCATCCAGCATGCGCCGGATGTTTACCTTTGACGGTCCGGACACTGCCAACGGAGATCGATGTTCTGTATGCCTGTTTTACATTCCTTACTGTATTATTAAGATGGCTTTTGTGATTTTATATTCACAACGGTCTGATACAATTGTTAAATGTATACTGGATGTTTTTTTAGACTCATTTATTATATTCTGTTTTTTGCATCATGTGACATAAACATGTTTGGCTCCTCCCACTTAAGTGGTTGGCGCCCATTTTGTACATATTTAAACTCTGCATATCTCACTGCATGTATTCTGATCTGAAGAAGGGGGTGGCTCCCCCGAAACGCGTAATCCACTTTATTGTTTTATCTATTGCAATAAACCTCCCAGTGTTTTGTACCATTGCTACATCTCTGGCTTCGGTTTTATTCCATTGGAGTCTGCAGCGCCTTTAAGAGGTCTTTTTCTCAACTTCCATATCACAAGCTCTATCAGGATTGGTCTTCCTCCTTTTCCTGTGACCTCCGGCTTAGCAGCGGTTCCAGTACTCCGTGAACTTTTGTAACCCCACTGTGGGTTGATATGCAAGTTCTGACTTGCTCTCAGGTGAGCAGCCACTACCTAGGGGTCATTCATTTTGACCACAAACTGCTGTAATATTCCATTCCCATACGGTATCACACGAGGCGCCTCCCTCTGGTCTCTCCTTTTTTCTTTCTACAGGTCTTCAGCTTAGGGTGGCCGTTGACAGCTTCATGCCCTTTATACTGTGCATTTAAGCATCAATAAATCCTTTTCCGAATCGGAGCGGAAGGCGGCAACAGAGCAAAATGTCAACTGCACCCTGGATTCCTAGCCAGTCTCCCATGCCGGTACTTACTGGGCCCTAAGCTGGGTAGCAGTCTGTGATCTGACGAGAGCAGGCGCGTTCAGCTTAGGATGGCCGTTGACTTCTTTACGCCTTGTATATTGTGGATTTAAGCATCAATAAATATTTTTATTAATCGGAGAAGAAGGCGGCAACAGAGCAAAATGTCAATGGCACCTTGGATTGCCAGCCAGTCTCCCATGCCGGTATCTGCCGGGCAGCAGTCTGCGATCTGAGGAGAGCAGGCACATTCAGGCTTAGGATGGCCGTTGACAGCTTCACACCCTGTATATTGTGGATTTAAGCATCAATAAATCCTTTTCCGAATCGGAGCGGAAGGCGGCAACAGATTAAAATGTCAACTGCACCCGGGATTCCCAGCCAGTCTCCCATGCTGGTACTTACCAGGCCCTAAGCTGGGTAGCAGTCTGCGATCTGACGAGAGCAGGCGCGTTCAGCTTAGGATGGCCGTTGACAGCTTCACACTTTGTATACTGTGCATTTAAGCATCAATAAATCCTTTTCGGAATCGGAACGGAAGGCGGCAACAGAGCAAAATGTCAACGGCAGCCGGGATTCCCAGCCAGTGTCCCATGCCGGTACTTACCGGGCCCTAAGATCTGTACCAGTCTGCGATCTGACGAAAGCAGGCGCGTTAAGCTTAGGATGGCCGTCGACAGCTTCACACCTTGTATACTGTGGATTTAAGCATCAATAAATTCTTTTCGGAATCGGAGCGGAAGGCAGCAATAGAGCAAAATGTCAACGGCACCCGGGATTCCCAGCCAGTCTCCCATGCCAGTACTTATCGGGCCCTAAGCTGGGTAGCAGTCTGCGTTCTGACGAGAGCAGGTGCGTTCAGCTTAGGATGGCCATTTACAGCTTCATGAATTTTATACTGTGCATTTAAGCATCAATTAATCCTTTTCGGAATCGGAGAGGAAGGCGGCAACAGAGCAAAATGTCAATAGCACCTTGGATTGCCAGCCAGTCTCCCATGCCCGTTCTTGCCGGGCAGCAGTCTGCGATCTGACAAGAACAGGCACATTCAGCTTAGGTTAGCCGTGGACGGCTTCACACCCTGTATACTGTGGATTTAAGCATCAATAAATCCTTTTCGGAATCGGAGCGGAAGGCGGCTAAAGAGCAAAATGTCAACAACACCTGGGATTCCCAGCCAGTCTCCCATGCTGGTACTTACCGGGCCCTAAGCTGGGTAGCAGTCTGCGATCTGACGAGAGCAGGCACGTTCAGCTTAGGATGGCCGTTGACAGCTTCACGCCCTTTATACTGTGCATTTAAGCATCAATAAATTCTTTTCGGAATCAGAACGGAAGGTGGCAACAGAGCAAAATGTCAACTGCACCCGGGATTCCCAGCCAGTCTCCCATGCCGGTACTTACTGGGCCCTAAGCTGGGTAGCAGTCTGCGATCTGACAAGAGCAGGCGCGTTCAGCTTAGGATGGCCGTTGACATCTTCATGCCTTGTATATTGTGGATTTAAGCATCAATAAATATTTTTATTAATCGGAGAGGATGGCGGCAACAGAGCAAAATGTCAATGGCACCTTGGATTGCCAGCCAGTCTCCCATGCCGGTAACTGCCGGGCAGCAGCCTGCAATCTGAGGAGAGCAGGCACGTTCAGGCTTAGGATGGCCGTTGACAGCTTCACACCCTGTGTATTGTGGATTTAAGCATCAATAAATCCTTTTCGGAATCGGAACGGAAGGCGGCAACAGAGCAAAATGTCAACGGCAGCCGGGATTCCCAGCCAGTGTCCCATGCCGGTACTTACCGGGCCCTAAGATCTGTACCAGTCTGCGATCTGACGAGAGCAGGCACGTTAAGCTTAGGATGGCCGTCGACAGCTTCACACCTTGTATACTGTGGATTTAAGCATCAATAAATTATTTTCGGAATCGGAGCGGAAGGCAGCAATAGAGCAAAATGTCAACGGCACCCGGGATTCCCAGCAAGTCTCCCATGCCAGTACTTACTGGGCCCTAAGCTGGGTAGCAGTCTGCGATCTGACGAGAGCAGGCGCGTTCAGCTTAGGATGGCCATTGACAGCTTCATGATTTTTACACTGTGCATTTAAGCATCAATAAATCCTTTTCGGAATAGGAGAGGAAGGCGGCAACAGAGCAAAATGTCAATAGCACCTTGGATTGCCAGCCAGTCTCCCATGCCCGTACTTGCCGGGCAGCAGTCTGCGATCTGACAAGAACAGGCACATTCAGCTTAGGATAGCCGTAGACGGCTTCACACCCTGTATACTGTGGATTTAAGCATCAATAAATCCTTTTCGGAATCGGAGCGGAAGGCGGCTAAAGAGCAAAATGTCAACAACACCTGGGATTCCCAGCCAGTCTCCCATGCCCGTACTTGCCGGGCAGCAGTCTGCGATCTGACGAGAGCAGGCGCGTTCAGCTTAGGATGGCCGTTGACAGCTTCACACCCTTTATACTGTGCATTTAAGCATCAATAAATCCTTTTCCGAATCGGAGCGGAAGGCGGCAACAGATTAAAATGTCTACTGCACCCGGAATTCCCAGCCAGTCTCCCATGCCAGTACTTACCGGGCCCTAAGCTGGGTAGCAGTCTGCGATCTGGCGAGAGCAGGCGCGTTCAGCTTAGGATGGCCATTGACAGCTTCATGCTTTTTATACTGTGCATTTAAGCATCAATAAATCCTTTTCGGAATCGGAACGGAAGGCGGCAACAGAGCAAAATGTCAACTGCACCCGGGATTCCCAGCCAGTCTCCCATGCCGGTACTTACTGGGCCCTAAGCTGGGTAGCAGTCTGCGATCTGACGAGAGCAGGCGCGTTCAGCTTAGGATGGCCGTTGACAGCATCACACTTTGTATACTGTGGATTTAAGCATCAATAAATATTTTTATTAATCGGAGAGGAAGGCGGCAACAGAGCAAAATGTCAATGGCACCTTGGATTGCCAGCCAGTTTCCAATGCCGGTAACTGCCGGGCAGCAGTCTGCGATCTGAGGAGAGCAGGCACGTTCAGGCTTAGGATGGCCGTTGACAGCTTCACACCCTGTATATTGTGGATTTAAGCATCAATAAATTATTTTCCGAATCGGAGCGGAAGGCGGCAACAGATTAAATTGTCAACTGCACCCGGGATTCCCAGCCAGTCTCCCATACTGGTACTTACCAGGCCCTAAGCTGGGTAGCAGTCTGTCATCTGACGAGAGCAGGCGCGTTCAGCTTAGGATGGCCGTTGACAGCATCACACTTTGTATACTGTGGATTTAAGCATCAATAAATAATTTTCGGAATCGGAGCAGAAACAGAGCAAAATGTCAACTGCACCCGGGATTCCCAGCCAGTCTCCCATGCTGGTACTTACCAGACCCGAAGCTGGGTAGCGGTCTGCGATCTGACGAGAACAGGCGCATACAGCTTAGGATGGCCGTAGACATCTTCACACCCTGTATACTGTGGATTTAAGCATCAATAAATCCTTTTCGGCATCGGAGCAGAAGGCGGCAACGACACCTGGGATTCTAGCCAGTCTCCCATGCTGGTACTTACCGGGCCCTAAGCTGGGTAGCAGTCTGCGATCTGATGAGAGCAGGCGCGTTCAGCTTAGGATGGCCGTTGACAGCTTCACACCTTGTATACTGTGCATTTAAGCATCAGTAAATCCTTTTCGGAATCGGAACGGAAGGCGGCAACAGAGCAAAATGTCAACGGCAGCCGGGATTCCCAGCCAGTGTCCCATGCCGGTACTTACCGGGCCCTAAGATCTGTACCAGTCTGCGATCTGACGAGAACAGGCGCATTCAGCTTAGGATGGCCGTAGACATCTTCACACCCTGTATACTGTGGATTTAAGCATCAATAAATCCTTTTCGGAATCGGAGCGTAAGGCGGCAACAGAGCAAAATGTCAACGACACCTGGGATTCCCAGCCAGTCTCCCATGCTGGTACTTACCGGGCCCTAAGCTGGGTAGCAGTCTACGATCTGACGAGAGCTGGCGCGTTCAGCTTAGGATGGCCGTTGACAGCTTGTCGCCCTTTATACTGTGCATTTAAGCATCAATAAATCCTTTTCGGAATCGGAACAGAAGGCGGCAACAGAGCAAAATGTCAACGGCAGCCGGGATTCCCAGCCAGTGTCCCATGCCGGTACTTACCGGGCCCTAAGATCTGTACCAGTCTGCGATCTGATGAGAGCTGGCGCATTAAGCTTAGGATGGCCGTCGACAGCTTCACACCTTGTATACTGTGGATTTAAGCATCAATAAATTCTTTTCGGAATCGGAGCGGAAGGCAGCAATAGAGCAAAATGTCAACGGCACCTGGGATTCCCAGCCAGTCTCCACTGCCAGTACTTACCGGGCCCTAAGCTGGGTAGCAGTCTGCGATCTGACGAGAGCAGGCGCGTTCAGCTTACGATGGCCATTGACAGCTTCATGCTTTTTATACTGTGCATTTAAGCATCAATAAATCCTTTTCGGAATCGGAGAGGAAGGCGGCAACAGAGCAAAATGTCAATAGCATCTTGGATTGCCAGCCAGTCTCCCATGCCCGTACTTGCCGGGCAGCAGTCTGCGATCTGACAAGAACAGGCACATTCAGCTTAGGATAGCCGTAGACGGCTTCACACCCTGTATACTGTGGATTTAAGCATCAATAAATCATTTTCGGAATCGAAGCGGAAGGCGGCTACAGAGCAAAATGTCAACAACACCTGGGATTCCCAGCCAGTCTCCCATGCTGGTACTTAACGGGCCCTAAGCTGGGTAGCAGTCTGCGATCTGACGAGAGCAGGCACGTTCAGCTTAGGATGGCCGTTGACAGCTTCACACTTTGTATACTGTGGATTTAAGCATCAATAAATAATTTTCGGAATCGGAGCAGAAACAGAGCAAAATGTCAACTGCACCCGGGATTCCCAGCCAGTATCCCATGCTGGTACTTACCAGGCCCGAAGCTGGGAAGCAGTCTGCGATCTGACGAGAACAGGCGCATTCAGCTTAGGATGGCCGTAGACATCTTCACACCCTGTATACTGTGCATATAAGCATCAATAAATCCTTTTCGGAATCGGAGTGGAAGGCGGCAACAGAGCAAAATGTCAACGGCAGCCGGGATTCCCAGCCAGTGTCCCATGCCGGTACTTACCGGGCCCTAAGATCTGTACCAGTCTGCGATCTGACGAGAGCTGGCGCGTTAAGCTTAGGATGGCCGTCGACAGCTTCACACCTTGTATACTGTGGATTTAAGCATCAATAAATTATTTTCGCAATCGAATCGGAGGGCAGCAATAGAGCAAAATGTCAACGGCACCTGGGATTCCCAGCCAGTCTCCCATGCCAGTACTTACCGGGCCCTAAGCTGGGTAGCAGTCTGCGATCTGACGAGAGCAGGCGCGTTCAGCTTAGGATGGCCGTTGACAGCTTCTCGCCCTTTATACTGTGCATTTAAGCATCAATAAATCCTTTTCGGAATCGGAACGGAAGGCGGCAACAGAGCAAAATGTCAACAGCAGCCGGGATTCCCAGCCAGTGTCTCATGCCGGTACTTACCGGGCCCTAAAATCTGTACCAGTCTGCGATCTGACGAGAGCAGGCGAGTTAAGCTTAGGATGGCCGTCGACAGCTTCACACCTTGTATACTGTGGATTTAAGCATCAATAAATCCTTTTCGGAATCGGAGCGGAAGGCGGCTACAGAGCAAAATGTCAACAACACCTGGGATTCCCAGCCAGTCTCCCATGCTGGTACTTACCGGGCCTAAGCTGGGTAGCAGTCTGCGATCTGACGAGAGCAGGCGCGTTCAGCTTAGGATGGCCGTTGACAGCTTCACGCCCTTTATACTGTGCATTTAAGCATCAATAAATAATTTACCGAATCGGAGCGGAAGGCGGCAACAGAGCAAAATGTCAACTGCACCCGGGATTCCCAGCCAGTCTCCCATGCTGGTACTTACCGGGCCCTAAGCTGGGTAGCAGTCTGCGATCTGACGAGAGCAGGCGCGTTCAGCTTAGGATGGCCGTTGACAGCTTCACACTTTGTATACTGTGGATTTAAGCATCAATAAATAATTTTCGGAATCGGAGCAGAAACAGAGCAAAATGTCAACTGCACCCGGGATTCCCAGCCAGTCTCCCATGCTGGTACTTACCAGGCCCAAAGCTGGGTAGGAGTCTGCGATCTGACGAGAACAGGCGCATTCAGCTTAGGATGGTCGTAGACAACTTCACACCCTGTATACTGTGGATTTAAGCATCAATAAATCCTTTTCGGAATCGGAGCGGTAGGCGGCAACAGAGCAAAATGTCAACGACACCTGGGATTCCCAGCCAGTCTCCCATGCTGGTACTTTCCGGGCCCTAAGCTGGGTAGCAGTCTGCGATCTGACGAGAGCAGGCACGTTCAGCTTAGGATGGCCGTTGACAGCTTCTTGCCCTTTATACTGTGCATTTAAGCATCAATAAATCCTTTTCGGAATCGGAAACGGAAGGCGGCAACAGAGCAAAATGTCAACGGCAGCCGGGATTCCCAGCCAGTGTCCCATGCCGGTACTTACCGGGCCCTAAGATCTGTACCAGTCTGCGATCTGACAAGAGCAGGCGCGTTAAGCTTAGGATGGCCGTCGACAGCTTCACACCTTGAATACTGTGGATTTAAGCATCAATAAAGCAAAATGTCAACGGCACCCGGGATTCCCAGCCAGTCTCCCATGCCAGTACTTACCGGGCCCTAAGCTGGGTAGCAATCTGTGATCTGACGAGAGCAGGCGCGTTCAGCTTAGGATGGCCATTGACAGCTTCATGCTTTTTATACTGTGCATTTAAGCATCAATAAATCCTTTTCGGAATCGGAAACGGAAGGCGGCAACAGAGCAAAATGTCAACGGCAGCCGGGATTCCCAGCCAGTGTCCCATGCCGGTACTTACCGGGCCCTAAGATCTGTACCAGTCTGCGATCTGACAAGAGCAGGCGCGTTAAGCTTAGGATGGCCGTCGACAGCTTCACACCTTGTATACTGTGGATTTAAGCATCAATAAAGCAAAATGTCAACGGCACCCGGGATTCCCAGCCAGTCTCCCATGCCAGTACTTACCGGGCCCTAAGCTGGGTAGCAATCTGTGATCTGACGAGAGCAGGCGCGTTCAGCTTAGGATGGCCATTGACAGCTTCATGCTTTTTATACTGTGCATTTAAGCATCAATAAATCCTTTTCGGAATCGGAGAGGAAGGCGGCAACAGAGCAAAATGTCAATAGCACCTTGGATTGCCAGCCAGTCTCCCATGCCCGTACTTGCCGGGCAGCAGTCTGCGATCTGACAAGAACAGGCACATTCAGCTTAGGATAGCCGTAGACGGCTTCACACCCTGTATACTGTGGATTTAAGCATCAATAAATCCTTTTCGGAATCGGAGCGGAAGGTAGCTACAGAGCAAAATGTCAACAACACCTGGGATTCCCAGCCAGTCTCCCATGCTGGTACTTACCGAGCCCAAAGCTGGGTAGCAGTCTGCGATCTGACGAGAGCAGGCGCGTTCAGCTTAGGATGGCCGTTGACAGCTTCACGCCCATTATACTGTGCATTTAAGCATCAATAAATCCTTTTCCGAATCGGAGCGGAAGGCGGCAACAGAGCAAAATGTCAACTGCACCCGGGATTCCCAGCCAGTCTCCCATGCCGGTACTTACTGGACCCTAAGCTGGGTAGCAGTCTGCGATCTGACGAAAGAAGGCGCATTCAGCTTAGGATGGCCGTTGACAGCTTCACGCCTTGTATACTATGGATTTAAGCATCAATAAATATTTTTATTAATCGGAGAGGAAGGCGGCAACAGAGCAAAATGTCAATGGCACCTTGGATTGCCAGCCAGTCTCCCATGCCGCTATCTGCCGGGAAGCAGTCTGCGATCTGACAAGAACAGGCGCATTCAGCTTAGGATAGCCGTAGACGGCTTCACACCCTGTATATTGTGGATTTAAGCATCAATAAATCCTTTTCGGAATCGAAGCAAAATGTCTACAGAGCTACAGAGCAAAATGTCAACAACACCTGAGATTCCCAGCCAGTCTCCCATGCTGGTACTTACCAGGCCCTAAGCTGGGTAGCAGTCTGCGATCTGACAAGAGCAGGCGCGTTCAGCTTAGGATGGCCGTTGACAGCTTTACACTTTGTATACTGTGGATTTAAGCATCAATAAATAATTTTCGGAATCGGAGCAGAAAAAAGAGCAAAATGTCAACTGCACCCGGGATTCCCAGCCAGTCTCCCATGCTGGTACTTATCAGGCCCGAAGCTGGGTAGCAGTCTGCGATCTGACGAGAACAGGCGCATTCAGCTTAGGATGGCCGTAGACATCTTCACACCCTGTATACTGTTGATTTAAGCATCAATAAATCCTTTTCGGAATCGGAGCATAAGGCGGCAACAGAGCAAAATGTCAACGGCAGCCGGGATTCCCAGCCAGTGTCCCATGCCGGTACTTACCGGGCCCTAAGATCTGTACCAGTCTGCGATCTGACGAGAGCAGGCGCGTTAGGCTTAGGATGGCCGTCGACAGCTTCACACCTTGTATACTGTGGATTTAAGCATCAATAAATCCTTTTCGGAATCGGAGCGGAAGGCGGCAACAGAGCAAAATGTCAACGACACCTGGGATTCCCAGCCAGTCTCCCATGCTGGTACTTACCGGGCCCTAAGCTGGGTAGCAGTCTGCGATCTGACGAGAGCAGGCGCGTTCAGCTTAGGATGGCCGTTGACAGCTTCTCGTCCTTTATACTGTGCATTTAACAATCAATAAATCCTTTTCGGAATCGGAACGGAACGGAAGGCGGCAACAGAGCAAAATGTCAACGGCAGCCGGGATTCCCAGCCAGTGTCCCATGCCGGTACTTACCGGGCCCTAAGATCTGTACCAGTCTGCGATCTGACGAGAGCAGGCGCGTTTAGCTTAGGATGGCCGTCGACAGCTTCACACCTTGTATACTGTGGATTTAAGCATCAATAAATTATTTTCGGAATCGTAGCGGAAGGCAGCAATAGAGCAAAATGTCAACAACACCTGGGATTCCCAGCCAGTCTCCCATGCTGGTACTTACCGGGCCCTAAGCTGGGTAGCAGTCTGCGATCTGACGAGAGCAGGCGCGTTCAGCTTAGGATGGCCGTTGACATCTTCACACTTTCTATACTGTGGATTTAAGCATCAATAAATAATTTTCGGAATCGGAGCAGAAACAGAGCAAAATGTCAACTGCACCCGGGATTCCCAGCCAGTCTCCCATGCGGGTACTTACCAGGCCCGAAGCTGGGTAGCAGTCTGCGATCTGACAAGAACAGGCGCATTCAGCTTAGGATGGCCGTAGACATCTTCACACCCTGTATACTGTGGATTTAAGCATCAATAAATCCTTTTCGGAATCGGAGCGTAAGGCGGCAACAGAGCAAAATGTCAACGGCAGTCGGGATTCCCAGCCAGTGTCCCATGCCGGTACTTACCGGGCCCTAAGATCTGTACCAGTCTGCGATCTGACGAGAGCAGGCGCGTTAAGCTTAGGATGGCCGTCGACAGCTTCACACCTTGTATACTGTGGATTTAAGCATCAATAAATTATTTTCGGAGCGGAAGGCAGCAATAGAGCAAAATGTCAACGGCACCTGGGATTCCCAGCCAGTCTCCCATGCCAGTACTTACCGGGCCCTAAGCTGGGTAGCAGTCTGCGATCTGACGAGAGCAGGCACGTTCAGCTTAGAATGGCCATTGACAGCTTCATGCTTTTTATACTGTGCATTTAAGCATCAATAAATCCTTTTCGGAATCGAAGCGGAAGGCGGCTACAGAGCAAAATGTCAACGGCACCCGGGATTCCCAGCCAGTCTCCCATGCCAGTACTTACCGGGCCCTAAGCTGGGTAGCAGTCTGCGATCTGACGAGAGCAGGTGCGTTCAGCTTAGGATGGCCATTGACAGCTTCATGAATTTTATACTGTGCATTTAAGCATCAATAAATCCTTTTCGGAATCGGAGAGGAAGGCGGCAACAGAGCAAAATGTCAATAGCACCTTGGATTGCCAGCCAGTCTCCCATGCCCGTTCTTGCCGGGCAGCAGTCTGCGATCTGACAAGAACAGGCACATTCAGCTTAGGATAGCCGTAGACGGCTTCACACCCTGTATACTGTGGATTTAAGCATCAATAAATCCTTTTCGGAATCGGAGCGGAAGGCGGCTAAAGAGCAAAATGTCAACAACACCTGGGATTCCCAGCCAGTCTCCCATGCTGGTACTTACCGGGCCCTAAGCTGGGTAGCAGTCTGCGATCTGACGAGAGCAGGCGCGTCCAGCTTAGGATGGCCGTTGACAGCTTCATGCCCTTTATACTGTGCATTAAAGCATCAATAAATCCTTTTCGGAATCGGAACGGAAGGTGGCAACAGAGCAAAATGTCAACTGCACCCGGGATTCCCAGCCAGTCTCCCATGCCGGTACTTACTGGGCCCTAAGCTGGGTAGCAGTCTGCGATCTGACAAGAGCAGGCGCGTTCAGCTTAGGATGGCCGTTGACATATTCACGCCTTGTATATTGTGGATTTAAAAATCAATAAATATTTTTATTAATCGGAGAGGATGGCGGCAACAGAACAAAATGTCAATGGCACCTTGGATTGCCAGCCAGTCTCCCATGCCGGTAACTGCCGGGCAGCGGTCTGCGATCTGAGGAGAGCAGGCACGTTCAGGCTTAGGATGGCCGTTGACAGCTTCACACCCTGTATATTGTGGATTTAAGCATCAATAAATCCTTTTCCGAATCGGAGCGGAAGGCGGCAACAGATTAAAATGTCAACTGCACCCGGGATTCCCAGCCAGTCTCCCATGCTGGTACTTACCAGGCCCTAAGCTGGGTAGCAGTCTGCGATCTGACGAGAGCAGGCGCGTTCAGCTTAGGAAGGCCGTTAACAGCTTCACACTTTGTATACTGTGGATTTAAGCATCAATAAATAATTTTCGGAATCAGAGCAGAAACAGAGCAAAATGTCAACTGCACCTGGGATTCCCAGCCAGTCTCCCATGCTGGTACTTACCAGGCCCGAAGCTGGGTAGCAGTCTGCGATCTGACGAGAACAGGCGCATTCAGCTTAGGATGGCCGTTGACAGCTTCTCGTCCTTTATACTGTGCATTTAAGAATCAATAAATCCTTTTCGGAATCGGAACCGGAACGGAAGGCGGCAACAGAGCAAAATGTCAACGGCAGCCGGGATTCCAAGCCAGTGTCCCATGCCGGTACTTACCGGGCCCTAAGATCTGTACCAGTCTGCGATCTGACGAGAGCAGGCGCGTTCAGCTTAGGATGACCGTCCACAGCTTCACACCTTGTATACTGTGGATTTAAGCATCAATAAATTCTTTTCGGAATCGGAGCGGAAGGCAGCAATAGAGCAAAATGGCAACGGCACCCGGGATTCCCAGCCAGTCTCCCATGCCGGTACTTACTGGGCCCTAAGCTGCGTAGCAGTCTGCGATCTGACGAGAGCAGGCGCGTTCAGCTTAGGATGGCCGTTGACATCTTCACGCCTTGTATACTGTGGATTTAAGCATCAATAAATATTTTTTTTAATTGGAGAGGAAGGCGGCAACAGAGCAAAATGTCAATAGCACCTTGGATTGCCAGCCAGTCTCCCATGCCCGTACTTGCCGGGCAGCAGTCTGCGATCTGACAAGAACAGGCGCATTCAGCTTAGGATAGCCGTAGACGGCTTCACACCCTGTATACTGTAGATTTAAGCATCAATAACTCCTTTTCGAAATCGGAGCGTAAGGTGGCAACAGATCAAAATGTCAACGACACCTGGGATTCCCAGCCAGTCTCCCATGCTGGTACTTACCAGGCCCGAAGCTGGGTAGCAGTCTGCGATCTGACGAGAACAGGCGCATTCAGCTTAGGATGGCCGTAGACATCTTCACACCCTGTATACTGTGGATTTAAGCATCAATAAATCCTTTTCGGAATCGGCGCTGAAGGCGGCAACAGAGCAAAATGTCAACGACACCTGGGATTCCCAGCCAGTCTCCCATGCTGGAACTTACCAGGCCCGAAGCTGGGTAGCAGTCTGCGATCTGACGAGAACAGGCGCATTCAGCTAAGGATGACCGTCGACAGCTTCACACCTTGTATACTGTGGATTTAAGCATCAATAAATTATTTTCGGAATCGGAGCGGAAGGCAGCAATAGAGCAAAATGTCAACGGCACCCGGGATTCCCAGCCAGTCTCCCATGCCAGTACTTACCGGGCCCTAAGCTGGGTAGCAGTCTGCGATCTGACGAGAGCAGGCGCGTTCAGCTTAGGATGGCCATTGACAGCTTCATGCTTTTTATACTGTGCATTTAAGCATCAATAAATCCTTTTCGGAATCGTAGAGGAAGGCGGCAACAGAGCAAAATGTCAATAGCACCTTGGATTGCCAGCCAGTCTCCCATGCCCGTACTTGCCGGGCAGCAGTCTGCGATCTGACAAGAACAGGCACATTCAGCTTAGGATAGCCGTAGACGGCTTCTCACCCTTTATACTGTGGATTTAAGCATCAATAAATCCTTTTCGGAATCGGAACGCAAGGCGGCTACAGAGCAAAATGTCAACAACACCTGGGATTCCCAGCCAGTCTCCCATGCTGGTACTTACCGGACCCTAAGCTGGGTAGAAGTCTGCGATCTGACGAGAGAAGGCGCGTTCAGCTTAGGGTGGCCGTTGACAGCTTCATGTCCTTTATACTGTGCATTTAAGCATCAATAAATCCTTTTCCGAATCGGAGCGGAAGGCGGCAACAGAGCAAAATGTCAACTGCACCCTGGATTCCTAGCCAGCCTCCCATGCCGGTACTTACTGGGCCCTAAGCTGGGTAGCAGTCTGTGATCTGACGAGAGCAGGCGCGTTCAGCTTAGGATGGCCGTTGACTTCTTTATGCCTTGTATATTGTGGATTTAAGCCTCAATAAATATTTTTATTAATCGGAGAAGAAGGCGGCAACAGAGCAAAATGTCAATGGCACCTTGGATTGCCAGCCAGTCTCCCATGCCGGTATCTGCCGGGCAGCAGTCTGCGATCTGAGGAGAGCAGGCACATTCAGGCTTAGGATGGCCGTTGACAGCTTCACACCCTGTATATTGTGGATTTAAGCATCAATTAATCCTTTTCCGAATCGGAGCGGAAGGCGGCAACAGATTAAAATGTCAACTGCACCCGGGATTCCCAGCCAGTCTCCCATGCTGGTACTTACCAGGCCCTAAGCTGGGTAGCAGTCTGCGATCTGACGAGAGCAGGCGCGTTCAGCTTAGGATGGCCGTTGACAGCTTCACACTTTGTATACTGTGCATTTAAGCATCAATAAATCCTTTTCGGAATCGGAACGGAAGGCGGCAACAGAGCAAAATGTCAACGGCAGCCGGGATTCCCAGCCAGTGTCACATGCCGGTACTTACCGGGCCCTAAGATCTGTACCAGTCTGCGATCTGACGAAAGCAGGCGCGTTAAGCTTAGGATGGCCGTCGACAGCTTCACACCTTGTATACTGTGGATTTAAGCATCAATAAATTCTTTTCGGAATCGGAGCGGAAGGCAGCAATAGAGCAAAATGTCAACGGCACCCGGGATTCCCAGCCAGTCTCCCATGCCAGTACTTATCGGGCCCTAAGCTGGGTAGCAGTCTGCGATCTGACGAGAGCAGGTGCGTTCAGCTTAGGATGGCCATTTACAGCTTCATGAATTTTATACTGTGCATTTAAGCATCAATTAATCCTTTTCGGAATCGGAGAGGAAGGCGGCAACAGAGCAAAATGTCAATAGCACCTTGGATTGCCAGCCAGTCTCCCATGCCCGTTCTTGCCGGGCAGCAGTCTGCGATCTGACAAGAACAGGCACATTCAGCTTAGGATAGCCGTGGACGGCTTCACACCCTGTATACTGTGGATTTAAGCATCAATAAATCCTTTTCGGAATCGGAGCGGAAGGCGGCTAAAGAGCAAAATGTCAACAACACCTGGGATTCCCAGCCAGTCTCCCATGCTGGTACTTACCGGGCCCTAAGCTGGGTAGCAGTCTGCGATCTGACGAGAGCAGGCGCGTTCAGCTTAGGATGGCCGTTGACAGCTTCACGCCCTTTATACTGTGCATTTAAGCATCAATAAATTCTTTTCGGAATCAGAACGGAAGGTGGCAACAGAGCAAAATGTCAACTGCACCCGGGATTCCCAGCCAGTCTCCCATGCCGGTATTTACTGGGCCCTAAGCTGGGTAGCAGTCTGCGATCTGACAAGAGCAGGCGCGTTCAGCTTAGGATGGCCGTTGACATCTTCACGCCTTGTATATTGTGGATTTAAGCATCAATAAATATTTTTATTAATCGGAGAGGATGGCGGCAACAGAGCAAAATGTCAATGGCACCTTGGATTGCCAGCCAGTCTCCCATGCCGGTAACTGCCGGGCAGCAGCCTGCAATCTGAGGAGAGCAGGCACGTTCAGGCTTAGGATGGCCGTTGACAGCTTCACACCCTGTGTATTGTGGATTTAAGCATCAATAAATCCTTTTCGGAATCGGAACGGAAGGCGGCAACAGAGCAAAATGTCAACGGCAGCCGGGATTCCCAGCCAGTGTCCCATGCCGGTACTTACCGGGCCCTAAGATCTGTACCAGTCTGCGATCTGACGAGAGCAGGCACGTTAAGCTTAGGATGGCCGTCGACAGCTTCACACCTTGTATACTGTGGATTTAAGCATCAATAAATTATTTTCGGAATCGGAGCGGAAGGCAGCAATAGAGCAAAATGTCAACGGCACCCGGGATTCCCAGCAAGTCTCCCATGCCAGTATTTACTGGGCCCTAAGCTGGGTAGCAGTCTGCGATCTGACGAGAGCAGGCGCGTTCAGCTTAGGATGGCCATTGACAGCTTCATGATTTTTACACTGTGCATTTAAGCATCAATAAATCCTTTTCGGAATCGGAGAGGAAGGCGGCAACAGAGCAAAATGTCAATAGCACCTTGGATTGCCAGCCAGTCTCCCATGCCCGTTCTTGCCGGGCAGCAGTCTGTGATCTGACAAGAACAGGCACATTCAGCTTAGGATAGCCGTAGACGGCTTCACACCCTGTATACTGTGGATTTAAGCATCAATAAATCCTTTTCGGAATCGGAGCGGAAGGCGGCTAAAGAGCAAAATGTCAACAACACCTGGGATTCCCAGCCAGTCTCCCATGCTGGTACTTACCGGGCCCTAAGCTGGGTAGCAGTCTGCGATCTGACGAGAGCAGGCGCGTCCAGCTTAGGATGGCCGTTGACAGCTTCATGCCCTTTATACTGTGCATTAAAGCATCAATAAATCCTTTTCGGAATCGGAACGGAAGGTGGCAACAGAGCAAAATGTCAACTGCACCCGGGATTCCCAGCCAGTCTCCCATGCCGGTACTTACTGGGCCCTAAGCTGGGTAGCAGTCTGCGATCTGACAAGAGCAGGCGCGTTCAGCTTAGGATGGCCGTTGACATATTCACGCCTTGTATATTGTGGATTTAAAAATCAATAAATATTTTTATTAATCGGAGAGGATGGCGGCAACAGAACAAAATGTCAATGGCACCTTGGATTGCCAGCCAGTCTCCCATGCCGGTAACTGCCGGGCAGCGGTCTGCGATCTGAGGAGAGCAGGCACGTTCAGGCTTAGGATGGCCGTTGACAGCTTCACACCCTGTATATTGTGGATTTAAGCATCAATAAATCCTTTTCCGAATCGGAGCGGAAGGCGGCAACAGATTAAAATGTCAACTGCACCCGGGATTCCCAGCCAGTCTCCCATGCTGGTACTTACCAGGCCCTAAGCTGGGTAGCAGTCTGCGATCTGACGAGAGCAGGCGCGTTCAGCTTAGGAAGGCCGTTAACAGCTTCACACTTTGTATACTGTGGATTTAAGCATCAATAAATAATTTTCGGAATCGGAGCAGAAACAGAGCAAAATGTCAACTGCACCTGGGATTCCCAGCCAGTCTCCCATGCTGGTACTTACCAGGCCCGAAGCTGGGTAGCATTCTGCGATCTGACGAGAACAGGCGCATTCAGCTTAGGATGGCCGTAGACATCTTCACACCCTGTATACTGTGGATTTAAGCATCAATAAATCCTTTTCGGAATCGGAGCGGAAGGCGGCAACAGAGCAAAATGTCAACGACACCTGGGATTCCCAGCCAGTCTCCCATGCTGGTACTTACCGGGCCCTAAGCTGGGTAGCAGTCTGCGATCTGACGAGAGCAGGTGCGTTCAGCTTAGGATGGCCGTTGACAGCTTCTCGTCCTTTATACTGTGCATTTAACAATCAATAAATCCTTTTCGGAATCGGAACGGAAGGCGGCAACAGAGCAAAATGTCAACGGCAGCCGGGATTCCCAGCCAGTGTCCCATGCCGGTACTTACCGGGCCCTAAGATCTGTACCAGTCTGCGATCTGACGAGAGCAGGCGCGTTTAGCTTAGGATGGCCGTCGACAGCTTCACACCTTGTATACTGTGGATTTAAGCATCAATAAATTCTTTTCGGAATCGGAGCGGAAGGCAGCAATAGAGCAAAATGGCAACGGCACCCGGGATTCCCAGCCAGTCTCCCATGCCGGTACTTACTGGGCCCTAAGCTGCGTAGCAGTCTGCGATCTGACGAGAGCAGGCGCGTTCAGCTTAGGATGGCCGTTGACATCTTCACGCCTTGTATACTGTGGATTTAAGCATCAATAAATATTTTTTTTTATCGGAGAGGAAGGCGGCAACAGAGCAAAATGTCAATAGCACCTTGGATTGCCAGCCAGTCTCCCATGCCCGTACTTGCCGGGCAGCAGTCTGCGATCTGACAAGAACAGGCGCATTCAGCTTAGGATAGCCGTAGACGGCTTCACACCCTGTATACTGTAGATTTAAGCATCAATAACTCCTTTTCGAAATCGGAGCGTAAGGCGGCAACAGAGCAAAATGTCAACGACACCTGGGATTCCCAGCCAGTCTCCCATGCTGGTACTTACCGGGCCCTAAGCTGGGTAGCAGTCTGCGATCTGACGAGAGCAGGCGCGTTCAGCTTAGGATGGCCGTTGACATCTTCGTACTTTCTATACTGTGGATTTAAGCATCAATAAATAATTTTCGGAATCGGAGCAGAAACAGAGCAAAATGTCAACTGCACCCGGGATTCCCAGCCAGTCTCCCATGCGGGAACTTACCAGGCCCGAAGCTGGGTAGCAGTCTGCGATCTGACGAGAACAGGCGCATTCAGCTTAGGATGGCCGTAGACATCTTCACACCCTGTATACTGTGGATTTAAGCATCAATAAATCCTTTTCGGAATCGGAGCGTAAGGCGGCAACAGAGCAAAATGTCAACGGCAGCCGGGATTCCCAGCCAGTGTCCCATGCCGGTACTTACCGGGCCCTAAGATCTGTACCAGTCTGCGATCTGACGAGAGCAGGCGCGTTAAGCTTAGGATGGCCGTCGACAGCTTCACACCTTGTATACTGTGGATTTAAGCATCAATAAATTATTTTCGGATTCGGAGCGGAAGGCAGCAATAGAGCAAAATGTCAACGGCACCTGGGATTCCCAGCCAGTCTCCCATGCCAGTACTTACCGGGCCCTAAGCTGGGTAGCAGTCTGCGATCTGACGAGAGCAGGCGCGTTCAGCTTAGAATGGCCATTGACAGCTTCATGCTTTTTATACTGTGCATTTAAGCATCAATAAATCCTTTTCGGAATCGAAGCGGAAGGCGGCTACAGAGCAAAATGTCAACGGCACCCGGGATTCCCAGCCAGTCTCCCATGCCAGTACTTACCGGGCCCTAAGCTGGGTAGCAGTCTGCGATCTGACGAGAGCAGGTGCGTTCAGCTTAGGATGGCCATTGACAGCTTCATGAATTTTATACTGTTCATTTAAGCATCAATAAATCCTTTTCGGAATCGGAGAGGAAGGCGGCAACAGAGCAAAATGTCAATAGCACCTTGGATTGCAAGCCAGTCTCCCATGCCCGTTCTTGCCGGGCAGCAGTCTGCGATCTGACAAGAACAGGCACATTCAGCTTAGGATAGCCGTAGACGGCTTCACACCCTGTATACTGTAGATTTAAGCATCAATAACTCCTTTTCGAAATCGGAGCGTAAGGCGGCAACAGAGCAAAATGTCAACAACACCTGGGATTCCCAGCCAGTCTCCCATGCTGGTACTTACCGGGCCCTAAGCTGGGTAGCAGTCTGCGATCTGACGAGAACAGGCGCATTCAGCTTAGGATGACCGTCGACAGCTTCACACCTTGTATACTGTGGATTTAAGCATCAATAAATTATTTTCGGAATCGGAGCGGAAGGCAGCAATAGAGCAAAATGTCAACGGCACCCGGGATTCCCAGCCAGTCTCCCATGCCAGTACTTACCGGGCCCTAAGCTGGGTAGCAGTCTGCGATCTGACGAGAGCAGGCGCGTACAGCTTAGGATGGCCATTGACACCTTCATGCTTTTTATACTGTGCATTTAAGCATCAATAAATCCTTTTCGGAATCGGAGAGGAAGGCGGCAACAGAGCAAAATGTCAACTGCACCCGGGATTCCCAGCCAGTCTCCCATGCCGGTACTTACTGGGCCCTAAGCTGGGTAGCAGTCTGCGATCTGACAAGAGCAGGCGCGTTCAGCTTAGGATGGCTGTTGACATATTCACGCCTTGTATATTGTGGATTTAAAAATCAATAAATATTTTTATTAATCGGAGAGGATGGCGGCAACAGAACAAAATGTCAATGACACCTTGGATTGCCAGCCAGTCTCCCATGCCGGGCAGCGGTCTGCGATCTGAGGAGAGCAGGCACGTTCAGGCTTAGGATGGCCGTTGACAGCTTCACACCCTGTATATTGTGGATTTAAGCATCAATAAATCCTTTTCCGAATCGGAGCGGAAGGCGGCAACAGATTAAAATGTCAACTGCACCCGGGATTCCCAGCCAGTCTCCCATGCTGGTACTTACCAGGCCCTAAGCTGGGTAGCAGTCTGCGATCTGACGAGAGCAGGCACGTTCAGCTTAGGAAGGCCGTTAACAGCTTCACACTTTGTATACTGTGGATTTAAGCATCAATAAATAATTTTCGGAATCAGAGCAGAAACAGAGCAAAATGTCAACTGCACCTGGGATTCCCAGCCAGTCTCCCATGCTGGTACTTACCAGGCCCGAAGCTGGGTAGCAGTCTGCGATCTGACGAGAACAGGCGCATTCAGCTTTGGATGGCCGTTGACAGCTTCTCGTCCTTTATACTGTGCATTTAAAAATCAATAAATCCTTTTCGGAATCGGAACGGAAGGCGGCAACAGAGCAAAATGTCAACGGCAGCCGGGATTCCAAGCCAGTGTCCCATGCCGGTACTTACCGGGCCCTAAGATCTGTACCAGTCTGCGATCTGACGAGAGCAGGCGCGTTCAGCTTAGGATGGCCGTCGACAGCTTCACACCTTGTATACTGTGGATTTAAGCATCAATAAATTCTTTTCGGAATCGGAGCGGAAGGCAGCAATAGAGCAAAATGGCAACGGCACCCGGGATTCCCAGCCAGTCTCCCATGCCGGTACTTACTGGGCCCTAAGCTGCGTAGCAGTCTGCGATCTGACGAGAGCAGGCGCGTTCAGCTTAGGATGGCCGTTGACATCTTCACGCTTTGTATACTGTGGATTTAAGCATCAATAAATATTTTTTTTAATCGGAGAGGAAGGCGGCAACAGAGCAAAATGTCAATAGCACCTTGGATTGCCAGCCAGTCTCCCATGCCCGTACTTGCCGGGCAGCAGTCTGCGACCTGACAAGAACAGGCGCATTCAGCTTAGGATAGCCGTAGACGGCTTCACACCCTGTATACTGTAGATTTAAGCATCAATAACTCCTTTTCGAAATCGGAGCGTAAGGCGGCAACAGAGCAAAATGTCAATGACACCTGGGATTCCCAGCCAGTCTCCCATGCTGGTACTTACCAGGCCCGAAGCTGGGTAGCAGTCTGCGAACTGACGAGAACAGGCGCATTCAGCTTAGGATGGCCGTAGACATCTTCACACCCTGTATACTGTGGATTTAAGCATCAATAAATCCTTTTCGGAATCGGCGCTGAAGGCGGCAACAGAGCAAAATGTCAACGACACCTGGGATTCCCAGCCAGTCTCCCATGCTGGTACTTACCAGGCCCGAAGCTGGGTAGCAGTCTGCGATCTGACGAGAACAGGCGCATTCAGCTTAGGATGACCGTCGACAGCTTCACACCTTGTATACTGTGGATTTAAGCATCAATAAATTATTTTCGGAATCGGAGCGGAAGGCAGCAATAGAGCAAAATGTCAACGGCACCCGGGATTCCCAGCCAGTCTCCCATGCCAGTACTTACCGGGCCCTAAGCTGGATAGCAGTCTGCGATCTGACGAGAGCAGGCGCGTTCAGCTTAGGATGGCCATTGACAGCTTCATGATTTTTATACTGTGCATTTAAGCATCAATAAATCCTTTTCGGAATCGGAGAGGAAGGCGGCAACAGAGCAAAATGTCAATAGCACCTTGGATTGCCAGCCAGTCTCCCATGCCCGTACTTGCCGGGCAGCAGTCTGCGATCTGACAAGAACAGGCACATTCAGCTTAGGATAGCCGTAGACGGCTTCTCACCCTTTATACTGTGGATTTAAGCATCAATAAATCCTTTTCGGAATCGGAACGCAAGGCGGCTACAGAGCAAAATGTCAACAACACCTGGGATTCCCAGCCAGTCTCCCATGCTGGTACTTACCGGACCCTAAGCTGGGTAGCATTCTGCGATCTGACGAGAGCAGGCGCGTTCAGCTTAGGGTGGCCGTTGACAGCTTCATGCCCTTTATACTGTGCATTTAAGCATCAATAAATCCTTTTCCGAATCGGAGCGGAAGGCGGCAACAGAGCAAAATGTCAACTGCACCCTGGATTCCTAGCCAGTCTCCCATGCCGGTACTTACTGGGCCCTAAGCTGGGTAGCAGTCTGTGATCTGACGAGAGCAGGCGCGTTCAGCTTAGGATGGCCGTTGACTTCTTTACGCCTTGTATATTGTGGATTTAAGCATCAATAAATATTTTTATTAATCGGAGAAGAAGGCGGCAACAGAGCAAAATGTCAATGGCACCTTGGATTGCCAGCCAGTCTCCCATGCCGGTATCTGCCGGGCAGCAGTCTGCGATCTGAGGAGAGCAGGCACATTCAGGCTTAGGATGGCCGTTGACAGCTTCACACCCTGTATATTGTGGATTTAAGCATCAATAAATCCTTTTCCGAATCGGAGCGGAAGGCGGCAACAGATTAAAATGTCAACTGCACCCGGGATTCCCAGCCAGTCTCCCATGCTGGTACTTACCAGGGCCTAAGCTGGGTAGCAGTCTGCGATCTGACGAGAGCAGGCGCGTTCAGCTTAGGATGGCCGTTGACAGCTTCACACTTTGTATACTGTGCATTTAAGCATCAATAAATCCTTTTCGGAATCGGAACGGAAGGCGGCAACAGAGCAAAATGTCAACGGCAGCCGGGATTCCCAGCCAGTGTCCCATGCCGGTACTTACCGGGCCCTAAGATCTGTACCAGTCTGCGATCTGACGAAAGCAGGCGCGTTAAGCTTAGGATGGCCGTCGACAGCTTCACACCTTGTATACTGTGGATTTAAGCATCAATAAATTATTTTCGGAATCGGAGCGAAAGGCAGCAATAGAGCAAAATGTCAACGGCACCCGGGATTCCCAGCCAGTCTCCCATGCCAGTACTTATCGGGCCCTAAGCTGGGTAGCAGTCTGCGATCTGACGAGAGCAGGTGCGTTCAGCTTAGGATGGCCATTTACAGCTTCATGAATTTTATACTGTGCATTTAAGCATCAATTAATCCTTTTCGGAATCGGAGAGGAAGGCGGCAACAGAGCAAAATGTCAATAGCACCTTGGATTGCCAGCCAGTCTCCCATGCCCGTTCTTGCCGGGCAGCAGTCTGCGATCTGACAAGAACAGGCACATTCAGCTTAGGATAGCCGTGGACGGCTTCACACCCTGTATACTGTGGATTTAAGCATCAATAAATCCTTTTCGGAATCGGAGCGGAAGGCGGCTAAAGAGCAAAATGTCAACAACACCCGGGATTCCCAGCCAGTCTCCCATGCTGGTACTTACCGGGCCCTAAGCTGGGTAGCAGTCTGCGATCTGACGAGAGCAGGCGCGTTCAGCTTAGGATGGCCGTTGACAGCGTCACGCCCTTTATACTGTGCATTTAAGCATCAATAAATTCTTTTCGGAATCAGAACGGAAGGTGGCAACAGAGCAAAATGTCAACTGCACCCGGGATTCCCAGCCAGTCTCCCATGCCGGTATTTACTGGGCCCTAAGCTGGGTAGCAGTCTGCGATCTGACAAGAGCAGGCGCGTTGAGCTTAGGATGGCCGTTGACATCTTCACCCCTTGTATATTGTGGATTTAAGCATCAATAAATATTTTTATTAATCGGAGAGGATGGCGGCAACAGAGCAAAATGTCAATGGCACCTTGGATTGCCAGCCAGTCTCCCATGCCGGTAACTGCCGGGCAGCAGCCTGCAATCTGAGGAGAGCAGGCACGTTCAGGCTTAGGATGGCCGTTGACAGCTTCACACCCTGTGTATTGTGGATTTAAGCATCAATAAATCCTTTTCGGAATCGGAACGGAAGGCGGCAACAGAGCAAAATGTCAACGGCAGCCGGGATTCCCAGCCAGTGTCCCATGCCAGTACTTACCGGGCCCTAAGATCTGTACCAGTCTGCGATCTGACGAGAGCAGGCACGTTAAGCTTAGGATGGCCGTCGACAGCTTCACACCTTGTATACTGTGGATTTAAGCATCAATAAATTATTTTCGGAATCGGAGCGGAAGGCAGCAATAGAGCAAAATGTCAACGGCACCCGGGATTCCCAGCAAGTCTCCCATGCCAGTACTTACTGGGCCCTAAGCTGGGTAGCAGTCTGCGATCTGACGAGAGCAGGCGCGTTCAGCTTAGGATGGCCATTGACAGCTTCATGCTTTTTATACTGTGCATTTAAGCATCAATAAATCCTTTTCGGAATCGGAGAGGAAGGCGGCAACAGAGCAAAATGTCAATAGCACCTTGGATTGCCAGCCAGTCTCCCATGCCTGTACTTGCCGGGCAGCAGTCTGCGATCTGACAAGAACAGGCACATTCAGCTTAGGATAGCCGTAGACGGCTTCACGCCCTTTATACTGTGCATTTAAGCATCAATAAATCCTTTTCCGAATCGGAGCGGAAGGCGGCAACAGATTAAAATGTCAACTGCACCCGGAATTCCCAGCCAGTCTCCCATGCCAGTACTTACCGGGCCCTAAGCTGGGTAGCAGTCTGCGATCTGACGAGAGCAGGCGCGTTCAGCTTAGGATGGCCATTGACAGCTTCATGCTTTTTATACTGTGCATTTAAGCATCAATAAATCCTTTTCGGAATCGGAACGGAAGGCGGCAACAGAGCAAAATGTCAACTGCACCCGGGATTCCCAGCCAGTCTCCCATGCCGGTACTTACTAGGCCCTAAGCTGGGTAGCAGTCTGCGATCTGACGAGAGCAGGCGCGTTCAGCTTAGGATGGCCGTTGACAGCATCACACTTTGTATACTGTGGATTTAAGCATCAATAAATATTTTTATTAATCGGAGAGGAAGGCGGCAACAGAGCAAAATGTCAATGGCACCTTGGATTGCCAGCCAGTTTCCAATGCCGGTAACTGCCGGGCAGCAGTCTGCGATCCGAGGAGAGCAGGCACGTTCAGGCTTAGGATGGCCGTTGACAGCTTCACACCCTGTATATTGTGGATTTAAGCATCAATAAATTATTTTCCGAATCGGAGCGGAAGGCGGCAACAGATTAAATTGTCAACTGCACCCGGGATTCCAAGCCAGTCTCCCATACTGGTACTTACCAGGCCCTAAGCTGGGTAGCAGTCTGTCATCTGACGAGAGCAGGCGCGTTCAGCTTAGGATGGCCGTTGACAGCATCACACTTTGTATACTGTGGATTTAAGCATCAATAAATAATTTTCGGAATCGGAGCAGAAACAGAGCAAAATGTCAACTGCACCCGGGATTCCCAGCCAGTCTCCCATGCTGGTACTTACCAGACCCGAAGCTGGGTAGCGGTCTGCGATCTGACGAGAACAGGCGCATACAGCTTAGGATGGCCGTAGACATCTTCACACCCTGTATACTGTGGATTTAAGCATCAATAAATCCTTTTCGGAATCGGAGCAGAAGGCGGCAACGACACCTGGGATTCTAGCCAGTCTCCCATGCTGGTACTTACCGGGCCCTAAGCTGGGTAGCAGTCTGCGATCTGATGAGAGCAGGCGCGTTCAGCTTAGGATGGCCTTTGACAGCTTCTCGCCCTTTATACTGTGCATTTAGGCATCAATAAATCCTTTTCGGAATCGGAACGGAAGGCGGCAACAGAGCAAAATGTCAACGGCAGCCGGGATTCCCAGCCAGTGTCCCATGCCGGTACTTACCGGGCCCTAAGATCTGTACCAGTCTGAGATCTGACGAGAGCAGGCGCGTTAAGCTTAGGATGGCCGTCGACAGCTTCACACCTTGTATACTGTGGATTTAAGCATCAATAAATTATTTTCGGAATCGGAGCGGAAGGCAGCAATAGAGCAAAATGTCAACGGCACCCGGGATTCCCAGCCAGTCTCCCATGCCAGTACTTACCGGGCCCTAAGCTGGGTAGCAGTCTGCGATCTGACGAGAGCAGGCGCGTTCAGCTTAGGATGGCCGTTGACATCTTCACGCTTTGTATACTGTGGATTTAAGCATCAATAAATATTTTTTTTAATCGGAGAGGAAGGCTGCAACAGATCAAAATGTCAACAGCACCTTGGATTGCCAGCCAGTCTCCCATGCCTGTACTTGCCGGGCAGCAGTCTGCGATCTGACAAGAACAGGCACATTCAGCTTAGGATAGCCCAAGACGGTTTCACACCCTGTATATTGTGGATTTAAGCATCAATAAATCCTTTTCGGAATCGGAGCAAAATGTCTACAGAGCTACAGAGCAAAATGTCAACAACACCTGAGATTCCCAGCCAGTCTCCCATGCTGGTTCTTACTGGGCCCTAAGCTGGGTAGCAGTCTGCAATCTGACGAGAGCAGGCGCGTTCAGCTTAGGATGGCCGTTAACAGCTTCATGCCCTTTATACTGTGCATTTTAGCATCAATAAATCCTTTTCCGAATCGGAGCTGAAGGCGGCAACAGATTAAAATGTCAACTGCACCCGGGATTCCCAGCCAGTCTCCCATGCTGGTTCTTACCAGGCCCTAAGCTGGGTAGCAGTCTGCGATCTGCCGAGAGCAGGCGCGTTCAGCTTATAATGTCCGTTGACAGCTTCACATTTTGTATACTGTGCATTTAAGCATCAATAAATCCTTTTCGGAATAGGAACGGAAGGCGGCAACAGAGCAAAATGTCAACGGCAGCCGGGATTCACAGCCAGTCTCCCATGCTGGTACTTACCGGGCCCTAAGCTGGGTAGCAGTCTGCGATCGGACGAGAGGAGGCGCATACAGCTAAGGATGGCTGTTGACAGCGTCTCGCCCTTTATACTGTGCATTTAAGCATCAGTAAATCCTTTTCGGAATCGGAACGGAAGGCGGCAACAGAGCAAAATGTCAACGGCAGCCGGGATTCCCAGCCAGTGTCCCATGCCGGTACTTACCGGGCCCTAAGATCTGTACCAGTCTGCGATCTGACGAGAACAGGCGCATTCAGCTTAGGATGGCCGTAGACATCTTCACACCCTGTATACTGTGGATTTAAGCATCAATAAATCCTTTTCGGAATCGGAGCGTAAGGCGGCAACAGAGCAAAATGTCAACGACACCTGGGATTCCCAGCCAGTCTCCCATGCTGGTACTTACCGGGCCCTAAGCTGGGTAGCAGTCTGCGCTCTGACGAGAGCTGGCGCGTTCAGCTTAGGATGGCCGTTGACAGCTTGTCGCCCTTTATACTTTGCATTTAAGCATCAATAAATCCTTTTCGGAATCGGAACAGAAGGCGGCAACAGAGCAAAATGTCAACGGCAGCCGGGATTCCCAGCCAGTGTCCCATGCCGGTACTTACCGGGCCCTAAGATCTGTACCAGTCTGCGATCTGACGAGAGCTGGCGCATTAAGCTTAGGATGGCCGTCGACAGCTTCACACCTTGTATACTGTGGATTTAAGCATCTATAAATTATTTTCGGAATCGGAGCGGAAGGCAGCAATAGAGCAAAATGTCAACGGCACCTGGGATTCCCAGCCAGTCTCCACTGCCAGTACTTACCGGGCCCTAAGCTGGGTAGCAGTCTGCGATCTGACGAGAGCAGGCGCGTTCAGCTTACGATGGCCATTGACAGCTTCATGCTTTTTATACTGTGCATTTAAGCATCAATAAATCCTTTTCGGAATCGGAGAGGAAGGCGGCAACAGAGCAAAATGTCAATAGCATCTTGGATTGCCAGCCAGTCTCCCATGCCCGTACTTGCCGGGCAGCAGTCTGTGATCTGACAAGAACAGGCACATTCAGCTTAGGATAGCCGTAGACGGCTTCACACCCTGTATACTGTGGATTTAAGCATCAATAAATCATTTTCGGAATCGAAGCGGAAGGCGGCTACAGAGCAAAATGTCAACAACACCTGGGATTCCCAGCCAGTCTCCCATGCTGGTACTTAACGGGCCCTAAGCTGGGTAGCAGTCTGCGATCTGACGAGAGCAGGCGCGTTCAGCTTAGGATGGCCGTTGACAGCTTCACACTTTGTATACTGTGGATTTAAGCATCAATAAATAATTTTCGGAATCGGAGCAGAAACAGAGCAAAATGTCAACTGCACCTGGGATTCCCAGCCAGTATCCCATGCTGGTACTTACCAGGCCCGAAGCTGGGAAGCAGTCTGCGATCTGACGAGAACAGGCGCATTCAGCTTAGGATGGCCGTAGACATCTTCACACCCTGTATACTGTGCATTTAAGCATCAATAAATCCTTTTCGGAATCGGAGTGGAAGGCGGCAACAGAGCAAAATGTCAACGGCAGCCGGGATTCCCAGCCAGTGTCCCATGCCGGTACTTACCGGGCCCTAAGATCTGTACCAGTCTGCGATCTGACGAGAGCTGGCGCGTTAAGCTTAGGATGGCCGTCGACAGCTTCACACCTTGTATACTGTGGATTTAAGCATCAATAAATTATTTTCGGAATCGAATCGGAGGGCAGCAATAGAGCAAAATGTCAACGGCACCTGGGATTCCCAGCCAGTCTCCCATGCCAGTACTTACCGGGCCCTAAGCTGGGTAGCAGTCTGCGATCTGACGAGAGCAGGCGCGTTCAGCTTAGGATGGCCGTTGACAGCTTCTCGCCCTTTATACTGTGCATTTAAGCATCAATAAATCCTTTTCGGAATCGGAACGGAAGGCGGCAACAGAGCAAAATGTCAACAGCAGCCGGGATTCCCAGCCAGTGTCTCATGCCGGTACTTACCGGGCCCTAAAATCTGTACCAGTCTGCGATCTGACGAGAGCAGGCGAGTTAAGCTTAGGATGGCCGTCGACAGCTTCACACCTTGTATACTGTGGATTTAAGCATCAATAAATCCTTTTCGGAATCGGAGCGGAAGGCGGCTACAGAGCAAAATGTCAACAACACCTGGGATTCCCAGCCAGTCTCCCATGCTGGTACTTACCGGGCCTAAGCTGGGTAGCAGTCTGCGATCTGACGAGAGCAGGCGCGTTCAGCTTAGGATGGCCGTTGACAGCTTCACGCCCTTTATACTGTGCATTTAAGCATCAATAAATAATTTTCCGAATCGGAGCGGAAGGCGGCAACAGAGCAAAATGTCAACTGCACCCGGGATTCCCAGCCAGTCTCCCATGCTGGTACTTACCGGGCCCTAAGCTGGGTAGCAGTCTGCGATCTGACGAGAGCAGGCGCGTTCAGCTTAGGATGGCCGTTGACAGCTTCACACTTTGTATACTGTGGATTTAAGCATCAATAAATAATTTTCGGAATCGGAGCAGAAACAGAGCAAAATGTCAACTGCACCCGGGATTCCCAGCCAGTCTCTCATGCTGGTACTTACCAGGCCCAAAGCTGGGTAGGAGTCTGCGATCTGACGAGAACAGGCGCATTCAGCTTAGGATGGTCGTAGACAACTTCACACCCTGTATACTGTGGATTTAAGCATCAATAAATCCTTTTCGGAATCGGAGCGGAAGGCGGCAACAGAGCAAAATGTCAATGCCACCTGGGATTCCCAGCCAGTCTCCCATGCTGGTACTTTCCGGGACCTAAGCTGGGTAGCAGTCTGCGATCTGACGAGAGCAGGCGCGTTTAGCTTAGGATGGCCGTAGACATCTTTACAACCTGTATACTGTTGATTTAAGCATCAATAAATCCTTTTCGGAATCGAAGCGGAAGGCGGCTACAGAGCAAAATGTCAACAACACCTGGGATTCCCAGCCAGTCTCCCATGCTGGTACTTACCGGGCCCTAAGCTGGGTAGCAGTCTGCGATCTGACGAGAGCAGGCGCGTTCAGCTTAGGATGGCCGTTGACAGCTTCACACTCTGTATACTGTGGATTTAAGCATCAATAAATAATTTTCGGAATCGGAGCAGAAACATAGCAAAATGTCAACGGCAGCCGGGATTCCAGCCAGTCTCCCATGCTGGTACTTACCAGGCCCGAAGCTGGGTAGCAGTCTGCGATCTGACGAGAACAGGCGCATTCAGCTTAGGAAGGCCGTAGACATCTTCACACCCTGTATACTGTGGATTTAAGCATCAATAAATTCTTTTCGGAATCGGAGCGGAAGGCGGCAACAGAACAAAATGTCAACGACACCTGGGATTCCCAGCCAGTCTCCCATGCTGGTACTTACCGGGCCCTAAGCTGGGTAGCAGTCTGCGATCTGACGAGAGCAGGCACGTTCAGCTTAGGATGGCCGTTGACAGCTTCTCGTCCTTTATACTGTGCATTTAAGCATCAATAAATCCTTTTCGGAATCGGAACGGAAGGCGGCAACAGAGCAAAATGTCAACGGCAGCCGGGATTCCCAGCCAGTGTCTCATGCCGGTACTTACCAGGCCCTAAGATCTGTACCAGTCTGCGATCTGACGAGAGCAGGCGCGTTAAGCTTAGGATGGCCGTCGACAGCTTCACACCTTGTATACTGTGGATTTAAGCATCAATAAATTATTTTCGGAATCGGAGCGGAAGGCAGCAATAGAGCAAAATGTCAACAGCACCCGGGATTCCCAGCCAGTCTCCCATGCCAGTACTTACCGGGCCCTAAGCTGGGTAGCAGTCTGCGATCGGACAAGTGCAGGCGCGTTCAGCTTAGGATGGCCATTGACAGCTTAATGCTTTTTATACTGTGCATTTAAGCATCAATAAATCCTTTTCGGAATCGGAGAGGAAGGCGGCAACAGAGCAAAATGTCAATAGCACCTTGGATTGCCAGCCAGCCAGTCTCCCATGCCCGTACTTGCCGGGCAGCAGTCTGCGATCTGACAAGAACAGGCACATTCAGCTTAGGATAGCCGTAGACGGCTTCACACCCTGTATACTGTGGATTTAAGCATCAATAAATCCTTTTCGGAATCGGAGCGGAAGGCGGCTACAGAGCAAAATGTCAACAACACCTGGGATTCCCAGCCAGTCTCCCATGCTGGTACTTACCGGGCCTAGGCTGGGTAGCAGTCTGCGATCTGACGAGAGCAGGCGAGTTCAGCTTAGGATGGCCGTTGACAGCTTCGCGCCCTTTATACTGTGCATTTAAGCATCAATAAATAATTTTCCGAATCGGAGCGGAAGGCGGCAACAGAGCAAAATGTCAACTGCACCAGGGATTCCCAGTCAGTCTCCCATGCTGGTACTTACCGGGCCCTAAGCTGGGTAGCAGTCTGCGATCTAACGAGAGCAGGCGCGTTCAGCTTAGGATGGCCGTTGACAGCTTCACACTTTGTATACTGTGGATTTAAGCATCAATAAATAATTTTCGGAATCGGAGCAGAAACAGAGCAAAATGTCAACTGCACCCGGGATTCCCAGCCAGTCTCCCATGCTGGTACTTACCAGCCCCAAAGCTGGGTAGGAGTCTGCGATCTGTCGAGAACAGGCGCATTCAGCTTAGGATGGTCGCAGACATCTTCACACCCTGTATACTGTGGATTTAAGCATCAATAAATCCTTTTCGGAATCGGAGCGGAAGGCAGCAACAGAGCAAAATGTCAACGACACCTGGGATTCCCGGCCAGTCTCCCATGCTGGTACTTTCCGGGCCCTAAGCTGGGTAGCAGTCTGCGATCTGACGAGAGCAGGCACGTTCAGCTTAGGATGGCCGTTGACAGCTTCTCGCCCTTTATACTGTGCATTTAAGCATCAATAAATCCTTTTCGGAATCGGAGCGGAAGGCAACAATAGAGCAAAATGTCAACAGCACCCGGGATTCCAAGCCAGTCTCCCATGCCAGTACTTACCGGGCCCTAAGCTGGGTAGCAGTCTGCGATCGGACAAGTGCAGGCGCATTCAGCTTAGGATGGCCATTGACAGCTTCATGCTTTTTATACTGTGCATTTAAGCATCAATAAATCCTTTTCGGAATCGGAGAGGAAGGCGGCAACAGAGCAAAATGTCAATAGCACCTTGGATTGCCAGCCAGTCTCCCATGCCCGTATTTGTCGGGCAGCAGTCTGCGATCTGACAAGAACAGGCACATTCAGCTTAGGATAGCCGTAGACGGCTTCACACCCTGTATACTGTGGATTTAAGCATCAATAAATCCTTTTCGGAATCGGAGCGGAAGGCAGCTACAGAGCAAAATGTCAACAACACCTGGGATTCCCAGCCAGTCTCCCATGCTGGTACTTACCGGGCCTAAGATGGGTAGCAGTCTGCGATCTGACGAGAGCAGGCGCGTTCAGCTTAGGATGGCCGTTGACAGCTTCACGCCCTTTATACTGTGCATTTAAGCATCAATAAATAATTTTCCGAATCGGAGCGGAAGGCGGCAACAGAGCAAAATGTCAACTGCACCCGGGATTCCCAGCCAGTCTCCCATGCTGGTACTTACCGGGCCCTAAGCTGGGTAGCAGTCTGCGATCTGACGAGAGCAGGCGCGTTCAGATTAGGATGGCCGTTGACAGCTTCACACTTTGTATACTGTGGATTTAAGCATCAATAAATAATTTTCGGAATTGGAGCAGAAACAGAGCAAAATGTCAACTGCACCCGGGATTCCCAGCCAGTCTCCCATGCTGGTACTTACCAGGCCCGAAGCTGGGTATGAGTCTGCGATCTGACGAGAACAGGCGCATTCAGCTTAGGATGGTCGTAGACATCTTCACACCCTGTATACTGTGGATTTAAGCATCAATAAATCCTTTTCGGAATCGGAGCGGAAGGCGGCAACAGATCAAAATGTCAACTGCACCCGGGATTCCCAGCCAGTCTCCCATGCTGGTACTTACCGGGCCCTAAGATCTGTACCAGTCTGCGATCTGACGAGAGCAGGCACGTTCAGCTTAGGATGGCTGTTGACAGCTTCACACTTTGTATACTGTGGATTTAAGCATCAATAAATAATTTTCGAAATCGGAGCAAAATGTCAACTGCACTCGGGATTCCCAGCCAGTCTCCCACGCTGATACTTACCAGGCCCGAAGCTGGGTAGCAGTCTGCGATCTGACGAGAACAAGCGTATTCAGCTTAGGATGGCCGTAGACATCTTCACACCCTGTATACTGTGGATTTAAGCATCAATAAATCCTTTTCGGAATCGGAGCAAAATGTCTACAGAGCTACAGAGCAAAATGTCAACAACACCTGAGATTCTCATCCAGTCTCCAATGCCAGTACTTACCGGGCCCTAAGCTGGGTAGCAGTCTGCGAACTGACGAGAGCAGGCGCGTTCAGCTTAGGATGGCCATTGACAGCTTCATGCTTTTTATACTGTGCATTTAAGCATCAATAAATCCTTTTCGGAATCGGAACGGAAGGCGGCAACAGAGCAAAATGTCAACTGCACCCGGGATTCCCAGCCAGTCTCCCATGATGGTACTTACTGGGCCCTAAGCTTGGTAGCAATCTGCGATCTGACGAGAGCAGGCACGTTCAACTTAGGATGGCCGTTGACATCTTCACGCTTTGTATATTGTGGATTTAAGCATCAATAAATTATTTTCGGAATCGGAGCGGAAGGCAGCAATAGAGCAAAATGTCAACAGCACCCGGGATTCCCAGCCAGTCTCCCGTGCCAGTACTTACCGGGCCCTAAGCTGGGTAGCAGTCTGCGATCTGACGAGAGCAGGCGCGTTCAGCTTAGGATGGCCGTTAACAGCTTCACGCTCTTTATACTCTGCATTTAAGCATCATTAAATCCTTCTCCGAATCGGAGCGGAAGGCGGCAACAGATCAAAATGTCAATAGCACCTTGGATTGCCAGCCAGTCTCCCATGCCCGTACTTGCCGGGCAGCAGTCTGCGATCTGACAAGAACAGGCGCATTCAGCTTAGGATAGCCGTAGACGGCTTCACACCCTGTATATTGTGGATTTAGGCATCAATAAATCCTTTTCGGAATCGAAGCAAAATGTCTACAGAGCTACAGAGCAAAATGTCAACAACACCTGAGATTCCCAGCCAGTCTCCCATGCTGGTACTTACCGGGCCCTAAGCTGGGTAGCAGTCTGCGATCTGACGAGAGCAGGCACGTTCAGCTTAGGATGGCCGTTAACAGCTTCACGCTCTTTATACTGTGCATTTAAGCATCATTAAATCCTTTTCCGAATCGGAGCGGAAGGCGGCAACAGATTGAAATGTCAACTGCACCCGGGATTCCCAGCCAGTCTCCCATGCTGGTACTTACCAGGCCCTAAGCTGGGTAGCAGTCTGCGATCTGATGAGAGCAGGCGCGTTCAGCTTATGATGGCCGTTGACAGCTTCACACTTTGTATACTGTGCATTTAAGCATCAATAAATCCTTTTCGGAATCGGAACGGAAGGCGGCAACAGAGCAAAATGTAAACGGCAGCCGGGATTCCCAGCCAGTGTCCCATGCCAGTACTTACCGGGCCCTAAGATCTGTACCAGTCTGCGATCTGACGAGAGCAGGCGCGTTAAGCTTAGGATGGCCGTCGACAGCTTCACACCTTGTATACTGTGGATTTAAGCATCAATAAATTATTTTCGGAATCAGAGCGGAAGGCAGCAATAGAGCAAAATGTCCACGGCACCTGGGATTCCCAGCTAGTCTTCCATCCCAGTACTTACCGGGCCCTAAGCTGGGTAGCAGTCTGCGATCTGACGAGAGCAGGCGCGTTCAGCTTAGGATGGCCATTGACAGCTTCATGCTTTTTATACTGTGCATTTAAGCATCAATAAATCCTTTTCGGAATCGGAGAGGAAGGTGGCAACAGAGCAAAATGTCAATAGCACCTTGGATTGCCAGCCAGTCTCCCATGCCTGTACTTGCCGGGCAGCAGTCTGCGATCTGACAAGAACAGGCACATTCAGCTTAGGATAGCCGTAGACGGCTTCACACCCTGTATACTGTGGATTTAAGCATCAATAAATCCTTTTCGGAATCGAAGCGGAAGGCGGCTACAGAGCAAAATGTCAACAACACCTGGGATTCCCAGCCAGTCTCCCATGCTGGTACTTACCGGGCCCTAAGCTGGGTAGCAATCTGCGATCTGACGAGACCAGGCGCGTTCAGCTTAGGATGGCGGTTGACAGCTTCACACTTTGTATACTGTGCATTTAAGCATCAATAAATCCTTTTCGGAATCGGAACGGAAGGCGGCAACAGAGCAAAATGTCAACAGCAGCCAGGATTCCCAGCCAGTGTCCCATCCCGGTACTTACCAGGCCCTAAGATCTGTACCAGTCTGCGATCTGACGAGAGCAGGCGCGTTAAGCTTAGGATGGCTGTTGACAGCTTCACACCTTGTATACTGTGGATTTAAGCATCAATAAATTCTTTTCGGAATCGGAGCAATAGAGCGAAATGTCAACGGCAACCGGGATTCTCAGCCAGTCTCCCATGCCAGTACTTACCAGGCCCTAAGCTGGGTAGCAGACTGCGATCTGACGATTGCAGGCGCGTTCAGCTTAGGATGGCCATTGACAGCTTCATGCTTTTTATACTGTGCATTTAAGCATCAATAAATCCTTTTCGGAATCAGAGAGGAAGGCGGCAACAGAGCAAAATGTCAATAGCACCTTGGATTGCCAGCCAGTCTCCCATGCCCGTACTTGCCGGGCAGCAGTCTGCGATCTGACAAGAACAGGCACATTCAGCTTAGGATAGCCGTAGACGGCTTCACACCCTGTATACTGTGGATTTAAGCATCAATAAATCCTTTTCGGAATCGAAGCGGAAGGAGGCTACAGAGCAAAATGTCAACAACACCTGGGATTCCCAGCCAGTCTCCCATGCTGGTACTTACCGGGCCCTAAGCTGGGTAGCAGTCTGCGATCTGACGAGAGCAGGCGCGTTCAGCTTAGGATGGCCGTTGACAGCTTCACGCCCTGTATACTGTGGATTTAAGCATCAATAAATCCTTTTCCGAATCGGAGCGGAAGGCGGCAACAGATTAAAATGTCAACTGCACCCGGGATTCCCAGCCAGTCTCCCATGCTGGTACTTACCAGGCCCTAAGCTGGGTATCAGTTTGCAATCTGACGAGAGCAGGTGCGTTCAGCTTAGGATGGCCGTTGACAGCTTCACACTTTGTATACTGTGCATTTAAGCATCAATAAATCCTTTTCGGAATCGGAAACGGAAGGCGGCAACAGAGCAAAATGTCAACGGCAGCCGGGATTCCCAGCCAGTGTCCCATGCCGATACTTACCGGGCCCTAAGATCTGTACCAGTCTGTGATCTGACAAGAGCAGGCGCGTTAAGCTTAGGATGGCCGTCGACAGCTTCACACCTTGTATACTGTGGATTTAAGCATCAATAAATTCTTTTCGGAATCGGAGCGGAAGGCAGCAATAGAGCGAAATGTCAACGGCACCCGGGATTCCCAGCCAGTCTCCCATGCCAGTACTTACCGGGACCTAAGCTGGGTAGCAGTCTGTGATCTGACGAGAGCAGGCGCGTTCAGCTCAGGATGGCCATTGACAGCTTCATCCTTTTTATACTGTGCATTTAAGCATCAATAAATCCTTTTCGGAATCGGTGAGGAAGGCGGCAACAGAGCAAAATGTCAATAGCACCTTGGATTGCCAGCCAGTCTCCCATGCCCGCACTTGCCGGGCAGCAGTCTGCGATCTGACAAGAACAGGCACATTCAGCTTAGGATAGCCGTAGACTGCTTCACACCCTGTATACTGTGGATTTAAGCATCAATAAAGCCTTTTCGGAATCGGAGCGGAAGGCGGCTACAGAGCAAAATGTCAACAACACCTGGGATTCCCAGCCAGTCTCCCATGCTGGTACTTACCGGGCCCTAAGCTGGGTAGCAGTCTGCGATCTGACGAGAGCAGGAACGTTCAGCTTAGGATGGCCGTTAACAGCTTCACGCTCTTTATACTGTGCATTTAAGCATCATTAAATCCTTTTCCAAATCGGAGCGGAAGGCGGCAACAGATTGAAATGTCAACTGCACCCGGGATTCCAAGCCAGTCTCCCATGCTGGTACTTACCAGGCCCTAAGCTGGGTAGCAGTCTGCGATCTGATGAGAGCAGGCGCGTTCAGCTTATGATGGCCGTTGACAGCTTCACACTTTGTATACTGTGCATTTAAGCATCAATAAATCCTTTTCGGAATCGGAACGGAAGGCGGCAACAGAGCAAAATGTCAACGGCAGCCGGGATTCCCAGTCAGTGTCCCATGCCAGTACTTACCGGGCCCTAAGATCTGTACCAGTCTGCGATCTGCCGAGAGCAGGCGCGTTAAGCTTAGGATGGCCGTCGACAGCTTCACACCTTGTATACTGTGGATTTAAGCATCAATAAATTATTTTCGGAATCGGAGCGGAAGGCAGCAATAGAGCAAAATGTCCACGGCACCTGGGATTCCCAGCTAGTCTCCCATGCCAGTACTTACCGGGCCCTAAGCTGGGTAGCAGTCTGCGATCTGACGAGAGCAGGCGCGTTCAGCTTAGGATGGCCATTGACAGCTTCATGCTTTTTATACTGTGCATTTAAGCATCAATAAATCCTTTTCGGAATCGGAGAGGAAGGCGGCAACAGAGCAAAATGTCAATAGCACCTTGGATTGCAAGCCAGTCTCCCATGCCCGTACTTGCCGGGCAGCAGTCTGCGATCTGACAAGAACAGGCACATTCAGCTTAGGATAGCTGTAGACTGCTTCACACCCTGTATACTGTGGATTTAAGCATCAATAAAGCCTTTTTGGAATCGGAGCGGAAGGCGGCTACAGAGCAAAATGTCAACAACACCTGGGATTCCCAGCCAGTCTCCCATGCTGGTAATTAGCAGGCCCTAAGCTGGGTAGCAGTCTGCGATCTGACGAGAGCAGGCGCGTTCAGCTTAGGATGGTCGCAGACATCTTCACACCCTGTATACTGTGGATTTAAGCATCAATAAATCCTTTTCCGAATTGGAGCGGAAGGCGGCAACAGATTAAAATGTCAACTGCACCCGGGATTCCCAGCCAGTCTCCCATGCTGGTACTTACCAGGCCCTAAGCTGGGTAGCAGTCTGCAATCTGACGAGAGCAGGCGCGTTCAGCTTAGGATGGCCGTTGACAGCTTCACACTTTGTATACTGTGCATTTAAGCATCAATAAATAATTTTCGGAATCGGAGCAGAATGTCAACTGCACCCGGGATTCCCAGCCAGTCTCCCATGCTGGTACTTACCAGGCCCTAAGCTGGGTATCAGTTTGCAATCTGACGAGAGCAGGCGCGTTCAGCTTAGGATGGCCGTTGACAGCTTCACACTTTGTATACTGTGCATTTAAGCATCAATAAATCCTTTTCGGAATCGGAAACGGAAGGCGGCAACAGAGCAAAATGTCAACGGCAGCCGGGATTCCCAGCCAGTGTCCCATGCCGATACTTACCGGGCCCTAAGATCTGTACCAGTCTGTGATCTGACAAGAGCAGGCGCGTTAAGCTTAGGATGGCCGTCGACAGCTTCACACCTTGTATACTGTGGATTTAAGCATCAATAAATTCTTTTCGGAATCGGAGCGGAAGGCAGCAATAGAGCGAAATGTCAACGGCACCCGGGATTCCCAGCCAGTCTCCCATGCCAGTACTTACCGGGACCTAAGCTGGGTAGCAGTCTGTGATCTGACGAGAGCAGGCGCGTTCAGCTCAGGATGGCCATTGACAGCTTCATCCTTTTTATACTGTGCATTTAAGCATCAATAAATCCTTTTCGGAATCGGTGAGGAAGGCGGCAACAGAGCAAAATGTCAATAGCACCTTGGATTGCCAGCCAGTCTCCCATGCCCGCACTTGCCGGGCAGCAGTCTGCGATCTGACAAGAACAGGCACATTCAGCTTAGGATAGCCGTAGACTGCTTCACACCCTGTATACTGTGGATTTAAGCATCAATAAAGCCTTTTCGGAATCGGAGCGGAAGGCGGCTACAGAGCAAAATGTCAACAACACCTGGGATTCCCAGCCAGTCTCCCATGCTGGTACTTACCGGGCCCTAAGCTGGGTAGCAGTCTGCGATCTGACGAGAGCAGGAACGTTCAGCTTAGGATGGCCGTTAACAGCTTCACGCTCTTTATACTGTGCATTTAAGCATCATTAAATCCTTTTCCAAATCGGAGCGGAAGGCGGCAACAGATTGAAATGTCAACTGCACCCGGGATTCCAAGCCAGTCTCCCATGCTGGTACTTACCAGGCCCTAAGCTGGGTAGCAGTCTGCGATCTGATGAGAGCAGGCGCGTTCAGCTTATGATGGCCGTTGACAGCTTCACACTTTGTATACTGTGCATTTAAGCATCAATAAATCCTTTTCGGAATCGGAACGGAAGGCGGCAACAGAGCAAAATGTCAACGGCAGCCGGGATTCCCAGTCAGTGTCCCATGCCAGTACTTACCGGGCCCTAAGATCTGTACCAGTCTGCGATCTGCCGAGAGCAGGCGCGTTAAGCTTAGGATGGCCGTCGACAGCTTCACACCTTGTATACTGTGGATTTAAGCATCAATAAATTATTTTCGGAATCGGAGCGGAAGGCAGCAATAGAGCAAAATGTCCACGGCACCTGGGATTCCCAGCTAGTCTCCCATGCCAGTACTTACCGGGCCCTAAGCTGGGTAGCAGTCTGCGATCTGACGAGAGCAGGCGCGTTCAGCTTAGGATGGCCATTGACAGCTTCATGCTTTTTATACTGTGCATTTAAGCATCAATAAATCCTTTTCGGAATCGGAGAGGAAGGCGGCAACAGAGCAAAATGTCAATAGCACCTTGGATTGCAAGCCAGTCTCCCATGCCCGTACTTGCCGGGCAGCAGTCTGCGATCTGACAAGAACAGGCACATTCAGCTTAGGATAGCTGTAGACTGCTTCACACCCTGTATACTGTGGATTTAAGCATCAATAAAGCCTTTTTGGAATCGGAGCGGAAGGCGGCTACAGAGCAAAATGTCAACAACACCTGGGATTCCCAGCCAGTCTCCCATGCTGGTAATTAGCAGGCCCTAAGCTGGGTAGCAGTCTGCGATCTGACGAGAGCAGGCGCGTTCAGCTTAGGATGGTCGCAGACATCTTCACACCCTGTATACTGTGGATTTAAGCATCAATAAATCCTTTTCCGAATTGGAGCGGAAGGCGGCAACAGATTAAAATGTCAACTGCACCCGGGATTCCCAGCCAGTCTCCCATGCTGGTACTTACCAGGCCCTAAGCTGGGTAGCAGTCTGCAATCTGACGAGAGCAGGCGCGTTCAGCTTAGGATGGCCGTTGACAGCTTCACACTTTGTATACTGTGCATTTAAGCATCAATAAATCCTTTTCGGAATCAGAACGGAGGGCGGCAACAGAGCAAAATGTCAACGGCAGCCGGGATTCCCAGCCAGTGTCCCATGCCGGTACTTACCGGGCCCTAAGATCTGTACCAGTCTGCGATCTGACGAGAGCAGGCGCGTTAAGCTTAGGATGGCCGTCGACAGCTTCACACCTTGTATACTGTGGATTTAAGCATCAATAAATTCTTTTCGGAATCGGAGCGGAAGGCAGCAATAGAGCAAAATGTCAACGGCACCCGGGATTCCCAGCCAGTCTCCCATGCCAGTACTTACCGGGCCCTAAGCTGGGTAGCCGTCTGCGATCTGACGATAGCAGGCACGTTCAGCTTAGGATGGCCATTGACAGCTTCATGCTTTTTATACTGTGCATTTAAGCATCAATAAATCCTTTTCGGAATCGGAACGGAAGGCGGCAACAGAGCAAAATGTCAACTGCACACGGGATTCCCAGCCACTCTCCCATGCCGGTAGTTACTGGGCCCTAAGCTGGGTAGCAGTCTGCGATCTGACGAGAGCAGGCGCGTTCAGCTTAGGATGGCCGTTGACAGCTTCACACTTTGTATACTGTGGATTTAAGCATCAATAAATAATTTTCGGAATCGGAGCAAAATGTCAACTGCACCCAGGATTCCAGCCAGTCTCCCATGCTGGTACTTACAAGGCCCTAAGCTGGATAGCAGTCTGCGATCTGACGAGAGCAGGCGAAATCAGCTTAGGATGGCCGTTGATAGCTTCTCGCCCTTTATACTGTGCATTTAAGCATCAATAAATCCTTTTCGGAATCGGAACGGAAGGCGGCAACAGAGCAAAATGTCAACGGCAGCCGGGATTCCCAGCCAGTGTCCCATGCCGGTACTTACCGGGCCCTAAGATCTGTACCAGTCTGCGATCTGACGAGAGCAGGCGCGTTAAGCTTAGGATGGCCGTCGACAGCTTCACACCTTGTATACTGTGGATTTAAGCATCAATAAATTATTTTCGGAATCGGAGCGGAAGGCAGCAATAGAGCAAAATGTCAACGGCACTCGGGATTCCCAGCCAGTCTCCCATGCCAGTACTTACCGGGCCCTAAGCTGGGTAGCAGTCTGCGATCTGACGAGAGCAGGCGCATTCAGCTTAGGACGGTCATTGACAGCTTCATGCTTTTTATACTGTGCATTTAAGCATCAATAGATCCTTTTCGGAATCGTAGAGGAAGGCAGCAACAGAGCAAAATGTCAATAGCACCTTGGATTGCCAGCCAGTCTCCCATGCCCGTACTTGCCGGGCAGCAGTCTGCGATCTGACAAGAACAGGCACATTCAGCTTAGGATAGCCGTAGACGGCTTCACACCCTGTATACTGTGGATTTAAGCATCAATAAATCCTTTTCGGAATCGGAGCGGAAGGCGGCAACAAAGCAAAATGTCAACTGCACCCGGGATTCCCAGCAAGTCTCCCATGCCGGTACTTACTGGGCCCTAAGCTGGGTAGCAGTCTGCGATCTGACGAGAGCAGACGCGTTCAGCTTAGGATGGCAGTTGACAGCTTCACGCCCTTTATATTGTGGATTTAAGCATCAATAAATAATTTTCCGAATCGAAGCGGAAGTCGGCAACAGATTAAAATGTCAACTGCACCCTGGATTCCCAGCCAGTCTCCCATGCTGGTACTTACCAGGCCCTAAGCTGGGTATCAGTCTGCGATCTGACGAGAGCAGGCGCGTTCAGCTTAGGATGGCCGTTGACAGCTTCATGATTTTTATACTGTGCATTTAAGCATCAATAAATCCTTTTCGGAATCGGAACGGAAGGCGGCAACAGAGCAAAATGTCAACTGCACCCGGGATTCCCAGCCAGTCTCCCATGCCGGTACTTACTGGGCCCAAAGCTGGGTAGCAGTCTGCGATCTGACGAGAGCAGGCGCGTTCAGCTTAGGATGGCCGTTGACATCTTCACGCCTTGTATATTGTGAATTTAAGCATCAATAAATATTTTTATTAATCGGAGAGGAAGGCGGCAACAGAGCAAAATGTCAATGGCACCTTGGATTGCCAGCCAGTCTCCCATGCCGGTATCTGCCGGGCAGTAGTCTGCGATCTGAGGATAGCAGGAACGTTCAGGCTTAGGATGGCCGTTGACAGCTTCACACCCTGTGTATTGTGGATTTAAGCATCAATAAATCCTTTTCCGAATCGGAGCGGAAGGCGGCAACAGATTAAAATGTCAACTGCACCTGGGATTCCCAGCCAGTCTCCCATGCTGGTACTTACCAGGCCCTAAGCTGGGTAGCAGTCTGCGATCTGACAAGAGCAGGCGCGTTCAGCTTAGGATGGCCGTTGACAGCTTCACACTTTGTATACTGTGGATACTGTGGATACTGTGGATACTGTGGATACTGTGGATACTGTGGATACTGTGGATACTGTGGATTTAAGCATCAATAAACAATTTTCGGAATCGGAGCAGAAACAGAGCAGAATGGCAACTGCACCCGGGATTCCCAGCCAGTCTCCCATGCTGGTACTTACCAGGCCCGAAGCTGGGTAGCAGTCTGCGATCTGACGAGAACAGGCGCATTCAGCTTAGGATGGCCATAGACATCTTCACACCCTGTATACTGTGGATTTAAGCATCAATAAATCCTTTTCGGAATCGGAGCGTAAGGCGGCAACAGAGCAATATGTCAACGACACCTGGGATTCCCAGCCAGTCTCCCATGCTGGTACTTACCAGGCCCTAAGCTGGGTATCAGTCTGCCATCTGACGAGAGCAGGCGCGTTCAGCTTAGGATGGCCGTTGACAGCTTCACGCCCTTTATATTGTGGATTTAAGCATCAATAAATAATTTTCCGAATCGAAGCGGAAGACGGCAACAGATTAAAATGTCAACTGCACCCGGGATTCCCAGCCAGTCTCCCATGCTGGTACTTACCAGGCCCTAAGCTGGGTAACAGTCTGCGATCTGACGAGAGCAGGCGCGTTCAGCTTAGGATGGCCGTTGACAGCTTCACGCTTTGTATACTGTGCATTTAAGCATCAATAAATCCTTTTCGGAATCGGAGCGTAAGGCGGCAACAGAGCAAAATGTCAACGACACCTGGGATTCCCAGCCAGTCTCCCATGCTGGTACTTACCAGGCCCTAAGCTGGGTATCAGTCTGCGATCTGACGAGAGCAGGCGCGTTCAGCTTAGGATGGCCGTTGACAGCTTCTCGCCCTTTATATTGTGGATTTAAGCATCAATAAATAATTTTCCGAATCGAAGCGGAAGGCGGCAACAGATTAAAATGTCAACTGCACCCGGGATTCCCAGCCAGTCTCCCATGCTGGTACTTACCAGGCCCTAAGCTGGGTAGCAGTCTGCGATCTGACGAGAGGAGGCGCGTTCAGCTTAGGATGGCCGTTGACAGCTTCACACTTTGTATACTGTGCATTTAAGCATCAATAAATCCTTTTCGGAATCGGAACAGAAGGCGGCAACAGAGCAAAATGGCAACGACACCTGGGATTCCCAGCCAGTCTCCCATGCTGGTACTTACCGGGCCCTAAGCTGGGTAGCAGTCTGCGATCTGACGAGAGCAGGCGCATTCAGCTTAGGATGGCCGTTGACAGCTTCTTGATTTTTATATTGTGCATTTAAGCATCAATATATCCTTTTCGGAATCGGAACGGAAGGCGGCAACAGAGCAAAATGTCAACTGCACCTGGGATTCCCAGCCAATCTCCCATGCTGGTACTTACCGGGCCCTAAGCTGGGTAGCAGTCTGCGATCTGACGAGAGCAGGCGCGTTCTGCTTAGGATGGCTGTTGACAGCTTCTCGCCCTTTATACTGTGCATTTAGGCATCAATAAATCCTTTTCGGAATCGGAACGGAAGGCGGCAACAGAGCAAAATGTCAACGGCAGCCGGGATTCCCAGCCAGTCTCCCATGCTGGTACTTACCAGGCCCTAAGCTGGGTATCAGTCTGCGATCTGTCGAGAGCAGGCGCGTTCAGCTTAGGATGGCCGTTGACAGCTGCACGCTTTGTATACTGTGCATTTAAGCATCAATAAATCCTTTTCGGAATCGGAACCGGAACGGAAGGCGGCAACAGAGCAAAATGTCAACGGCAGCCGGGATTCCCAGCCAGTGTTCCATGCCGGTACTTACCGGGCCCTAAGATCTGTACCAGTCTGCGATCTGACGAGAGCAGGCTCGTTCAGCTTAGGATGGCCGTTGACATCTTCACGCCTTGTATATTGTGAATTTAAGCATCAATAAATATTTTTATTAATCGGAGAGGAAGGCGGCAACAGAGCAAAATGTCAATGGCACCTTGGATTGCCAGACAGTCTTCCATGCCGGTAACTGCCGGGCAGTAGTCTGCGATCTGAGGAGAGCAGGCACGTTCAGGCTTAGGATGGCCGTTGACAGCTTCACACCCTGTGTATTGTGGATTTAAGCATCAATAAATCCTTTTCCGAATCGGAGCGGAAGGCGGCAACATATTAAAATGTCAACTGCACCTGGTATTCCCAGCCAGTCTCCCATGCTGGTACTTACCAGGCCCTAAGCTGGGTAGCAGTCTGCAATCTGACGAGAGCAGGCGCGTTCAGCTTAGGATGGCCGTTGACAGCTTCACACTTTGTATACTGTGGATTTAAGCATCAATAAACAATTTTCGGAATCGGAGCAGAAACAGAGCAAAATGGCAACTGCACCCGGGATTCCCAGCCAGTCTCCCATGCTGGAACTTACCAGGCCCTAAGCTGGGTATCAGTCTGCGATCTGTCGAGAGCAGGCGCGTTCAGCTTAGGATGGCCGTTGACAGCTTCACACTTTGTATACTGTGCATTTAAGCATCAATAAATCCTTTTCGGAATCGGAAACGGAAGGCGGCAACAGAGCAAAATGTCAACGGCAGCCGGGATTCCCAGCCAGTGTCCCATGCCGGTACTTACCGGGCCCTAAGATCTGTACCAGTCTGCGATCTGACGAGAGCAGGCGCGTTAAGCTTAGGATGGCCGTCGACAGCTTCACACCTTGTATACTGTGGATTTAAGCATCAATAAATTCTTTTCGGAATCGGAGCGGAAGGCAGCAATAGAGCAAAATGTCAACGGCAACCGGGATTCCCAACCAGTCTCCACCGGCGCCCTAAGCTAGAGCAGTCTGCGATCTGACGAGAGCAGGCGCGTTCAGCTTAGGATGGCCATTGAAAGCTTCATGCTTTTTATACTGTGCATTTAAGCATCAATAAATCCTTTTCGGAATCGGAGCGGAAGGCGGCAACAGATTAAAATGTCAACTGCACCCGGGATTCCCAGCCAGTCTCCCATGCTGGTACTTACTGTGCCCTTAGCTGGGTAGCAGTCTGTGATCTGACGAGAGCAGGCGCGTTCAGCTTAGGATGGCCATTGACAGCTTCATGCTTTTTATACTGTGCATTTAAGCATCAATAAATCCTTTTCGGAATCGGAACAGAAGGCGGCAACAGAGCATAATGTCAAGTGCACCCGGGACTCCCAGCCAGTCTCCCATGCCGGTAATTACTGGGCCCTAAGCTGGGTAGCAGTCTGCGATCTGACGAGAGCAGGCGCGTTCAGCTTAGGATGGCCGTTGACATCTTCACGCCTTGTATACTGTGGATTTAAGCATCAATAAATCCTTTTCGGACTCGGAGTGGAAGGCGGCAACAGAACAAAATGTCAACGACACCTGGGATTCCCAGCCAGTCTCCCATGCTGGTACTTACCAGGCCCTAAGCTGGGTAGCAGTCTGCGATCTGACGAGAGCAGGCGCATTTAGCTTAGGATGGCCGTAGACATCTTTACAACCTGTATACTGTTGATTTAAGCATCAATAAATCCTTTTCGGAATCGAAGCGGAAGGCGGCTACAGAGCAAAATGTCAACAACACCTGGGATTCCCAGCCAGTCTCCCATGCTGGTACTTACCGGGCCCTAAGCTGGGTAGCAGTCTGCGATCTGACGAGAGCAGGCGCGTTCAGCTTAGGATGGCCGTTGACAGCTTCACACTCTGTATACTGTGGATTTAAGCATCAATAAATAATTTTCGGAATCGGAGCAGAAACATAGCAAAATGTCAACGGCAGCCGGGATTCCAGCCAGTCTCCCATGCTGGTACTTACCAGGCCCGAAGCTGGGTAGCAGTCTGCGATCTGACGAGAACAGGCGCATTCAGCTTAGGAAGGCCGTAGACATCTTCACACCCTGTATACTGTGGATTTAATCATCAATAAATTCTTTTCGGAATCGGAGCGGAAGGCGGCAACAGAACAAAATGTCAACGACACCTGGGATTCCCAGCCAGTCTCCCATGCTGGTACTTACCGGGCCCTAAGCTGGGTAGCAGTCTGCGATCTGACGAGAGCAGGCACGTTCAGCTTAGGATGGCCGTTGACAGCTTCTCGTCCTTTATACTGTGCATTTAAGCATCAATAAATCCTTTTCGGAATCGGAACGGAAGGCGGCAACAGAGCAAAATGTCAACGGCAGCCGGGATTCCCAGCCAGTGTCTCATGCCGGTACTTACCAGGCCCTAAGATCTGTACCAGTCTGCGATCTGACGAGAGCAGGCGCGTTAAGCTTAGGATGGCCGTCGACAGCTTCACACCTTGTATACTGTGGATTTAAGCATTAATAAATTATTTTCGGAATCGGAGCGGAAGGCAGCAATAGAGCAAAATGTCAACAGCACCCGGGATTCCCAGGCAGTCTCCCATGCCAGTACTTACCGGGCCCTAAGCTGGGTAGCAGTCTGCGATCGGACAAGTGCAGGCGCGTTCAGCTTAGGATGGCCATTGACAGCTTAATGCTTTTTATACTGTGCATTTAAGCATCAATAAATCCTTTTCGGAATCGGAGAGGAAGGCGGCAACAGAGCAAAATGTCAATAGCACCTTGGATTGCCAGCCAGCCAGTCTCCCATGCCCGTACTTGCCGGGCAGCAGTCTGCGATCTGACAAGAACAGGCACATTCAGCTTAGGATAGCCGTAGACGGCTTCACACCCTGTATACTGTGGATTTAAGCATCAATAAATCCTTTTCGGAATCGGAGCGGAAGGCGGCTACAGAGCAAAATGTCAACAACACCTGGGATTCCCAGCCAGTCTCCCATGCTGGTACTTACCGGGCCTAGGCTGGGTAGCAGTCTGCGATCTGACGAGAGCAGGCGAGTTCAGCTTAGGATGGCCGTTGACAGCTTCGCGCCCTTTATACTGTGCATTTAAGCATCAATAAATAATTTTCCGAATCGGAGCGGAAGGCGGCAACAGAGCAAAATGTCAACTGCACCAGGGATTCCCAGTCAGTCTCCCATGCTGGTACTTACCGGGCCCTAAGCTGGGTAGCAGTCTGCGATCTAACGAGAGCAGGCGCGTTCAGCTTAGGATGGCCGTTGACAGCTTCACACTTTGTATACTGTGGATTTAAGCATCAATAAATAATTTTCGGAATCGGAGCAGAAACAGAGCAAAATGTCAACTGCACCCGGGATTCCCAGCCAGTCTCCCATGCTGGTACTTACCAGCCCCAAAGCTGGGTAGGAGTCTGCGATCTGTCGAGAACAGGCGCATTCAGCTTAGGATGGTCGCAGACATCTTCACACCCTGTATACTGTGGATTTAAGCATCAATAAATCCTTTTCGGAATCGGAGCGGAAGGCAGCAACAGAGCAAAATGTCAACGACACCTGGGATTCCCGGCCAGTCTCCCATGCTGGTACTTTCCGGGCCCTAAGCTGGGTAGCAGTCTGCGATCTGACGAGAGCAGGCACGTTCAGCTTAGGATGGCCGTTGACAGCTTCTCGCCCTTTATACTGTGCATTTAAGCATCAATAAATCCTTTTCGGAATCGGAGCGGAAGGCAACAATAGAGCAAAATGTCAACAGCACCCGGGATTCCAAGCCAGTCTCCCATGCCAGTACTTACCGGGCCCTAAGCTGGGTAGCAGTCTGCGATCGGACAAGTGCAGGCGCATTCAGCTTAGGATGGCCATTGACAGCTTCATGCTTTTTATACTGTGCATTTAAGCATCAATAAATCCTTTTCGGAATCGGAGAGGAAGGCGGCAACAGAGCAAAATGTCAATAGCACCTTGGATTGCCAGCCAGTCTCCCATGCCCGTATTTGTCGGGCAGCAGTCTGCGATCTGACAAGAACAGGCACATTCAGCTTAGGATAGCCGTAGACGGCTTCACACCCTGTATACTGTGGATTTAAGCATCAATAAATCCTTTTCGGAATCGGAGCGGAAGGCAGCTACAGAGCAAAATGTCAACAACACCTGGGATTCCCAGCCAGTCTCCCATGCTGGTACTTACCGGGCCTAAGATGGGTAGCAGTCTGCGATCTGACGAGAGCAGGCGCGTTCAGCTTAGGATGGCCGTTGACAGCTTCACGCCCTTTATACTGTGCATTTAAGCATCAATAAATAATTTTCCGAATCGGAGCGGAAGGCGGCAACAGAGCAAAATGTCAACTGCACCCGGGATTCCCAGCCAGTCTCCCATGCTGGTACTTACCGGGCCCTAAGCTGGGTAGCAGTCTGCGATCTGACGAGAGCAGGCGCGTTCAGATTAGGATGGCCGTTGACAGCTTCACACTTTGTATACTGTGGATTTAAGCATCAATAAATAATTTTCGGAATTGGAGCAGAAACAGAGCAAAATGTCAACTGCACCCGGGATTCCCAGCCAGTCTCCCATGCTGGTACTTACCAGGCCCGAAGCTGGGTATGAGTCTGCGATCTGACAAGAACAGGCGCATTCAGCTTAGGATGGTCGTAGACATCTTCACACCCTGTATACTGTGGATTTAAGCATCAATAAATCCTTTTCGGAATCGGAGCGGAAGGCGGCAACAGATCAAAATGTCAACTGCACCCGGGATTCCCAGCCAGTCTCCCATGCTGGTACTTACCGGGCCCTAAGATCTGTACCAGTCTGCGATCTGACGAGAGCAGGCACGTTCAGCTTAGGATGGCTGTTGACAGCTTCACACTTTGTATACTGTGGATTTAAGCATCAATAAATAATTTTCGAAATCGGAGCAAAATGTCAACTGCACTCGGGATTCCCAGCCAGTCTCCCACGCTGATACTTACCAGGCCCGAAGCTGGGTAGCAGTCTGCGATCTGACGAGAACAAGCGTATTCAGCTTAGGATGGCCGTAGACATCTTCACACCCTGTATACTGTGGATTTAAGCATCAATAAATCCTTTTCGGAATCGGAGCAAAATGTCTACAGAGCTACAGAGCAAAATGTCAACAACACCTGAGATTCTCATCCAGTCTCCAATGCCAGTACTTACCGGGCCCTAAGCTGGGTAGCAGTCTGCGAACTGACGAGAGCAGGCGCGTTCAGCTTAGGATGGCCATTGACAGCTTCATGCTTTTTATACTGTGCATTTAAGCATCAATAAATCCTTTTCGGAATCGGAACGGAAGGCGGCAACAGAGCAAAATGTCAACTGCACCCGGGATTCCCAGCCAGTCTCCCATGATGGTACTTACTGGGCCCTAAGCTTGGTAGCAATCTGCGATCTGACGAGAGCAGGCACGTTCAACTTAGGATGGCCGTTGACATCTTCACGCTTTGTATATTGTGGATTTAAGCATCAATAAATTATTTTCGGAATCGGAGCGGAAGGCAGCAATAGAGCAAAATGTCAACAGCACCCGGGATTCCCAGCCAGTCTCCCGTGCCAGTACTTACCGGGCCCTAAGCTGGGTAGCAGTCTGCGATCTGACGAGAGCAGGCGCGTTCAGCTTAGGATGGCCGTTAACAGCTTCACGCTCTTTATACTCTGCATTTAAGCATCATTAAATCCTTCTCCGAATCGGAGCGGAAGGCGGCAACAGATCAAAATGTCAATAGCACCTTGGATTGCCAGCCAGTCTCCCATGCCCGTACTTGCCGGGCAGCAGTCTGCGATCTGACAAGAACAGGCGCATTCAGCTTAGGATAGCCGTAGACGGCTTCACACCCTGTATATTGTGGATTTAGGCATCAATAAATCCTTTTCGGAATCGAAGCAAAATGTCTACAGAGCTACAGAGCAAAATGTCAACAACACCTGAGATTCCCAGCCAGTCTCCCATGCTGGTACTTACCGGGCCCTAAGCTGGGTAGCAGTCTGCGATCTGACGAGAGCAGGCACGTTCAGCTTAGGATGGCCGTTAACAGCTTCACGCTCTTTATACTGTGCATTTAAGCATCATTAAATCCTTTTCCGAATCGGAGCGGAAGGCGGCAACAGATTGAAATGTCAACTGCACCCGGGATTCCCAGCCAGTCTCCCATGCTGGTACTTACCAGGCCCTAAGCTGGGTAGCAGTCTGCGATCTGATGAGAGCAGGCGCGTTCAGCTTATGATGGCCGTTGACAGCTTCACACTTTGTATACTGTGCATTTAAGCATCAATAAATCCTTTTCGGAATCGGAACGGAAGGCGGCAACAGAGCAAAATGTCAACGGCAGCCGGGATTCCCAGCCAGTGTCCCATGCCAGTACTTACCGGGCCCTAAGATCTGTACCAGTCTGCGATCTGACGAGAGCAGGCGCGTTAAGCTTAGGATGGCCGTCGACAGCTTCACACCTTGTATACTGTGGATTTAAGCATCAATAAATTATTTTCGGAATCAGAGCGGAAGGCAGCAATAGAGCAAAATGTCCACGGCACCTGGGATTCCCAGCTAGTCTCCCATGCCAGTACTTACCGGGCCCTAAGCTGGGTAGCAGTCTGCGATCTGACGAGAGCAGGCGCGTTCAGCTTAGGATGGCCATTGACAGCTTCATGCTTTTTATACTGTGCATTTAAGCATCAATAAATCCTTTTCGGAATCGGAGAGGAAGGTGGCAACAGAGCAAAATGTCAATAGCACCTTGGATTGCCAGCCAGTCTCCCATGCCTGTACTTGCCGGGCAGCAGTCTGCGATCTGACAAGAACAGGCACATTCAGCTTAGGATAGCCGTAGACGGCTTCACACCCTGTATACTGTGGATTTAAGCATCAATAAATCCTTTTCGGAATCGAAGCGGAAGGCGGCTACAGAGCAAAATGTCAACAACACCTGGGATTCCCAGCCAGTCTCCCATGCTGGTACTTACCGGGCCCTAAGCTGGGTAGCAATCTGCGATCTGACGAGACCAGGCGCGTTCAGCTTAGGATGGCGGTTGACAGCTTCACACTTTGTATACTGTGCATTTAAGCATCAATAAATCCTTTTCGGAATCGGAACGGAAGGCGGCAACAGAGCAAAATGTCAACAGCAGCCAGGATTCCCAGCCAGTGTCCCATCCCGGTACTTACCAGGCCCTAAGATCTGTACCAGTCTGCGATCTGACGAGAGCAGGCGCGTTAAGCTTAGGATGGCTGTTGACAGCTTCACACCTTGTATACTGTGGATTTAAGCATCAATAAATTCTTTTCGGAATCGGAGCAATAGAGCGAAATGTCAACGGCAACCGGGATTCTCAGCCAGTCTCCCATGCCAGTACTTACCAGGCCCTAAGCTGGGTAGCAGACTGCGATCTGACGATTGCAGGCGCGTTCAGCTTAGGATGGCCATTGACAGCTTCATGCTTTTTATACTGTGCATTTAAGCATCAATAAATCCTTTTCGGAATCAGAGAGGAAGGCGGCAACAGAGCAAAATGTCAATAGCACCTTGGATTGCCAGCCAGTCTCCCATGCCCGTACTTGCCGGGCAGCAGTCTGCGATCTGACAAGAACAGGCACATTCAGCTTAGGATAGCCGTAGACGGCTTCACACCCTGTATACTGTGGATTTAAGCATCAATAAATCCTTTTCGGAATCGAAGCGGAAGGAGGCTACAGAGCAAAATGTCAACAACACCTGGGATTCCCAGCCAGTCTCCCATGCTGGTACTTACCGGGCCCTAAGCTGGGTAGCAGTCTGCGATCTGACGAGAGCAGGCGCGTTCAGCTTAGGATGGCCGTTGACAGCTTCACGCCCTGTATACTGTGGATTTAAGCATCAATAAATCCTTTTCCGAATCGGAGCGGAAGGCGGCAACAGATTAAAATGTCAACTGCACCCGGGATTCCCAGCCAGTCTCCCATGCTGGTACTTACCAGGCCCTAAGCTGGGTATCAGTTTGCAATCTGACGAGAGCAGGCGCGTTCAGCTTAGGATGGCTGTTGACAGCTTCACACTTTGTATACTGTGCATTTAAGCATCAATAAATCCTTTTCGGAATCGGAAACGGAAGGCGGCAACAGAGCAAAATGTCAACGGCAGCCGGGATTCCCAGCCAGTGTCCCATGCCGATACTTACCGGGCCCTAAGATCTGTACCAGTCTGTGATCTGACAAGAGCAGGCGCGTTAAGCTTAGGATGGCCGTCGACAGCTTCACACCTTGTATACTGTGGATTTAAGCATCAATAAATTCTTTTCGGAATCGGAGCGGAAGGCAGCAATAGAGCGAAATGTCAACGGCACCCGGGATTCCCAGCCAGTCTCCCATGCCAGTACTTACTGGGACCTAAGCTGGGTAGCAGTCTGTGATCTGACGAGAGCAGGCGCGTTCAGCTCAGGATGGCCATTGACAGCTTCATCCTTTTTATACTGTGCATTTAAGCATCAATAAATCCTTTTCGGAATCGGTGAGGAAGGCGGCAACAGAGCAAAATGTCAATAGCACCTTGGATTGCCAGCCAGTCTCCCATGCCCGCACTTGCCGGGCAGCAGTCTGCGATCTGACAAGAACAGGCACATTCAGCTTAGGATAGCCGTAGACTGCTTCACACCCTGTATACTGTGGATTTAAGCATCAATAAAGCCTTTTCGGAATCGGAGCGGAAGGCGGCTACAGAGCAAAATGTCAACAACACCTGGGATTCCCAGCCAGTCTCCCATGCTGGTACTTACCGGGCCCTAAGCTGGGTAGCAGTCTGCGATCTGACGAGAGCAGGCGCGTTCAGCTTAGGATGGCCATTGACAGCTTCATGCCCTTTATACTGTGCATTTAAGCATCAATAAATCCTTTTCCGAATCGGAGCGGAAAGCAGCAACAGATTAAAATGTCAACTGCACCCGGGATTCCCAGCCAGTCTCCCATGCTGGTACTTACCAGGCCCTAAGCTGGGTATCATTCTGCGATCTGACGAGAGCAGGAGCGTTCAGCTTAGGATGGCCGTTGACAGCTTCACACTTTGTATACTGTGCATTTAAGCATCAATAAATCCTTTTCGGAATCGGAACCGAAACCGGAACGGAAGGCGGCAACAGAGCAAAATGTCAACGGCAGCCGGGATTCCCAGCCAGTGTCCCATGCCGGTACTTACCGGGCCCTAAGATCTGTACCAGTCTGCGATCTGACGAGAGCAGGCGCGTTAAGCTTAGAATGGCCGTCGACAGCTTCACACCTTGTATACTGTGGATTTAAGATTCAATAAATTAATTTCGGAATCGGAGCGGAAGGCAGCAATAGAGCAAAATGTCAACGGCACCTGGGATTCCCAGCCAGTCTCCAATGCCAGTACTTACCGGGCCCTAAGCTGGGTAGCAGTCTGCAATCTGACGAGAGCAGGCGCGTTCAGCTTAGGATGGCCATTGACAGCTTCATGCTTTTTATACTGTGCATTTAAGCATCAATAAATCCTTTTCGGAATCGGAGCGGAAGGCGGCAACAGAACAAAATGTCAACAACACCTGGGATTCCCAGCCAGTCTCCCATGCTGGTACTTACCGGGCCCTAAGCTGGGTAGCAGTCTGCGATCTGACGAGAGCAGGCACGTTCAGCTTAGGATGGCCGTTGACAGCTTCTCTCCCTTTATACTGTGCATTTAAGCATCAATAAATCCTTTTCGGAATCGGAACGGAAGGCGGCAACAGAGCAAAATGTCAACGGCAGCCGGGATTCCCAGCCAGTGTCTCATGCCCGTACTTACCGGGCCCTAAGATCTGTACCAGTCTGCGATCTGACGAGAGCAGGCACGTTCAGCTTAGGATGGCTGTTGACAGCTTCACACTTTGTATACTGTGGATTTAAGCATCAATAAATAATTTTCGGAATCGGAGCAAAATGTCAACTGCACTCGGGATTCCCAGCCAGTCTCCCATGCTGGTACTTACCAGGCCCGAAGCTGGGTAGCAGTCTGCGATCTGACGAGAACAAGCGCATTCAGCTTAGGATGGCCGCAGACATCTTCACACCCTGTATACTGTGGATTTAAGCATCAATAAATCCTTTTCGGAATCGGAGCAAAATGTCTACAGAGCTACAGAGCAAAATGTCAACAACACCTGAGATTCTCAGCCAGTCTCCAATGCCAGTACTTACCGGGCCCTAAGCTGGGTAGCAGTCTGCGAACTGACGAGAGCAGGCGCGTTCAGCTTAGGATGGCCATTGACAGCTTCATGCTTTTTATACTGTGCATTTAAGCATCAATAAATCCTTTTCGGAATCGGAACGGAAGGCGGCAACAGAGCAAAATGTCAACTGCACCCGGGATTCCCAGCCAGTCTCCCATGATGGTACTTACTGGGCCCTAAGCTTGCTAGCAATCTGCGATCTGACGAGAGCAGGCACGTTCAACTTAGGATGGCCGTTGACATCTTCACGCTTTGTATATTGTGGATTTAAGCATCAATAAATTATTTTCGGAATCGGAGCGGAAGGCAGCAATAGAGCAAAATGTCAACAGCACCCGGGATTCCCAGCCAGTCTCCCGTGCCAGTACTTACCGGGCCCTAAGCTGGGTAGCAGTCTGCGATCTGACGAGAGCAGGCGCGTTCAGCTTAGGATGGCCGTTGACATCTTCACGCCTTGTATACTGTGGATTTAAGCATCAATAAATATTTTTTTTAATCGGAGAGGAAGGCGGCAACAGATCAAAATGTCAATAGCACCTTGGATTGCCAGCCAGTCTCCCATGCCCGTACTTGCCGGGCAGCAGTCTGCGATCTGACAAGAACAGGCGCATTCAGCTTAGGATAGCCGTAGACGGCTTCACACCCTGTATATTGTGGATTTAGGCATCAATAAATCCTTTTCGGAATCGAAGCAAAATGTCTACAGAGCTAAATGTCAACAACACCTGAGATTCCCAGCCAGTCTCCCATGCTGGTACTTACCGGGCCCTAAGCTGGGTAGCAGTCTGCGATCTGACGAGAGCAGGAACGTTCAGCTTAGGATGGCCGTTAACAGCTTCACGCTCTTTATACTGTGCATTTAAGCATCATTAAATCCTTTTCCAAATCGGAGCGGAAGGCGGCAACAGATTGAAATGTCAACTGCACCCGGGATTCCAAGCCAGTCTCCCATGCTGGTACTTACCAGGCCCTAAGCTGGGTAGCAGTCTGCGATCTGATGAGAGCAGGCGCGTTCAGCTTATGATGGCCGTTGACAGCTTCACACTTTGTATACTGTGCATTTAAGCATCAATAAATCCTTTTCGGAATCGGAACGGAAGGCGGCAACAGAGCAAAATGTCAACGGCAGCCGGGATTCCCAGTCAGTGTCCCATGCCAGTACTTACCGGGCCCTAAGATCTGTACCAGTCTGCGATCTGCCGAGAGCAGGCGCGTTAAGCTTAGGATGGCCGTCGACAGCTTCACACCTTGTATACTGTGGATTTAAGCATCAATAAATTATTTTCGGAATCGGAGCGGAAGGCAGCAATAGAGCAAAATGTCCACGGCACCTGGGATTCCCAGCTAGTCTCCCATGCCAGTACTTACCGGGCCCTAAGCTGGGTAGCAGTCTGCGATCTGACGAGAGCAGGCGCGTTCAGCTTAGGATGGCCATTGACAGCTTCATGCTTTTTATACTGTGCATTTAAGCATCAATAAATCCTTTTCGGAATCGGAGAGGAAGGCGGCAACAGAGCAAAATGTCAATAGCACCTTGGATTGCCAGCCAGTCTCCCATGCCCGTACTTGCCGGGCAGCAGTCTGCGATCTGACAAGAACAGGCACATTCAGCTTAGGATAGCTGTAGACTGCTTCACACCCTGTATACTGTGGATTTAAGCATCAATAAAGCCTTTTTGGAATCGGAGCGGAAGGCGGCTACAGAGCAAAATGTCAACAACACCTGGGATTCCCAGCCAGTCTCCCATGCTGGTAATTAGCAGGCCCTAAGCTGGGTAGCAGTCTGCGATCTGACGAGAGCAGGCGCGTTCAGCTTAGGATGGTCGCAGACATCTTCACACCCTGTATACTGTGGATTTAAGCATCAATAAATCCTTTTCGGAATCAGAACGGAGGGCGGCAACAGAGCAAAATGTCAACGGCAGCCGGGATTCCCAGCCAGTGTCCCATGCCGGTACTTACCGGGCCCTAAGATCTGTACCAGTCTGCGATCTGACGAGAGCAGGCGCGTTAAGCTTAGGATGGCCGTCGACAGCTTCACACCTTGTATACTGTGGATTTAAGCATCAATAAATTCTTTTCGGAATCGGAGCGGAAGGCAGCAATAGAGCAAAATGTCAACGGCACCCGGGATTCCCAGCCAGTCTCCCATGCCAGTACTTACCGGGCCCTAAGCTGGGTAGCCGTCTGCGATCTGACGATAGCAGGCACGTTCAGCTTAGGATGGCCATTGACAGCTTCATGCTTTTTATACTGTGCATTTAAGCATCAATAAATCCTTTTCGGAATCGGAACGGAAGGCGGCAACAGAGCAAAATGTCAACTGCACACGGGATTCCCAGCCACTCTCCCATGCCGGTAGTTACTGGGCCCTAAGCTGGGTAGCAGTCTGCGATCTGACGAGAGCAGGCGCGTTCAGCTTAGGATGGCCGTTGACAGCTTCACACTTTGTATACTGTGGATTTAAGCATCAATAAATAATTTTCGGAATCGGAGCAAAATGTCAACTGCACCCAGGATTCCAGCCAGTCTCCCATGCTGGTACTTACAAGGCCCTAAGCTGGATAGCAGTCTGCGATCTGACGAGAGCAGGCGAAATCAGCTTAGGATGGCCGTTGATAGCTTCTCGCCCTTTATACTGTGCATTTAAGCATCAATAAATCCTTTTCGGAATCGGAACGGAAGGCGGCAACAGAGCAAAATGTCAACGGCAGCCGGGATTCCCAGCCAGTGTCCCATGCCGGTACTTACCGGGCCCTAAGATCTGTACCAGTCTGCGATCTGACGAGAGCAGGCGCGTTAAGCTTAGGATGGCCGTCGACAGCTTCACACCTTGTATACTGTGGATTTAAGCATCAATAAATTATTTTCGGAATCGGAGCGGAAGGCAGCAATAGAGCAAAATGTCAACGGCACTCGGGATTCCCAGCCAGTCTCCCATGCCAGTACTTACCGGGCCCTAAGCTGGGTAGCAGTCTGCGATCTGACGAGAGCTGGCGCATTCAGCTTAGGACGGTCATTGACAGCTTCATGCTTTTTATACTGTGCATTTAAGCATCAATAAATCCTTTTCGGAATCGTAGAGGAAGGCGGCAACAGAGCAAAATGTCAATAGCACCTTGGATTGCCAGCCAGTCTCCCATGCCCGTACTTGCCGGGCAGCAGTCTGCGATCTGACAAGAACAGGCACATTCAGCTTAGGATAGCCGTAGACGGCTTCACACCCTGTATACTGTGGATTTAAGCATCAATAAATCCTTTTCGGAATCGGAGCGGAAGGCGGCAACAAAGCAAAATGTCAACTGCACCCGGGATTCCCAGCAAGTCTCCCATGCCGGTACTTACTGGGCCCTAAGCTGGGTAGCAGTCTGCGATCTGACGAGAGCAGACGCGTTCAGCTTAGGATGGCAGTTGACAGCTTCACGCCCTTTATATTGTGGATTTAAGCATCAATAAATAATTTTCCGAATCGAAGCGGAAGTCGGCAACAGATTAAAATGTCAACTGCACCCTGGATTCCCAGCCAGTCTCCCATGCTGGTACTTACCAGGCCCTAAGCTGGGTATCAGTCTGCGATCTGACGAGAGCAGGCGCGTTCAGCTTAGGATGGCCGTTGACAGCTTCATGATTTTTATACTGTGCATTTAAGCATCAATAAATCCTTTTCGGAATCGGAACGGAAGGCGGCAACAGAGCAAAATGTCAACTGCACCCGGGATTCCCAGCCAGTCTCCCATGCCGGTACTTACTGGGCCCAAAGCTGGGTAGCAGTCTGCGATCTGACGAGAGCAGGCGCGTTCAGCTTAGGATGGCCGTTGACATCTTCACGCCTTGTATATTGTGAATTTAAGCATCAATAAATATTTTTATTATTCGGAGAGGAAGGCGGCAACAGAGCAAAATGTCAATGGCACCTTGGATTGCCAGCCAGTCTCCCATGCCGGTATCTGCCGGGCAGTAGTCTGCGATCTGAGGATAGCAGGAACGTTCAGGCTTAGGATGGCCGTTGACAGCTTCACACCCTGTGTATTGTGGATTTAAGCATCAATAAATCCTTTTCCGAATCGGAGCGGAAGGCGGCAACAGATTAAAATGTCAACTGCACCTGGGATTCCCAGCCAGTCTCCCATGCTGGTACTTACCAGGCCCTAAGCTGGGTAGCAGTCTGCGATCTGACAAGAGCAGGCGCGTTCAGCTTAGGATGGCCGTTGACAGCTTCACACTTTGTATACTGTGGATACTGTGGATACTGTGGATACTGTGGATACTGTGGATACTGTGGATACTGTGGATACTGTGGATACTGTGGATTTAAGCATCAATAAACAATTTTCGGAATCGGAGCAGAAACAGAGCAGAATGGCAACTGCACCCGGGATTCCCAGCCAGTCTCCCATGCTGGTACTTACCAGGCCCGAAGCTGGGTAGCAGTCTGCGATCTGACGAGAACAGGCGCATTCAGCTTAGGATGGCCATAGACATCTTCACACCCTGTATACTGTGGATTTAAGCATCAATAAATCCTTTTCGGAATCGGAGCGTAAGGCGGCAACAGAGCAATATGTCAACGACACCTGGGATTCCCAGCCAGTCTCCCATGCTGGTACTTACCAGGCCCTAAGCTGGGTATCAGTCTGCCATCTGACGAGAGCAGGCGCGTTCAGCTTAGGATGGCCGTTGACAGCTTCACGCCCTTTATATTGTGGATTTAAGCATCAATAAATAATTTTCCGAATCGAAGCGGAAGACGGCAACAGATTAAAATGTCAACTGCACCCGGGATTCCCAGCCAGTCTCCCATGCTGGTACTTACCAGGCCCTAAGCTGGGTAACAGTCTGCGATCTGACGAGAGCAGGCGCGTTCAGCTTAGGATGGCCGTTGACAGCTTCACGCTTTGTATACTGTGCATTTAAGCATCAATAAATCCTTTTCGGAATCGGAACGGAAGGCGGCAACAGAGCAAAATGTCAACGACACCTGGGATTCCCAGCCAGTCTCCCATGCTGGTACTTACCGGGCCCTAAGCTGGGTAGCAGTCTGCGATCTGACGAGAGCAGGCGCGTTCAGCTTAGGATGGCCATAGACATCTTCACACCCTGTATACTGTGGATTTAAGCATCAATAAATCCTTTTCGGAATCGGAGCGTAAGGCGGCAACAGAGCAAAATGTCAACGACACCTGGGATTCCCAGCCAGTCTCCCATGCTGGTACTTACCAGGCCCTAAGCTGGGTATCAGTCTGCGATCTGACGAGAGCAGGCGCGTTCAGCTTAGGATGGCCGTTGACAGCTTCTCGCCCTTTATATTGTGGATTTAAGCATCAATAAATAATTTTCCGAATCGAAGCGGAAGGCGGCAACAGATTAAAATGTCAACTGCACCCGGGATTCCCAGCCAGTCTCCCATGCTGGTACTTACCAGGCCCTAAGCTGGGTAGCAGTCTGCGATCTGACGAGAGGAGGCGCGTTCAGCTTAGGATGGCCGTTGACAGCTTCACACTTTGTATACTGTGCATTTAAGCATCAATAAATCCTTTTCGGAATCAGAACAGAAGGCGGCAACAGAGCAAAATGGCAACGACACCTGGGATTCCCAGCCAGTCTCCCATGCTGGTACTTACCGGGCCCTAAGCTGGGTAGCAGTCTGCGATCTGACGAGAGCAGGCGCATGCAGCTTAGGATGGCCGTTGACAGCTTCTTGATTTTTATATTGTGCATTTAAGCATCAATATATCCTTTTCGGAATCGGAACGGAAGGCGGCAACAGAGCAAAATGTCAACTGCACCTGGGATTCCCAGCCAATCTCCCATGCTGGTACTTACCGGGCCCTAAGCTGGGTAGCAGTCTGCGATCTGACGAGAGCAGGCGCGTTCTGCTTAGGATGGCTGTTGACAGCTTCTCGCCCTTTATACTGTGCATTTAGGCATCAATAAATCCTTTTCGGAATCGGAACGGAAGGCGGCAACAGAGCAAAATGTCAACGGCAGCCGGGATTCCCAGCCAGTCTCCCATGCTGGTACTTACCAGGCCCTAAGCTGGGTATCAGTCTGCGATCTGTCGAGAGCAGGCGCGTTCAGCTTAGGATGGCCGTTGACAGCTTCACGCTTTGTATACTGTGCATTTAAGCATCAATAAATCCTTTTCGGAATCGGAACCGGAACGGAAGGCGGCAACAGAGCAAAATGTCAACGGCAGCCGGGATTCCCAGCCAGTGTCCCATGCCGGTACTTACCGGGCCCTAAGATCTGTACCAGTCTGCGATCTGACGAGAGCAGGCTCGTTCAGCTTAGGATGGCCGTTGACATCTTCACGCCTTGTATATTGTGAATTTAAGCATCAATAAATATTTTTATTAATCGGAGAGGAAGGCGGCAACAGAGCAAAATGTCAATGGCACCTTGGATTGCCAGACAGTCTTCCATGCCGGTAACTGCCGGGCAGTAGTCTGCGATCTGAGGAGAGCAGGCACGTTCAGGCTTAGGATGGCCGTTGACAGCTTCACACCCTGTGTATTGTGGATTTAAGCATCAATAAATCCTTTTCCGAATCGGAGCGGAAGGCGGCAACATATTAAAATGTCAACTGCACCTGGTATTCCCAGCCAGTCTCCCATGCTGGTACTTACCAGGCCCTAAGCTGGGTAGCAGTCTGCAATCTGACGAGAGCAGGCGCGTTCAGCTTAGGATGGCCGTTGACAGCTTCACACTTTGTATACTGTGGATTTAAGCATCAATAAACAATTTTCGGAATCGGAGCAGAAACAGAGCAAAATGGAAACTGCACCCGGGATTCCCAGCCAGTCTCCCATGCTGGAACTTACCAGGCCCTAAGCTGGGTATCAGTCTGCGATCTGTCGAGAGCAGGCGCGTTCAGCTTAGGATGGCCGTTGACAGCTTCACACTTTGTATACTGTGCATTTAAGCATCAATAAATCCTTTTCGGAATCGGAAACGGAAGGCGGCAACAGAGCAAAATGTCAACGGCAGCCGGGATTCCCAGCCAGTGTCCCATGCCGGTACTTACCGGGCCCTAAGATCTGTACCAGTCTGCGATCTGACGAGAGCAGGCGCGTTAAGCTTAGGATGGCCGTCGACAGCTTCACACCTTGTATACTGTGGATTTAAGCATCAATAAATTCTTTTCGGAATCGGAGCGGAAGGCAGCAATAGAGCAAAATGTCAACGGCAACCGGGATTCCCAACCAGTCTCCACCGGCGCCCTAAGCTAGAGCAGTCTGCGATCTGACGAGAGCAGGCGCGTTCAGCTTAGGATGGCCATTGAAAGCTTCATGCTTTTTATACTGTGCATTTAAGCATCAATAAATCCTTTTCGGAATCGGAGCGGAAGGCGGCAACAGATTAAAATGTCAACTGCACCCGGGATTCCCAGCCAGTCTCCCATGCTGGTACTTACTGTGCCCTTAGCTGGGTAGCAGTCTGTGATCTGACGAGAGCAGGCGCGTTCAGCTTAGGATGGCCATTGACAGCTTCATGCTTTTTATACTGTGCATTTAAGCATCAATAAATCCTTTTCGGAATCGGAACAGAAGGCGGCAACAGAGCATAATGTCAAGTGCACCCGGGACTCCCAGCCAGTCTCCCATGCCGGTAATTACTGGGCCCTAAGCTGGGTAGCAGTCTGCGATCTGACGAGAGCAGGCGCGTTCAGCTTAGGATGGCCGTTGACATCTTCACGCCTTGTATATTGTGGATTTAAGCATCAATAAATATTTTTATTAATCGGAGAGGAAGGCAGCAACAGAGCAAAATGTCAATGGCACCTTGAATTGCCAGCCAGTCTCCCATGTTGGTAACTGCTGGGCAGCAGTCTGCGATCTGAGGAGAGCAGGCACGTTCAGGCTTAGGATGGCCGTTGACAGCTTCACACCCTGTGTATTGTGGATTTAAGCATCAATAAATCCTTTTCCGAATCGGAGCGGAAGGCAGCAACAGATTAAAATGTCAACTGCACCTGGGATTCCCAGCCAGTCTCCCATGCTGGTACTTACCAGGCCCTAAGCTGGGTAGCAGTCTGCAATCTGACGAGAGCAGGCGCGTTCAGCTTAGGATGGCCGTTGACAGCTTCACACTTTGTATACTGTGCATTTAAGCATCAATAAATCCTTTTCGGAATCGGAACGGAAGGCGACAACAGAGCAAAATGTCAACGGCAGACGGGATTCCCAGCCAGTGTCCCATGCCGGTACTTACCGGGCCCTAAGATCTGTACCAGTCTGCGATCTGACAAGAGCAGGCACGTTAAGCTTAGGATGGCCGTCGACAGCTTCACACCTTGTATACTGTAGATTTAAGCATCAATAAATTATTTTCGGAATCGAAGCGGAAGGCAGCAATAGAGCAAAATGTCAAATGCAACCGGGATTCCCAGCCAGTCTCCCATGCCAGTACTTACCGGGCAGCAGTCTGCGATCTGACAAGAACAGGCACATTCAGCTTAGGATAGCCGTAGACGGCTTCACACCCTGTATACTGTGGATTTAAGCATCAATAAATCCTTTTCGGAATCGAAGCGGAAGCGGCTACAGAGCAAAATGTCAACAACACCTGGGATTCCCAGCCAGTCTCCCATGCTGGTACTTACCGGGCCCTAAGCTGGGTAGCAGTCTGCGATCTGACGAGAGCAGGCGCGTTCAGCTTAGGATGGCTGTTGACAGCTTCACACTTTGTATACTGTGGATTTAAGCATCAATAAATAATTTTCGGAATCGGAGCAGAAACAGAGCAGAATGTCAACTGCACCCGGGATTCCCAGCCAGTCTCCCATGCTGGTACTTACCAGGCCCGAAGCTGGGTAGCAGTCTGCGATCTGACAAGAACAGGCGCATTCAGCTTAGGATGGCCGTAGACATCTTCACACCCTGTATACTGTGGATTTAAGCATCAATAAATCATTTTCGGAATCGGAGCAGAAGGCGGCTACAGAGCAAAATGTCAACAACACCTGGGATTCCCAGCCAGTCTCCCATGCTGGTACTTACCGGGCCCTAAGCCGGGTAGCAGTCTGCGTTCTGACGAGAGGAGGCGCGTTCAGCTTAGGATGGCCGTTGACAGCTTCACGCTCTTTATACTGTGCATTTAAGCATCAATAAATCCTTTTCCGAATCGGAGCGGAAGGCGGCAACAGATTAAAATGTCAACTGCACCCGGGATTCCCAGCCAGTCTCCCATGCTGGTACTTACCAGGCCCTAAGCTGGGTAGCAGTCTGCGATCTGATGAGAGCAGGCGCGTTCAGCTTAGGATGGCCGTTGACAGCTTCACACTTTGTATACTGTGGATTTAAGCATCAATAAATATTTTTATTAATCGGAGAGGAAGGCGGCAACAGAGCAAAATGTCAATGGCACCTTGGATTGCCAGCCAGTCTCCCACGCCGGTATCTGCCAGGCAGCAGTCTGCGATCTGAGGAGAGCAGACACGTTCAGCTTAGGATGGCCGTTGACAGCTTCACACCCTGTATATTGTGGATTTAAGCATCAATAAATCCTTTTCCGAATCGGAGCGGCAGGCGGCAACAGATTAAAATGTCAACTGCACCCCGGATTCCAGCCAGTCTACCATGCTGGTACTTACCAGGCCCTCTACTGGGTATCAGTCTGCGATCTGACGAGAGCAGGCGCGTTCAGCTTAGGATGGTCGTTGACAGCTTCACACCCTGTATACTGTGCATTTAAGCATCAATAAATCCTTTTCCGAATCAGAACGGAAGGCGGCAACAGAGCAAAATGTCAACGGCAGCCGGGATTCCCAGCCAGTGTCCCATGCCGGTACTTACCGGGCCCTAAGATCTGTACCAGTCTGCGATCTGACGAGAGCAGGCGCGTTAAGCTTATGATGGCCGTCGACAGCTTCACACCTTGTATACTGTGGATTTAAGCATCAATAAATTATTTTCGGAATCGGAGCGGAAGGCAGCAATAGAGCAAAATGTCAACGGCAACCGGGATTCCCAGCCAGTCTCCCATGCCAGTACTTACCGGGCCCTAAGCTAGGTAGCAGTCTGCGATCTGACGAAAGCAGGCGCGTTCAGCTTAGGATGGCCATTGACAGCTTCATGATTTTTATACTGTGCATTTAAGCATCAATAAATCCTTTTCGGAATCAGAACGGAAGGCGGCAACAGAGCATAATGTAAACTGCACCCGGGATTCCCAGCCAGTCTCCCATGCCGGTAATTACTGGGCCCTAAGCTGGGTAGCAGTCTGCGATCTGACGAGAGCAGGCGCGTTCAGCTTAGGATGGCCGTTGACATCTTCACGCCTTGTATATTGTGGATTTAAGCATCAATAAATATTTTTATTAATCGGAGAGGAAGGCGGCAACAGAGCAAAATGTCAATGGCACCTTGAATTGCCAGCCAGTCTCCCATGCTGGTAACTGCCGGGCAGCAGTCTGCGATCTGAGGAGAGCAGGCACATTCAGGCTTAGGATGGCCGTTGACAGCTTCACACCCTGTGTATTGTGGATTTAAGCATCAATAAATCCTTTTCCGAATCGGAGCGGAAGGCAGCAACAGATTAAAATGTCAACTGCACCCGGGATTCCCAGCCAGTCTCCCATGCTGGTACTTACCAGGCCCTAAGCTGGGTAGCAGTCTGCGATCTGACGAGAGCAGGCGCGTTCAGCTTAGGACGGCCGTTGACAGCTTCACGCTTTGTATACTGTGGATTTAAGCATCAATTAATAATTTTCGGAATCGGAGCAGAAACAGAGCAAAATGTCAATTGCACCCGGGATTCCCAGCCAGTCTCCCATGCTGGTACTTACCAGGCCCGAAGCTGGGTAGCAGTCTGCGATCTGACGAGAACAGGCGCATTCAGCTTAGGATGGCCGTAGACATCTTCACACCCTGTATACTGTGGATTTAAGCATCAATAAATCCTTTTCGGAATCGGAGCGTAAGGCGGCAACAGAGTAAAATGTCAACGACACCTGGGATTCCCAGCCAGTCTCCCATGCTGGTACTTACCGGGCCCTAAGCTGGGTAGCAGTCTGCGATCTGACGAGAGCAGGCACGTTCAGCTTAGGATGGCCGTTGACAGCTTCTCGCTTTTTATACTGTGCATTTAAGCATCAATAAATCCTTTTCGGAATCGGAACGGAATGCGGCAACAGAGCAAAATGTCAACGGCAGCCGGGATTCCCAACCAGTGTCCCATGCCGGTACTTACCGGGCCCTAAGATCTGTACCAGTCTGCGATCTGACAAGAGCAGGCACGTTAAGCTTAGGATGGCCGTCGACAGCTTCACACCTTGTATACTGTGGATTTAAGCATCAATAAATTCTTTTCGGAATCGGAGCGGAAGGCAGCAATAGAGCAAAATGTCAACGGCACCCAGGATTCCCAGCCAGTCTCCCATGCCAGTACTTACCGGGCCCTAAGCTGGGTAGCAGTCTGCGATCTGACGAGAGCAGGCGCGTTCAGCTTAGGATGGCCATTGACAGCTTCATGCTTTTTATACTGTGCATTTAAGCATCAATAAATCCTTTTCGGAATCGGAGAGGAAGGCGGCAACAGAGCAAAATGTCAATAGCACCTTGGATTGCCAGCCAGTCTCCCATGCCCGTACTTGCCGGGCAGCAGTCTGCGATCTGACAAGAACAAGCACATTCAGCTTAGGATAGCCGTAGACGGCTTCACACCCTGTATACTGTGGATTTAAGCATCAATAAATCCTTTTCGGAATCGGAGCGGAAGGCGGCTACAGAGCAAAATGTCAACAACACCTGGGATTCCCAGCCAGTCTCCCATGCTGGTACTTACCGGGCCCTAAGCTGGGTAGCAGTCTGCGTTCTGACGAGAGCAGGCACGTTCAGCTTAGGATGGCTGTTGACAGCTTCACGCCCTTTATACTGTGCATTTAAGCATCAATAAATCCTTTTCCGAATCGGAGCGGAAGGCGGCAACAGATTAAAATGTCAACTGCACCCGGGATTCCCAGCCAGTCTCCCATGCTGGTACTTACCAGGCCCTAAGCTGGGTAGCAGTCTGCGATCTGACGAGAGCAGGCACGTTCAGCTTAGGATGGCCGTTGACAGCTTCACACTTTGTATACTGTGGATTTAAGCATCAATAAATATTTTTATTAATCGGAGAGGAAGGCGGCAACAGAGCAAAATGTCAATGGCACCTTGGATTGCCAGCCAGTCTCCCACGCCGGTATCTGCCGGGCAGCAGTCTGCGATCTGAGGAGAGCAGACACGTTCAGCTTAGGATGGCCGTTGACAGCTTCACACCCTGTATATTGTGGATTTAAGCATCAATAAATCCTTTTCCGAATCGGAGCGGAAGGCGGCAACAGATTAAAATGTCAACTGCACCCGGGATTCCAGCCAGTCTACCATGCTGGTACTTACCAGGCCCTAAGCTGGGTATCAGTCTGCGATCTGACGAGAGCAGGCGCGTTCAGCTTAGGATGGCCGTTGACAGCTTCACACCCTGTATACTGTGCATTTAAGCATCAATAAATCCTTTTCGGAATCGGAACGGAAGGCGGCAACAGAGCAAAATGTCAACGGCAGCCGGGATTCCCAGCCAGTGTCCCATGCCGGTACTTACCGGGCCCTAAGATCTGTACCAGTCTGCGATCTGACGAGAGCAGGCGCGTTAAGCTTAGGATGGCCGTCGACAGCTTCACACCTTGTATACTGTGGATTTAAGCATCAATAAATTATTTTCGGAATCGGAGCGGAAGGCAGCAATAGAGCAAAATGTCAACGACAACCGGGATTCCCAGCCAGTCTCCCATGCCAGTACTTACCGGGCCCTCAAGCTAGGTAGCAGTCTGCGATCTGACGAAAGCAGGCGCGTTCAGCTTAGGATGGCCATTGACAGCTTCATGATTTTTATACTGTGCATTTAAGCATCAATAAATCCTTTTTGGAATCGGAACGGAAGGCGGCAACAGAGCAAAATGTCAACTGCACCCGGGATTCCCAGCCAGTCTCCCATGCCGGTGCTTACTGGGCCCTAAGCTGGGATGCAGTCTGCGATCTGACGAGAGCAGGCGCGTTCAGCTTAGGATGGCCGTTGACATCTTTACACCTTGTATATTGTGAATTTAAGCATCAATAAATATTTTTATTAATCGGAGAGGAAGGCGGCAACAGAGCAAAATGTCAATGGCACCTTGGATTGCCAGCCAGTCTCCCATGCCGGTAACTGCCGGGCAGTAGTCTGCGATCTGAGGAGAGCAGGCACGTTCAGGCTTAGGATGGCCGTTGACAGCTTCACACCCTGTGTATTGTGGATTTAAGCATCAATAAATCCTTTTCGGAATCGGAACGGAAGGCGGCAACAGAGCAAAATGTCAACGGCAGCCGGGATTCCCAGCCAGTGTCCCATGCCGGTACTTACCGGGCCCTAAGATCTGTACCAGTCTGCGATCTGACGAGAGCAGGCGCGTTAAGCTTAGGATGGCCGTCGACAGCTTCACACTTTGTATACTGTGGATTTAAGCATCAATAAATTATTTTCGGAATCGGAGCGGAAGGCAGCAATAGAGCAAAATGTCAACAGCAACCGGGATTCCCAGCCAGTCTCCCATGCTGGTACTTACCAGGCCCGAAGCTGGGTAGCAGTCTGCGATCTGACGAGAACAGGCGCATTCAGCTTAGGATGGCCATAGACATCTTCACACCCTGTATACTGTGGATTTAAGCATCAATAAATTCTTTTCGGAATCGGAGAGTAAGGCGGCAACAGAGCAAAATGTCAACGACACCTGGGATTCCCAGCCAGTCTCCCATGCTTGTACTTACCAGGCCCTAAGCTGGGTATCAGTCTGCGATCTGACGAGAGCAGGCGCGTTCAGCTTAGGATGGCCGTTGACAGCTTCACCCCCTTTATATTGTGGATTTAAGCATCAATAAATAATTTTCCGAATCGAAGCGGAAGGCGGCAACAGATTAAAATGTCAACTGCACCCGGGATTCCCAGCCAGTCTCCCATGCTGGTACTTACCAGGCCCTAAGCTGGGTTGCAGTCTGCGATCTGACGAGAGCAGGCGCGTTCAGCTTAGGATGGCCGTTGACAGCTTCACACTTTGTATACTGTGCATTTAAGCATCAATAAATCCTTTTCGGAATCGGAACGGAAGGCGGCAACAGAGCAAAATGTCAACGGCAGCCGGGATTTCCAGCCAGTGTCCCATGCCGGTACTTACCGGGCCCTAAGATCTGTACCAGTCTGCGATCTGACAAGAGCAGGCACGTTAAGCTTAGGATGGCCGTCGACAGCTTCACACCTTGTATACTGTGGATTTAAGCATCAATAAATTCTTTTCGGAATCGGAGCGGAAGGCAGCAATAGAGCAAAATGTCAACGGCACCCGGGATTCCCAGCCAGTCTCCCATGCCAGTACTTACCGGGCCCTAAGCTGGGTAGCAGTCTGCAATCTGACGAGAGCAGGCGCGTTCAGCTTAGGATGGCCATTGGCAGCTTCATGCTTTTTATACTGTGCATTTAAGCATCAATAAATCCTTTTCGGAATCGGAGAGGAAGGCGGCAACAGAGCAAAATGTCAATAGCACCTTGGATTGCCAGCCAGTCTCCCATGCCCGTACTTGCCGGGCAGCAGTCTGCGATCTGACAAGAACAAGCACATTCAGCTTAGGATAGCCGTAGACGGCTTCATGATTTTTATACTGTGCATTTAAGCATCAATAAATCCTTTTCGGAATCAGAACGGAAGGCGGCAACAGAGCAAAATGTCAACTGCACCCGGGATTCCCAGCCAGTCTCCCATGCCGGTACTTACTGGGCCCTAAGCTGGGTTGCAGTCTGCGATCTGACGAGAGCAGGTGCGTTCAGCTTAGGATGGCCGTTGACATCTTCACGCCTTGTATATTGTGAATTTAAGCATCAATAAATATTTTTATTAATCGGAGAGGAAGGCGGCAACAGAGCAAAATGTCAATGGCACCTTGGATTGCCAGACAGTCTCCAATGCCGGTAACTGCCGGGCAGTAGTCTGCGATCTGAGGAGAGCAGGCACGTTCAGCTTAGGATGGCCGTTGACAGCTTCACACCCTGTGTATTGTGGATTTAAGCATCAATAAATCCTTTTCCGAATCGGAGCGGAAGGCGGCAACAGATTAAAATGTCAACTGCCCCCGGGATTCCAGCCAGTCTACCATGCTGGTACTTACCAGGCCCTAAGCTGGGTAGCAGTCTGCGATCTGACGAGAGCAGGCGTGTTCAGCTTAGGATGGCCGTTGTAAGCTTCACATTTTGAATACTGTGGATTTAAGCATCAATAAATAATTTTCGGAATCGGAGCAGAAACAGAGCAAAATGTGAACTGCTCCCAGGATTCCCAGCCAGCCTCCCATGCCGGTACTTACCAGGCCCGAAGCTGGGTAGCAGTCTGCGATCTGACAAGAACAGGCGCATTCAGCTTAGGATGGCCGTAGACATTTTCACAACCTGTATACTGTGGATTTAAGCATCAATAAATCCTTTTCGGAATCGGAGCGAAAGGCGGCAACAGAGCAAAATGTCAACGACACCTGGGATTCCCAGCCAGTCTCCCATGCTGGTACTTACCGGGCCCTAAGCTGGGTAGCAGTCTGCGATCTGACGAGAGCAGGCGAGTTCAGCTTAGGATGGCCGTTGACAGCTTCTTGCCCTTTATACTGTGCATTTAAGCATCAATAAAACCTTTTCGGAATCGGAACGGAACGGAAGGCGGCAACAGAGCAAAATGTCAACGGCAGCCGGGATTCCCAGCCAGTGTCCCATGCCGGTACTTACCGGGCCCTAAGATCTGTACCAGTCTGCGATCTGACGAGAGCAGGCGCGTTAAGCTTAGGATGGCCGTCGACAGCTTCACACCTTGTATACTGTGGATTTAAGCATCAATAAATTCTTTTCGGAATCGGAGCGGAAGGCAGCAATAGAGCAAAATGTCAACGGCACCTGGGATTCCCAGCCAGTCTCCCATGCCAGTACTTACCGGGCCCTAAGCTGGGAAGCAGTCTGCGATCTGACAAGAGCAGGCGCGTTCAGCTTAGGATGGCCGTTGACATCTTCACGCCTTGTATACTGTTGATTTAAGCATCAATAAATATTTTTTTTAATCAGAGAGTAAGGCGGCAACAGATCAAAATGTCAATAGCACCTTGGATTGCCAGCCAGTCTCCCATGCCCGTACTTGCCGGGCAGCAGTCTGCGATCTGACAAGAACAGGCGCATTCAGCTTAGGATAGCCGTAGACGGCTTCACACCCTGTATATTGTGGATTTAAGCATCAATAAATCCTTTTTGGAGTCGGAGCAAAATGTCTACAGAGCTACAGAGCAAAATGTCAACAACACCTGAGATTCCCAGCCAGTCTCCCATGCTGGTACTTACTGGGCCCTAAGCTGGGTAGCAGTCTGCAATCTGACGAGAGCAGGCGTGTTCAGCTTAGGATGGCCATTAACAGCTTCATGGCCTTTATACTGTGCATTTAAGCATCAATAAATCCTTTTCCGAATCGGAGCGGAAGGCGGCAACAGATTAAAATGTCAACTGCACCCGGGATTCCCAGCCAGTCTCCCATGCTGGTACTTACCAGGCCCTAAGCTGGATAGCAGTCTGCGATCTGACGAGAGCAGGCGCGTTCAGCTTAGGATGGCCGTTGACAGCTTCACACTTTGTATACTGTGCATTTAAGCATCAATAAATCCTTTTCGGAATCGGAACGGAAGGCGGCAACAGAGCAAAATGTCAGCGGCAGCCGGGATTCCCAGCCAGTGTCCCATGCCGGTACTTACCGGGCCCTAAGATCTGTACCAGTCTGCGATCTGACGAGAGCAGGCGCGTTAAGCTTAGGATGGCCGTCGACAGCTTCACACCTTGTATACTGTGGAATTAAGCATCAATAAATTATTTTCGGAATCGGAGGGGAAGGCAGCAATAGAGCTAAATGTCAACCGGGATTACCAGCCAGTCTCCCATGCCGGTACTTACTGGGCCCTAAGCTGGGTAGCAGTCTGCGATCTGACGAGCGCAGGCGCGTTCAGCTTAGTATGGCCATTGACATCTTCACGCCTTGTATATTGTGGATTTAAGCATCAATAAATATTTTTTTAATCGGAGAGGAAGGCGGCAACAGAGCAAAATGTCAATGGCACCTTGGATTGCCAGCCAGTCTCCCATGCCGGTAACTGCCGGGCAGCAGTCTGCGATCTGAGGAGAGCAGGCACGTTCAGGCTTAGGATGGCCGTTGACAGCTTCACACCCTGTATATTGTGGATTTAAGCATCAATAAATCCTTTTCCGAATCGGAGCGGAAGGCGGCAACAGATTAAAATGTCAACTGCACCCGGGATTCCCAGCCAGTCTCCCATGCTGGTACTTACCAGGCCCTAAGCTGGGTAGCAGTCTGCGATCTGACGAGAGCAGGCGCGTTCTGCTTAGGATTGCCGTTGACAGGTTCACACTTTGTATACTGTGGATTTAAGCATCAATAAATAATTTTCGGAATCGGAGCAGAAACAGAGCAAAATGTCAACTGCACCGGGGATTCCCAGCCAGTCTCCCATGCTGGTACTTACCGGGCCCGAAGCTGGGTAGCAGTCTGCGATCTGACGAGAACAGGCGCGTTCAGCTTAGGATGGCCATTGACAGCTTCATGCTTTTTATACTGTGCATTTAAGCATCAATAAATCCTTTTCGGAATCGGAGAGGAAGGCGGCAACAGAGCAAAATGTCAACGGCAGCCGGGATTCCCAGCCAGTGTCCCATTCCGGTACTTACCGGGCCCTAAGCTGGGTAGCAGTCTGCGATCTGACGAGAGCAGGCGCGTTAAGCTTAGGATGGCCGTCGACAGCTTCACACCTTGTATACTGTGGATTTAAGCATCAATAAATTATTTTCGGAATAGGAGCGGAAGGCAGCAATAGAGCAAAATATCAACGGCACCCGGGATTCCCAGCCAGTCTCCCATGCCAGTACTTACTGGGCCCTAAGTTGGGTAGCAGTCTGCGATCTGACGAGAGCAGGCGCGTTCTGCTTAGGATGGCCGTTGACATCTTCACGCCTTGTATACTGTGGATTTAAGCATCAATAAATATTTTTTTTAATCGGAGAGGAAGGCGGCAACAGATCAAAATGTCAATAGCACCTTGGATTGCCAGCCAGTCTCCCATGCCCGTACTTGCCGGGCAGCAGTCTGCGATCTGACAAGAACAGGCGCATTCAGCTTAGGATAGCCGTAGACGACTTCACACCCTGTATATTGGGGATTTAAGCATCAATAAATCCTTTTCGGAATCGGAGCAAAATGTCTACAGAGCTACAGAGCAAAATGTCAACAACACCTGAGATTCCCAGCCAGTCTCCCATGCTGGTACTTACCGGGCCCTAAGCTGGGTAGCAGTCTGCGATCTGACGAGAGCAGGTGCGTTCAGCTTAGGATGGCCGTTGACAGCTTCACACTTTGTATACTGTGCATTTAAGCATCAATAAATCCTTTTCGGAATCGGAACGGAAGGCGGCAACAGAGCAAAACGTCAACGGCAGCCGGGATTCCCAGCCAGTGTCCCATGCCGGTACTTACCGGGCCCTAAGATCTGTACCAGTCCGCTATCTGACAAGAGCAGGCGCGTTAAGCTTAGGATGGCTGTCGACAGCTTCACACCTTGTATACTGTGGATTTAAGCATCAATAAATTCTTTTCGGAATCGGAGCGGAAGGCGGCAACAGAGCAAAATGTCAACTGCACCCGGGATTCCAAGCCAGTCTCCCATGCCGGTACTTACTGGGCCCTAAGCTGGGTAGCAGTCTGCGATCTGACGAGAGCAGGCGCGTTCAGCTTAGGATGGCTGTTGACATCTTCACGCCTTGTATATTGTGGATTTAAGCATCAATAAATATTTTTTTCATCGGAGAGGAAGGCGGCAACAGAGCAAAATGTCAATGGCACCTTGGATTGCCAGCCAGACTCCCATGCCGGTAACTGCCGGGCAGCAGTCTGCGATCTGAGGAAAGCAGGCACGTTCAGGCTTAGGATGGCCGTTGACAGCTTCACACCCTGTATATTGTGGATTTAAGCATCAATAAATCCTTTTCCGAATCGGAGCGGAAGGCGGCAACAGATTAAAATGTCAACTGCACCCGGGATTCCCAGCCAGTCTCCCATGCTGGTACTTACCAGGACCTAAGCTGGGTAGCAGTCTGCGATCTGACGAGAGCAGGCGCGTTCAGCTTAGGATGGCCGTTGACAGCTTCACACTTTGTATACTGTGGATTTAAGCATCAATAAATAATTTTCGGAATCGGAGCAGAAACAGAGCAAAATGTCAACTGCACCCGGGATTCCCAGCCAGTCTCCCTTGCTGGTACTTACCAGGCCCGAAGCTGGGTAGCAGTCTGCGATCTGACGAGAACAGGCGCGTTCAGCTTAGGATGGCCGTTGACAGCTTCTCGCCCTTTATACTGTGCATTTAGGCATCAATAAATCCTTTTCGGAATTGGAACGGAAGGCGGCAACAGAGCAAAATGTCAACGGCAGCCGGGATTCCCAGCCAGTGTCCCATGCCGGTACTTACCGGGCCCTAAGATCTGTACCAGTCTGCGATCTGACGAGAGCAGGCGGGTTAAGCTTAGGATGGCCGTCGACAGCTTCACACCTTGTATACTGTGGATTTAAGCATCAATAAATTCTTTTCGGAATCAGAGCGGAAGGCAGCAATAGAGCAAAATATCAACGGCACCCGGGATTCCCAGCCAGTCTCACATGCCAGTACTTACCGGGCCCTAAGCTGGGTAGCAGTCTGCGATCTGACAAGAGCTGGCGCGTTCAGCTTAGGATGGCCGTTGACATCTTCACTCCTTGTATACTGTGGATTTAAGCATCAATAAATATTTTTTTTAATCGGAGAGGAAGGCGGCAACAGATCAAAATGTCAATAGCACCTTGGATTGCGAGCCAGTCTCCCATGCCTGTACTTGCCGGGCAGCAGTCTGCGATCTGACAAGAACAGGCGCATTCAGCTTAGGATAGCCGTAGACGACTTCACACCCTGTATATTGTGGATTTAAGCATCAATAAATCCTTTTCGGAATCGGAGCAAAATGTCTACAGAGCTACAGAGCAAAATGTCAACAACACCTGAGATTCCCAGCCAGTCTCCCATGCTGGTACTTACCGGGCCCTAAGCTGGGTAGCAGTCTGCAATCTGACGAGAGCAGGCGCGTTCAGCTTAGGATGGCCGTTGACAGCTTCACACTTTGTATACTGTGCATTTAAGCATCAATAAAACCTTTTCGGAATCGGAACGGAAGGCGGCAACAGAGCAAAATGTCAACGGCAGCCGGGATTCCCAGCCAGTGTCCCATGCCGGTACTTACCGGGCCCTAAGATCTGTACCAGTCTGCGATCTGACGAGAGCAGGCGCGTTAAGCTTAGGATGGCCGTCGACAGCTTCACACCTTGTATACTGTGGATTTAAGCATCAATAAATTATTTTCGAAATCGGAGCGGAAGGCGGCAACAGAGCAAAATGTCAACTGCACCCGGGATTCCCAGCCAGTCTCCCATGCCGGTACTTACTGGGCCCTAAGCTGGGTAGACGTCTGCGATCTAACGAGAGCAGGCGCGTTCAGCTTAGGATGGCCGTTGACATCTTCACGCCGTGTATATTGTGGATTTAAGCATCAATAAATATTTTTTAATCGGAGAGGAAGGCGGCAACAGAGCAAAATGTCAATGGCACCTTGGATTGCCAGCCAGTCTCCCATGCCGGTAACTGCCGGGCAGCAGTCTGCGATCTGAGGAGAGCAGGCACGTTCAGGCTTAGGATGGCTGTTGACAGCTTCACACCCTGTATATTGTGGATTTAAGCATCAATAAATCCTTTTCCGAATCGGAGGGGAAGGCGGCAACAGATTAAAATGTCAACTGCACCCGGGATTCCCAGCCAGTCTCCCATGCTGGTACTTACAAGGCTCTAAGCTGGGTAGCAGTCTGCGATCTGACGAAAGCAGGTGCGTTCAGCTTAGGATGGCCGTTGACAGCTTCACGCTTTGTATACTGTGGATTTAAGCATCAATAAATAATTTTCGGAATCGGAGCAGAAACAGAGCAAAATGGCAACTGCACCCGGGATTCCCAGCCAGTCTCCCATGCTGGTACTTACCAGGCCCGAAGCTGGGTAGCAGTCTGCGATCTGACGAGAACAGTTGCATTCAGCTTAGGATGGCCGTAGACATCTTCACACTCTGTATACTGTGGATTTAAGCATCAATAAATCATTTTCGGAATCGGAGCGTAAGGCGGCAACAGAGCAAAATGTCAACGACACCTGGGATTCCCAGCCAGTCTCCCATGCTGGTACTTACCGGGCCCTAAGCTGGGTAGCAGTCTGCGATCTGACGAGAGCAGGCGCGTTCAGCTTAGGATGGCCGTTGACAGCTTCATGCCCTTTATACTGTGCATTTAAGCATCAATAAATCCTTTTCCGAATCGGAGCGGAAGGCGGCAACAGATTAAAATGTCAACTGCACCCGGGATTCCCAGCCAGTCTCCCATGCTGGTACTTACCAGGCCCTAAGCTGGGTAGCAGTCTGCGATCTGATGAGAGCAGGCACGTTCAGCTTAGGATGGACGTTGACAGCTTCACGCCTTGTATATTGTGGATTTAAGCATCAATAAATATTTTTATTAATCGGAGAGGAAGGCGGCAACAGAGCAAAATGTCAATGGCACCTTGGATTGCCAGCCAGTCTCCCATGCCGGTAACTGCCGGGCAGCAGTCTGCGATCTGAGGAGAGCAGGCACGTTCAGGCTTCGGATGGCCGTTGACAGCTTCACACCCTGTATATTGTGGATTTAAGCATCAATAAATCCTTTTCCGAATCGGAGCGGAAGGCGGCAACAGATTAAAATGTCAACTGCACCCGGGATTCCCAGCTAGTCTCCCATGCTGGTACTTACCAGGACCTAAGCTGGGTAGCAGTCTGCGATCTGACGAGAGCAGGCGCGTTCAGCTTAGGATGGCCGTTGACAGCTTCACACTTTGTATACTGTGGATTTAAGCATCAATAAATAATTTTCGGAATCGGAGCAGAAACAGAGCAAAATGTCAACTGCACCCGGGATTCCCAGCCAGTCTCCCTTGCTGGTACTTACCAGGCCCGAAGCGGGGTAGCAGTCTGCGATCTGACGAGAACAGGCGCGTTCAGCTTAGGATGGCCGTTGACAGCTTCTCGCCCTTTATACTGTGCATTTAGGCATCAATAAATCCTTTTCGGAATTGGAACGGAAGGCGGCAACAGAGCAAAATGTCGCCGGCAGCCGGGATTCCCAGCCAGTGTCCCATGCCGGTACTTACCGGGCCCTAAGATCTGTACCAGTCTGCGATCTGACGAGAGCAGGCGCGTTAAGCTTAGGATGGCCGTCGACAGCTTCACACCTTGTATACTGTGGATTTAAGCATCAATAAATTCTTTTCGGAATCGGAGCGGAAGGCAGCAATAGAGCAAAATATCAACGGCACCCGGGATTCCCAGCCAGTCTCCCATGCCAGTACTTACCGGGCCCTAAGCTGGGTAGCAGTCTGCGATCTGACAAGAGCAGGCGCGTTCAGCTTAGGATGGCCGTTGACATCTTCACGCCTTGTATATTGTGGATTTAAGCATCAATAAATATTTTTTTAATCGGAGAGGAAGGCGGCAACAGATCAAAATGTCAATAGCACCTTGGATTGCCAGCCAGTCTCCCATGCCCGTACTTGCCGGGCAGCAGTATGCGATCTGACAAGAACAGGCGCATTCAGCTTAGGATAGCCGTAGACGGCTTCACACCCTGTATATTGTGGATTTAAGCATCAATAAATCCTTTTCGGAATCGGAGCAAAATGTCTACAGAGCTACAGAGCAAAATGTCAAGAACACCTGAGATTCCCAGCCAGTCTCCCATGCTGGTACTTACCGGGCCCTAAGCTGGGTAGGAGTCTGCGATCTGGCGAGAGCAGGCGCGTTCAGCTCAGGATGGCCGTTGACAGCTTCACACCCTGTATATTGTGGATTTAAGCATCAATAAATCCTTTTCCGAATCGGAGCGAAAGGCGGCAACAGATTAAAATGTCAACTGCACCCGGGATTCCCAGCCAGTCTCCCATGCTGGTACTTACAAGGCTCTAAGCTGGGAAGCAGTCTGCGATCTGACGAAAGCAGGCGCGTTCAGCTTAGGATGGCCGTTGACAGCTTCACACTTTGTATACTGCGGATTTAAGCATCAATAAATAATTTTCGGAATCGGAGCAGAAACACAGCAAAATGTCAACTGCACCCGGGATTCCCAGCCAGTCTCCCATGCTGGTACTTACCAGGCCCGAAGCTGGGTAGCAGTCTGCGATCTGACGAGAACAGTCGCATTCAGCTTAGGATGGCCGTAGACATCTTCACTCCCTGTATACTGTGGATTTAAGCATCAATAAATCCTTTTCGGAATCGGAGCGTAAGGCGGCAACAGAGCAAAATGTCAACGACACCTGGGATTCCCAGCCAGTCTCCCATGCTGGTACTTACCGGGCCCTAAGCTGGGTAGCAGTCTGCGATCTGACGAGAGCAGGCGCGTTCAGCTTAGGATGGCCGTTGACAGCTTCACGCCCTTTATACTGTGCATTTAAGCATCAATAAATCCTTTTCCGAATCGGAGCGGAAGGCGGCAACAGATTAAAATGTCAACTGCACCCGGGATTCCCAGCCAGTCTCCCATGCTGGTACTTACCAGGCCCTAAGCTGGGTAGCAGTCTGCGATCTGACGAGAGCAGGCGCGTTCAGCTTAGGATGGCCGTTGACAGCTTCACGCCTTGTATATTGTGGATTTAAGCATCAATAAATATTTTTATTAATCGGAGAGGAAGGCGGCAACAGAGCAAAATGTCAATGGCACCTTGGATTGCCAGCCAATCTCCCATGCCGGTACTTACCGAGCCCTAAGCTGGGTAGCCGTCTGCGATCTAACAAGAGCAGGCACGTTCAGCTTAGGATGGCCATTGACAGCTTCATGCTTTTTATACTGTGCATTTAAGCATCAATAAATCCTTTTCGAAATCGGAAGGGAAGGCGGCAACAGAGCAAAATGTCAACTGCACCCGGGATTCCCAGCCAATCTCCCATGCCGGTACTTACTGGGCCCTAAGCTGGGTAGCAGTCTGCGATCTGATGAGAGCAGGCGCGTTCAGCTTAGGATGGCCGTAGACATCTTCACACCCTGTATACTGTGGATTTAAGCATCAATAAATCCTTTTCGGAATCGGAGCGAAAGGCGGCAACAGAGCAAAATGTCAACGACACCTGGGATTCCCAGCCAGTCTCCCATGCTGGTACTTACCGGGCCCTAAGCTGGGTAGCAGTCTGCGATCTGACGAGAGCAGGCGAGTTCAGCTTAGGATGGCCGTTGACAGCTTCTCGCCCTTTATACTGTGCATTTAAGCATCAATAAAACCTTTTCGGAATCGGAACGGAACGGAAGGCGGCAACAGAGCAAAATGTCAACGGCAGCCGGGATTCCCAGCCAGTGTCCCATGCCGGTACTTACCGGGCCCTAAGATCTGTACCAGTCTGCGATCTGACGAGAGCAGGCGCGTTAAGCTTAGGATGGCCGTCGACAGCTTCACACCTTGTATACTGTGGATTTAAGCATCAATAAATTCTTTTCGGAATCGGAGCGGAAGGCAGCAATAGAGCAAAATGTCAACGGCACCTGGGATTCCCAGCCAGTCTCCCATGCCAGTACTTACCGGGCCCTAAGCTGGGAAGCAGTCTGCGATCTGACAAGAGCAGGCGCGTTCAGCTTAGGATGGCCGTTGACATCTTCACGCCTTGTATACTGTTGATTTAAGCATCAATAAATATTTTTTTTAATCAGAGAGTAAGGCGGCAACAGATCAAAATGTCAATAGCACCTTGGATTGCCAGCCAGTCTCCCATGCCCGTACTTGCCGGGCAGCAGTCTGCGATCTGACAAGAACAGGCGCATTCAGCTTAGGATAGCCGTAGACGGCTTCACACCCTGTATATTGTGGATTTAAGCATCAATAAATCCTTTTTGGAGTCGGAGCAAAATGTCTACAGAGCTACAGAGCAAAATGTCAACAACACCTGAGATTCCCAGCCAGTCTCCCATGCAGGTACTTACTGGGCCCTAAGCTGGGTAGCAGTCTGCAATCTGACGAGAGCAGGCGTGTTCAGCTTAGGATGGCCATTAACAGCTTCATGGCCTTTATACTGTGCATTTAAGCATCAATAAATCCTTTTCCGAATCGGAGCGGAAGGCGGCAACAGATTAAAATGTCAACTGCACCCGGGATTCCCAGCCAGTCTCCCATGCTGGTACTTACCAGGCCCTAAGCTGGATAGCAGTCTGCGATCTGACGAGAGCAGGCGCGTTCAGCTTAGGATGGCCGTTGACAGCTTCACACTTTGTATACTGTGCATTTAAGCATCAATAAATCCTTTTCGGAATCGGAACGGAAGGCGGCAACAGAGCAAAATGTCAGCGGCAGCCGGGATTCCCAGCCAGTGTCCCATGCCGGTACATACCGGGCCCTAAGATCTGTACCAGTCTGCGATCTGACGAGAGCAGGCGCGTTAAGTTTAGGATGGCCGTCGACAGCTTCACACCTTGTATACTGTGGATTTAAGCATCAATAAATTATTTTCGGAATCGGAGCGGAAGGCGGCAACAGAGCAAAATGTCAACTGCACCCGGGATTCCCAGCCAGTCTCCCATGCCGGTACTTACTGGGCCCTAAGCTGGGTAGCAGTCTGCGATCTGACGAGAGCAGGCGCGTTCAGCTTAGGATGGCCGTTGACATCTTCACGCCTTGTATATTGTGGAATTAAGCATCAATAAATATTTTTTTAATCGGAGAGGAAGGCGGCAACAGAGCAAAATGTCAATGGCACCTTGGATTGCCAGCCAGTCTCCCATGCCGGTAACTGCCGGGCAGCAGTCTGCGATCTGAGGAGAGCAGGCACGTTCAGGCTTAGGATGGCCGTTGACAGCTTCACACCCTGTTTATTGTGGATTTAAGCATCAATAAATCCTTTTCCGAATCTGAGCGGAAGGCGGCAACAGATTAAAATGTCAACTGCACCCGGGATTCCCAGCCAGTCTCCCATGCTGGTACTTACCAGGCCCTAAGCTGGGTAGCAGTCTGCGATCTGACGAGAGCAGGTGCATTTAGCTTAGGATGGCCGTTGACAGCTTCACACTTTGTATACTGTGGATTTAAGCATCAATAAATAATTTTCGGAATCGGAGCAGAAACAGAGCAAAATGTCAACTGCACCCGGGATTCCCAGCCAGTCTCCCATGCTGGTACTTATCAGGCCCGAAGCAGGGTAGCAGTCTGCGATCTGACGAGAACAGGCACATTCAGCTTAGGATGGCCGTAGACAACTTCACACCCTGTATACTGTGGATTTAAGCATCAATAAATCCTTTTCGGAATCGGAGCGTAAGGCGGCAACAGAGCAAAATGTCAACGACACCTGGGATTCCCAGCCAGTCTCCCATGCCGGGACTTACCGGGCCCTAAGCTGGGTAGCAGTCTGCGCTCTGATGAGAGCAGGCGCGTTCAGCTTAGGATGGCCGTTGACATCTTCACGCCCTTTATACTGTGCATTTAAGCATCAATAAATCCTTTTCCGAATCGGAGCGTAAGGCGGCAACAGATTAAAATGTCAACTGCACCCGGGATTCCCAGCCAGTGTCCCATGCCGGTACTTACCGGGCCCTAAGATCTGTACCAGTCTGCGATCTGACGAGAGCAGGCGCGTTCAGCTTAGGATGGCCATTGACAGCTTCATGCTTTTTATACTGTGCATTTAAGCATCAATAAATCCTTTTCCGAATCGGAGCGGAAGGCGGCAACAGATTAAAATGTCAGCTGCACCCTGGATTCCCAGCCAGTCTCCCATGCTGGTACTTACCAGGCCCTAAGCTGGGTAGCAGTCTGCGATCTGACGGGAGCAGGCGCGTTCAGCTTAGGATGGCCGTTGACAGCTTCACGCCTTGTATATTGTGGATTTAAGCATCAATAAATATTTTTATTAATCGGAGAGGAATGCGGCAACAGAGCAAAATGTCAATGGCACCTTGGATTGCCAGCCAATCTTCCATGCCGGTAACTGCCGGGCAGCAGTCTGCGATCTGAGGAGAGCAGGCACGTTCAGGCTTAGGATGGCCGTTGACAGCTTCACACCCTGTATATTGTGGATTTAAGCATCAATAAATCCTTTTTCGAATCGGAGCGAAAGGCGGCAACAGATTAAAATGTCAACTGCACCCTGGATTCCCAGCCAGTCTCCCATGCTGGTACTTACCAGGCCCTAAGCTGGATAGCAGTCTGCGATCTGACGAGAGCAGGCGCGTTCAGCTTAGGATGGCCGTTGACAGCTTCACACTTTGTATACTGTGGATTTAAGCATCAATAAAAAAAAATTCAGAATCGCAGCAGAAACAGAGCAGAAACAGAGCAAAATGTCAACTGCACCCGGGAAACCCAGCCAGTCTCCCATGCTGGTACTTACCAGGCCCGAAGTTGGGTAGCAGTCTGCAATCTGATGAGAACAGGCACATTCAGCTTAGGATGGCCATAGACATCTTCACACCCTGTATACTGTGGATTTAAGCATTAATAAATCCTTTTCGGAATCGAAGCGGAAGGCGGCAACAGAGCAAAATGTCAACGACACCTGGGCTTCCCAGCCAGTCTCCCATGCTGGTACTTACCGGGCCCTAAGTTGGGTAGCAGTCTGCGATCTGACGAGAGCAGGCGCGTTCAGCTTAGGATGGCCGTTGACAGCTTCTCGCTCTTTATACTGTGCATTTAGGCATCAATAAATCCTTTTCGGAATTGGAACGGAAGGCGGCAACAGAGCAAAATGTCAACGGCAGCCGGGATTACCAGCCAGTGTCCCATGCCGGTACTTACCGGGCCCTAAGATCTGTACCAGTCTGCGATCTGACGAGAGCAGGCGCGTTAAGCTTAGGATGGCCGTCGACAGCTTCACACCTTGTATACTGTGGAATTAAGCATCAATAAATTATTTTCGGAATCGGAGGGGAAGGCAGCAATAGAGCTAAATGTCAACCGGGATTACCAGCCAGTCTCCCATGCCGGTACTTACTGGGCCCTAAGCTGGGTAGCAGTCTGCGATCTGACGAGCGCAGGCGCGTTCAGCTTAGTATGGCTGTTGACATCTTCACGCCTTGTATATTGTGGATTTAAGCATCAATAAATATTTTTTTAATCGGAGAGGAAGGCGGCAACAGAGCAAAATGTCAATGGCACCTTGGATTGCCAGCCAGTCTCCCATGCCGGTAACTGCCGGGCAGCAGTCTGCGATCTGAGGAGAGCAGGCACGTTCAGGCTTAGGATGGCCGTTGACAGCTTCACACCCTGTATATTGTGGATTTAAGCATCAATAAATCCTTTTCCGAATCGGAGCGGAAGGCGGCAACAGATTAAAATGTCAACTGCACCCGGGATTCCCAGCCAGTCTCCCATGCTGGTACTTACCAGGCCCTAAGCTGGGTAGCAGTCTGCGATCTGACGAGAGCAGGCGCGTTCTGCTTAGGATTGCCGTTGACAGGTTCACACTTTGTATACTGTGGATTTAAGCATCAATAAATAATTTTCGGAATCGGAGCAGAAACAGAGCAAAATGTCAACTGCACCGGGGATTCCCAGCCAGTCTCCCATGCTGGTACTTACCGGGCCCGAAGCTGGGTAGCAATCTGCGATCTGACGAGAACAGGCGCGTTCAGCTTAGGATGGCCATTGACAGCTTCATGCTTTTTATACTGTGCATTTAAGCATCAATAAATCCTTTTCGGAATCGGAGAGGAAGGCGGCAACAGAGCAAAATGTCAACGGCAGCCGGGATTCCCAGCCAGTGTCCCATTCCGGTACTTACCGGGCCCTAAGCTGGGTAGCAGTCTGCGATCTGACGAGAGCAGGCGCGTTAAGCTTAGGATGGCCGTCGACAGCTTCACACCTTGTATACTGTGGATTTAAGCATCAATAAATTATTTTCGGAATAGGAGCGGAAGGCAGCAATAGAGCAAAATATCAACGGCACCCGGGATTCCCAGCCAGTCTCCCATGCCAGTACTTACTGGGCCCTAAGTTGGGTAGCAGTCTGCGATCTGACGAGAGCAGGCGCGTTCTGCTTAGGATGGCCGTTGACATCTTCACGCCTTGTATACTGTGGATTTAAGCATCAATAAATATTTTTTTTAATCGGAGAGGAAGGCGGCAACAGATCAAAATGTCAATAGCACCTTGGATTGCCAGCCAGTCTCCCATGCCCGTACTTGCCGGGCAGCAGTCTGCGATCTGACAAGAACAGGCGCATTCAGCTTAGGATAGCCGTAGACGACTTCACACCCTGTATATTGGGGATTTAAGCATCAATAAATCCTTTTCGGAATCGGAGCAAAATGTCTACAGAGCTACAGAGCAAAATGTCAACAACACCTGAGATTCCCAGCCAGTCTCCCATGCTGGTACTTACCGGGCCCTAAGTTGGGTAGCAGTCTGCGATCTGACGAGAGCAGGCGCGTTCAGCTTAGGATGGCCGTTGACAGCTTCTCGCTCTTTATACTGTGCATTTAGGCATCAATAAATCCTTTTCGGAATTGGAACGGAAGGCGGCAACAGAGCAAAATGTCAACGGCAGCCGGGATTCCCAGCCAGTGTCCCATGCCGGTACTTACCGGGCCCTAAGATCTGTACCAGTCCGCTATCTGACAAGAGCAGGCGCGTTAAGCTTAGGATGGCTGTCGACAGCTTCACACCTTGTATACTGTGGATTTAAGCATCAATAAATTATTTTCGGAATCGGAGCGGAAGGCGGCAACAGAGCAAAATGTCAACTGCACCCGGGATTCCAAGCCAGTCTCCCATGCCGGTACTTACTGGGCCCTAAGCTGGGTAGCAGTCTGCGATCTGACGAGAGCAGGCGTGTTCAGCTTAGGATGGCTGTTGACATCTTCACGCCTTGTATATTGTGGATTTAAGCATCAATAAATATTTTTTTCATCGGAGAGGAAGGCGGCAACAGAGCAAAATGTCAATGGCACCTTGGATTGCCAGCCAGACTCCCATGCCGGTAACTGCCGGGCAGCAGTCTGCGATCTGAGGAAAGCAGGCACGTTCAGGCTTAGGATGGCCGTTGACAGCTTCACACCCTGTATATTGTGGATTTAAGCATCAATAAATCCTTTTCCGAATCGGAGCGGAAGGCGGCAACAGATTAAAATGTCAACTGCACCCGGGATTCCCAGCCAGTCTCCCATGCTGGTACTTACCAGGACCTAAGCTGGGTAGCAGTCTGCGATCTGACGAGAGCAGGCGCGTTCAGCTTAGGATGGCCGTTGACAGCTTCACACTTTGTATACTGTGGATTTAAGCATCAATAAATAATTTTCGGAATCGGAGCAGAAACAGAGCAAAATGTCAACTGCACCCGGGATTCCCAGCCAGTCTCCCTTGCTGGTACTTACCAGGCCCGAAGCTGGGTAGCAGTCTGCGATCTGACGAGAACAGGCGCGTTCAGCTTAGGATGGCCGTTGACAGCTTCTCGCCCTTTATACTGTGCATTTAGGCATCAATAAATCCTTTTCGGAATTGGAACGGAAGGCGGCAACAGAGCAAAATGTCAACGGCAGCCGGGATTCCCAGCCAGTGTCCCATGCCGGTACTTACCGGGCCCTAAGATCTGTACCAGTCTGCGATCTGACGAGAGCAGGCGGGTTAAGCTTAGGATGGCCGTCGACAGCTTCACACCTTGTATACTGTGGATTTAAGCATCAATAAATTCTTTTCGGAATCAGAGCGGAAGGCAGCAATAGAGCAAAATATCAACGGCACCCGGGATTCCCAGCCAGTCTCACATGCCAGTACTTACCGGGCCCTAAGCTGGGTAGCAGTCTGCGATCTGACAAGAGCTGGCGCGTTCAGCTTAGGATGGCCGTTGACATCTTCACTCCTTGTATACTGTGGATTTAAGCATCAATAAATATTTTTTTTAATCGGAGAGGAAGGCGGCAACAGATCAAAATGTCAATAGCACCTTGGATTGCGAGCCAGTCTCCCATGCCTGTACTTGCCGGGCAGCAGTCTGCGATCTGACAAGAACAGGCGCATTCAGCTTAGGATAGCCGTAGACGACTTCACACCCTGTATATTGTGGATTTAAGCATCAATAAATCCTTTTCGGAATCGGAGCAAAATGTCTACAGAGCTACAGAGCAAAATGTCAACAACACCTGAGATTCCCAGCCAGTCTCCCATGCTGGTACTTACCGGGCCCTAAGCTGGGTAGCAGTCTGCAATCTGACGAGAGCAGGCGCGTTCAGCTTAGGATGGCCGTTGACAGCTTCACACTTTGTATACTGTGCATTTAAGCATCAATAAAACCTTTTCGGAATCGGAACGGAACGGAAGGCGGCAACAGAGCAAAATGTCAACGGCAGCCGGGATTCCCAGCCAGTGTCCCATGCCGGTACTTACCGGGCCCTAAGATCTGTACCAGTCTGCGATCTGACGAGAGCAGGCGCGTTAAGCTTAGGATGGCCGTCGACAGCTTCACACCTTGTATACTGTGGATTTAAGCATCAATAAATTATTTTCGAAATCGGAGCGGAAGGCGGCAACAGAGCAAAATGTCAACTGCACCCGGGATTCCCAGCCAGTCTCCCATGCCGGTACTTACTGGGCCCTAAGCTGGGTAGACGTCTGCGATCTAACGAGAGCAGGCGCATTCAGCTTAGGATGGCCGTTGACATCTTCACGCCGTGTATATTGTGGATTTAAGCATCAATAAATATTTTTTAATCGGAGAGGAAGGCGGCAACAGAGCAAAATGTCAATGGCACCTTGGATTGCCAGCCAGTCTCCCATGCCGGTAACTGCCGGGCAGCAGTCTGCGATCTGAGGAGAGCAGGCACGTTCAGGCTTAGGATGGCTGTTGACAGCTTCACACCCTGTATATTGTGGATTTAAGCATCAATAAATCCTTTTCCGAATCGGAGGGGAAGGCGGCAACAGATTAAAATGTCAACTGCACCCGGGATTCCCAGCCAGTCTCCCATGCTGGTACTTACAAGGCTCTAAGCTGGGTAGCAGTCTGCGATCTGACGAAAGCAGGTGCGTTCAGCTTAGGATGGCCGTTGACAGCTTCACGCTTTGTATACTGTGGATTTAAACATCAATAAATAATTTTCGGAATCGGAGCAGAAACAGAGCAAAATGGCAACTGCACCCGGGATTCCCAGCCAGTCTCCCATGCTGGTACTTACCAGGCCCGAAGCTGGGTAGCAGTCTGCGATCTGACGAGAACAGTTGCATTCAGCTTAGGATGGCCGTAGACATCTTCACACTCTGTATACTGTGGATTTAAGCATCAATAAATCATTTTCGGAATCGGAGCGTAAGGCGGCAACAGAGCAAAATGTCAACGACACCTGGGATTCCCAGCCAGTCTCCCATGCTGGTACTTACCGGGCCCTAAGCTGGGTAGCAGTCTGCGATCTGACGAGAGCAGGCGCGTTCAGCTTAGGATGGCCGTTGACAGCTTCATGCCCTTTATACTGTGCATTTAAGCATCAATAAATCCTTTTCCGAATCGGAGCGGAAGGCGGCAACAGATTAAAATGTCAACTGCACCCGGGATTCCCAGCCAGTCTCCCATGCTGGTACTTACCAGGCCCTAAGCTGGGTAGCAGTCTGCGATCTGATGAGAGCAGGCACGTTCAGCTTAGGATGGACGTTGACAGCTTCACGCCTTGTATATTGTGGATTTAAGCATCAATAAATATTTTTATTAATCGGAGAGGAAGGCGGCAACAGAGCAAAATGTCAATGGCACCTTGGATTGCCAGCCAGTCTCCCATGCCGGTAACTGCCGGGCAGCAGTCTGCGATCTGAGGAGAGCAGGCACGTTCAGGCTTCGGATGGCCGTTGACAGCTTCACACCCTGTATATTGTGGATTTAAGCATCAATAAATCCTTTTCCGAATCGGAGCGGAAGGCGGCAACAGATTAAAATGTCAACTGCACCCGGGATTCCCAGCTAGTCTCCCATGCTGGTACTTACCAGGACCTAAGCTGGGTAGCAGTCTGCGATCTGACGAGAGCAGGCGCGTTCAGCTTAGGATGGCCGTTGACAGCTTCACACTTTGTATACTGTGGATTTAAGCATCAATAAATAATTTTCGGAATCGGAGCAGAAACAGAGCAAAATGTCAACTGCACCCGGGATTCCCAGCCAGTCTCCCTTGCTGGTACTTACCAGGCCCGAAGCGGGGTAGCAGTCTGCGATCTGACGAGAACAGGCGCGTTCAGCTTAGGATGGCCGTTGACAGCTTCTCGCCCTTTATACTGTGCATTTAGGCATCAATAAATCCTTTTCGGAATTGGAACGGAAGGCGGCAACAGAGCAAAATGTCGCCGGCAGCCGGGATTCCCAGCCAGTGTCCCATGCCGGTACTTACCGGGCCCTAAGATCTGTACCAGTCTGCGATCTGACGAGAGCAGGCGCGTTAAGCTTAGGATGGCCGTCGACAGCTTCACACCTTGTATACTGTGGATTTAAGCATCAATAAATTCTTTTCGGAATCGGAGCGGAAGGCAGCAATAGAGCAAAATATCAACGGCACCCGGGATTCCCAGCCAGTCTCCCATGCCAGTACTTACCGGGCCCTAAGCTGGGTAGCAGTCTGCGATCTGACAAGAGCAGGCGCGTTCAGCTTAGGATGGCCATTGACATCTTCACGCCTTGTATACTGTGGATTTAAGCATCAATAAATATTTTTTTAATCGGAGAGGAAGGCGGCAACAGATCAAAATGTCAATAGCACCTTGGATTGCCAGCCAGTCTCCCATGCCCGTACTTGCCGGGCAGCAGTCTGCGATCTGACAAGAACAGGCGCATTCAGCTTAGGATAGCCGTAGACGGCTTCACACCCTGTATATTGTGGATTTAAGCATCAATAAATCCTTTTCGGAATCGGAGCAAAATGTCTACAGAGCTACAGAGCAAAATGTCAACAACACCTGAGATTCCCAGCCAGTCTCCCATGCTGGTACTTACCGGGCCCTAAGCTGGGTAGGAGTCTGCGATCTGGCGAGAGCAGGCGCGTTCAGCTCAGGATGGCCGTTGACAGCTTCACACCCTGTATATTGTGGATTTAAGCATCAATAAATCCTTTTCCGAATCGGAGCGAAAGGCGGCAACAGATTAAAATGTCAACTGCACCCGGGATTCCCAGCCAGTCTCCCATGCTGGTACTTACAAGGCTCTAAGCTGGGAAGCAGTCTGCGATCTGACGAAAGCAGGCGCGTTCAGCTTAGGATGGCCGTTGACAGCTTCACACTTTGTATACTGCGGATTTAAGCATCAATAAATAATTTTCGGAATCGGAGCAGAAACACAGCAAAATGTCAACTGCACCCGGGATTCCCAGCCAGTCTCCCATGCTGGTACTTACCAGGCCCGAAGCTGGGTAGCAGTCTGCGATCTGACGAGAACAGTCGCATTCAGCTTAGGATGGCCGTAGACATCTTCACTCCCTGTATACTGTGGATTTAAGCATCAATAAATCCTTTTCGGAATCGGAGCGTAAGGCGGCAACAGAGCAAAATGTCAACGACACCTGGGATTCCCAGCCAGTCTCCCATGCTGGTACTTACCGGGCCCTAAGCTGGGTAGCAGTCTGCGATCTGACGAGAGCAGGCGCGTTCAGCTTAGGATGGCCGTTGACAGCTTCACGCCCTTTATACTGTGCATTTAAGCATCAATAAATCCTTTTCCGAATCGGAGCGGAAGGCGGCAACAGATTAAAATGTCAACTGCACCCGGGATTCCCAGCCAGTCTCCCATGCTGGTACTTACCAGGCCCTAAGCTGGGTAGCAGTCTGCGATCTGACGAGAGCAGGCGCGTTCAGCTTAGGATGGCCGTTGACAGCTTCACGCCTTGTATATTGTGGATTTAAGCATCAATAAATATTTTTATTAATCGGAGAGGAAGGCGGCAACAGAGCAAAATGTCAATGGCACCTTGGATTGCCAGCCAATCTCCCATGCCGGTACTTACCGAGCCCTAAGCTGGGTAGCCGTCTGCGATCTAACAAGAGCAGGCACGTTCAGCTTAGGATGGCCATTGACAGCTTCATGCTTTTTATACTGTGCATTTAAGCATCAATAAATCCTTTTCGGAATCGGAAAAGAAGGCGGCAACAGAGCAAAATGTCAACTGCACCCGGGATTCCCAGCCAATCTCCCATGCCGGTACTTACTAGGCCCTAAGCTGGGTAGCAGTCTGCGATCTGATGAGAGCAGGCGCGTTCAGCTTAGGATGGCCGTAGACATCTTCACACCCTGTATACTGTGGATTTAAGCATCAATAAATCCTTTTCGGAATCGGAGCGTAAGGCGGCAACAGAGCAAAATGTCAACGACACCTGGGATTCCCAGCCAGTCTCCCATGCTGGTACTTACCGGGCCCTAAGCTGGGTAGCAGTCTGCGATCTGACGAGAGCAGGCGCGTTCAGCTTAGGATGGCCGTTGACAGCTTCACACCCTGTATATTGTGGATTTAAGCATCAATAAATCCTTTTCGGAATCGGAACGGAAGGCGGCAACAGAGCAAAATGTCAACGTCAGCCGGGATTCCCAGCCAGTGTCCCATGCCGGTACTTACCGCGCCCTAAGATCTGTACCAGTCTGCGATCTGACGAGAGCAGGCGCGTTCAGCTTAGGATGGCCGTCGACAGCTTCACACCTTGTATACTGTGGATTTAAGCATCAATAAATTATTTTCGTAATCGGAGCGCAAGGCAGCAATAGAGCAAAATGTCAACGGCACCCGGGATTCCCAGCCAGTCTCCCATACCAGTACTTACCAGGCCCTAAGCTGGGTAGCCGTCTGCGATCTGACGAGAGCAGGCGCGTTCAGCTTAGGATGGCCATTGACAGCTTCATGCTTTTTATACTGTGCATTTAAGCATCAATAAATCCTTTTCGGAATCGGAACGGAAGGCGGCAACAGAGCAAAATGTCAACTGCACCCGGGATTCCCAGCCAGTCTCCCATGCCGGTACTTACTGGGCCCTAAGCTGGGTAGCAGTCTGCGATCTGACGAGAGCAGGCGCGTTCAGCTTAGGATGGCCGTTGACATCTTCACGCCTTGTATATTGTGGATTTAAGCATCAATAAATATTTTTATTAATCGGAGAGGAAGGCGGCAACAGAGCAAAATGTCAATGGCACCTTGGATTGCCAGCCAGTCTCCCATGCCAGTAACTGCCGGGCAGCAGTCTGCGATCTGAGGAGAGCAGGCATGTTCAGGCTTAGGATGGCCCTTGACAGCTTCACACCCTGTATATTGTTGATTTTAGCATCAATAAATCCTTTTCCGAATCGGAGCGGAAGGCGGCAACAGATTAAAATGTCAACTGCACCCGGGATTCCCAGCCAGTCTCCCATGCTGGTACTTACCGGGCCCTAAGCTGGGTAGCAGTCTGCGATCTGACGAGAGCAGGCGCGTTCAGCTTAGGATGGCCGTTGACAGCTTCACACTTTGTATACTGTGGATTTAAGCATCAATAAATTATTTTCGGAATCGGAGCAGAAACAGAGCAAAATGTCAACTGCACCCGGGATTCCCAGCCAGTCTCCCATGCCGGTACTTACTGGGCCCTAAGCTGGGTAGCAGTCTGCGATCTGACGAGAGCAGGCGCGTTCTGCTTAGGATGGCCATTGACATCTTCATGCCTTGTATATTGTGGATTTAAGCATCAATAAATATTTTTATTAATCGGAGAGGAAGGCGGCAACAGAGCAAAATGTTAATGGCACCTTGGATTGCCAGCCAGTCTCCCACGCCGGTATCTGCCGGGCAGCAGTCTGCGATCTGAGGAAAGCAGACACGTTCAGCTTAGGATGGCCGTTGACAGCTTCAGACCCTGTATATTGTGGATTTAAGCATCAATAAATCCTTTTCGGAATCGAAGCGGAAGGCGGCTACAGAGCAAAATGTCAACAACACCTGGGATTCCCAGCCAGTCTCCCATGCTGGTACTTACCGGGCCCTAAGCTGGGTAGCAGTCTGCGATCTGACGAGAGCAGGCGCGTTCAGCTTAGGATGGCCGTTGACAGCTTCACATTTTGTATACTGTGGATTTAAGCATCAATAAATAATTTTCGGAATCGGAGCAGAAACAGAGAAAAATGTCAACTGCACCCGGGATTCCCAGCCAGTCTCCCAAGCTGGTACTTACCAGGCCCGAAGCTGGGTAGCAGTCTGCAATCTGACGAGAACAGGCGCATTCAGCTTAGGATGGCCGTAGACATCTTCACACCCTGTATACTGTGGATTTAAGCATCAATAAATCCTTTTCGGAATCGGAGCGTAAGGCGGCAACAGAGCAAAATGTCAACGACACCTGGGTTTCCCAGCCAGTCTCCCATGCTGGTACTTACCGGGCCCTAAGCTGGGTACCAGTCTGCGATCTGACGAGAGCAGGGGCGTTCAGCTTAGGTTGGCCGTTGACATGTTCACACCCTGTATACCCTGTATACCCTGTATACTGTGGATTTAAGCATCAATAAATCCTTTTCGGAATCGGAACGGAAGGCGGCAACAGAGCAAAATGTCAACGGCAGCCGGGATTCCCAGCCAGTGTACCATGCCGGTACTTACCGGAACCTAAGATCTGTACCAGTCTGCGATCTGATGAGAGCAGGCGCGTTAAGCTTAGGATGGCCATCGACAGCTTCACACCTTGTATACTGTGGATTTAAGCATCAATAAATTATTTTCGGAATCGGAGCGGAAGGCAGCAATAGAGCGAAATGTCAACGGCACCTGGGATTCCCAGCCAGTCTCCCATGCCAGTACTTACCGGGCCCTAAGCTGGGTAGCAGTCTGCGATCTGACGAGAGCAGGCGCGTTCAGCTTAGGATGGCCATTGACAGCTTCACATTTTTTATACTGTGCATTTAAGCATCAATAAATCCTTTTCGGAATCAGAGAGGAAGGCGGCAACAGAGCAAAATGTCAATAGCACCTTGGATTGCCAGCCAGTCTCCCATGCCCCTACTTGCCGGGCAGCAGTATGCGATCTGACAAGAACAGGCACATTCAGCTTAGGATAGCCGTAGACGGCTTCACACCCTGTATACTGTGGATTTAAGCATCAATAAATCCTTTTCGGAATCGAAGCGGAAGGCAGCTACAGAGCAAAATGTCAACAACACCTGGGATTCTCAGCCAGTCTCCCATGCTGGTACTTACCGGGCCCTAAGCTGGGTAGCAGTCTGCGATCTGACGAGAGCAGGCGCGTTCAGCTTAGGATGGCCGTTGACAGCTTCACATTTTGTATACTGTGGATTTAAGCATCAATAAATAATTTTCGGAATCGGAGCAGAAGGCGGCAACAGATTAAAATGTCAACTGCACACGGGATTCCCAGCCAGTCTCCCATGCTGGTACTTACCAGGCCCTAAGCTGGGTATCAGTCTGCGATCTGACGAGAGCAGGCGCGTTCAGCTTAGGATGGCAGTTGACAGCTTCACGCTTTGTATACTGTGCATTTAAGCATCAATAAATCCTTTTCGGAATCGGAAACGGAAGGCTGCAACAGAGCAAAATGTCAATGGCAGCTGGGATTCCCAGCCAGTGTCCCATGCCGGTACTTACCGGGCCCTAAGCTGGGTAGCAGTCTGCGTTCTGACGAGAGCAGGGGCATTCAGCTTAGGATGGCCGTTGACATCTTCACACCCTGTATACCCTGTATACCCTGTATACTGTGGATTTAAGCATCAATAAATCCTTTTCGGAATCGGAACGGAACGCGGCAACAGAGCAAAATGTCAACGGCAGCCGGGATTCCCAGCCAGTGTACCATGCCGGTACTTACCGGGTCCTAAAATCTGTACCAGTCTGCGATCTGATGAGAGCAGGCGCGTTAAGCTTAGGATGGCCGTCGACAGCTTCACACCTTGTATACTGTGGATTTAAGCATCAATAAATAATTTTCGGAATCGGAGCGGAAGGCAGCAATAGAGCAAAATGTCAACGGCACCTGGGATTCCCAGCCAGTCTCCCATGCCAGTACTTACCGGGCCCTAAGCTGGGTAGCAGTCTGCGATCTGACGAGAGCAGGCGTGTTCAGCTTAGGATGGCCATCGACAGCTTCTTGCTTTTTATACTGTGCATTTAAGCATCAATAAATCCTTTTCGGAATCGGAGAGGAAGGCGGCAACAGAGCAAGATGTCAATAGCACCTTGGATTGCCAGCCAGTCTCCCATGCCCCTACTTGCCGGGCAGCAGTATGCGATCTGACAAGAACAGGCACATTCAGCTTAGGATAGCCGTAGACGGCTTCACACTCTGTATACTGTGGATTTAAGCATCAATAAATCCTTTTCGGAATCGAAGCGGAAGGCGGCTACAGAGCAAAATGTCAACAACACCTGGGATTCTCAGCCAGTCTCCCATGCTGGTACTTACCGGGCCCTAAGCTGGGTAGCAGTCTGCGATCTGATGAGAGCAGGCGCATTCAGCTTAGGATGGCCGTTGACAGCTTCACATTTTGTATACTGTGGATTTAAGCATCAATAAATAATTTTCGGAATCGGAGCAGAAGGCGGCAACAGATTAAAATGTCAACTGCACACGGGATTCCCAGCCAGTCTCCCATGCTGGTACTTACCAGGCCCTAAGCTGAGTATCAGTCTGCGATCTGACGAGAGCAGGCGCGTTCAGCTTAGGATGGCAGTTGACAGCTTCACACTTTGTATACTGTGCATTTAAGCATCAATAAATCCTTTTTGGAATCGGAAACGGAAGGCTGCAACAGAGCAAAATGTCAACGGCAGCCGGGATTCCCAGCCAGTGTCCCATGCCTGTACTTACCGGGCCCTAAGATCTGTACTAGTCTGCGATCTGACAAGAGCAGGCGCGTTAAGCTTAGGATGGCCGTCGACAGCTTCACACCTTGTATACTGTGGATTTAAGCATCAATAAATTCTTTTCGGAATCGGAGCGGAAGGCAGCAATAGAGCAAAATGTCAACGGCACCCAGGATTCCCAGCCAGTCTCCCATGCCAGTACTTACCGGGCCCTAAGCTGGGTAGCAGTCTGCAATCTGACGAGAGCAGACGCGTTCAGCTTAGGATGGCCATTGACAGCTTCATGCTTTTTATACTGTGCATTTAAGCATCAATAAATCCTTTTCGGAATCGGAGAGGAAGGCGGTAACAGAGCAAAATGTCAATAGCACCTTGGATTGCCAGCCAGTCTCCCATGCCCGTACTTGCCGGGCAGCAGTCTGCGATCTGACAAGAACAGGCACATTCAGCTTAGGATAGCCGTAGACGGCTTCACACCCTGTATACTGTGGATTTAAGCATCAAAAAATCATTTTCGGAATCGGAGCGGAAGGCGGCTACAGAGCAAAATGTCAACAACACTTGGGATTCCCAGCCAGTCTCCCATGCTGGTACTTACCGGGCCCTAAGCTGGGTAGCAGTCTGCGATCTGACGAGAGCAGACGCGTTCAGCTTAGGATGGCCGTTGACAGCTTCATGCCCTTTATACTGTGCATTTAAGCATCAATAAATCCTTTTCCGAATCGGAGCGGAAGGCGGCAACAGATTAAAATGTCAACTGCACCCGGGATTCCCAGCCAGTCTCCCATGCTGGTACTTACGAGGCCCTAAGCTGGGTAGCAGTCTGCGATCTGACGAGAGCAGGCGCGTTCAGCTTAGGATGGCCGTTGACAGCTTCACACTTTGTATACTGTGCATTTAAGCATCAATAAATCCTTTTCGGAATCGGAACGGAAGGCGGCAACAGAGCAAAATGTCAACGGCAGCCGGGATTCCCAGCCAGTGTCCCATGCCGGTACTTACCGGGCCCTAAGATCTGTACCAGTCTGCGATCTGACGAGAGCAGGCGCGTTAAGCTTAGGATGGCCGTCGACAGCTTCACACCTTGTATACTGTGGATTTAAGCATCAATAAATTATTTTCGGAATCGGATCGGAAGGCAGCAATAGAGCAAAATGTCAACTGCACCCGGGATTCCCAACCAGTCTCCCATGCCGGTACTTACTGGGCCCTAAGCTGGGTAGCAGTCTGCGATCTGAGGAGAGCAGGCGCGTTCAGCTTAGGATGGCCGTTGACATCTTCACGCCTTGTATATTGTGGATTTAAGCATCAATAAATATTTTTATTAATCGGAGAGGAAGGCGGCAACAGAGCAAAATGTCAATGGCACCTTGGATTGCCAGCCAGTCTCCCACGCCGGTATCTGCCGGGCAGCAGTCTGCGATCTGAGGAGAGCAGACACGTTCAGCTTAGGATGGCCGTTGACAGCTTCACACCCTGTATATTGTGGATTTAAGCATCAATAAATCCTTTTCGGAATCGGAACGGAAGGCGGCAACAGAGCAAAATGTCAATGGCAGCCGGGATTCCCAGCCAGTGTCCCATGCCGGTACTTACCGCGCCCTAAGATCTGTACCAGTCTGCGATCTGACGAGAGCAGGCGCGTTCAGCTTAGGATGGCCGTCGACAGCTTCACACCTTGTATACTGTGGATTTAAGCATCAATAAATTCTTTTCGTAATCGGAGCGCAAGGCAGCAATAGAGCAAAATGTCAACGGCACCCGGGATTCCCAGCCAGTCTCCCATACCAGTACTTACCGGGCCCTAAGCTGGGTAGCCGTCTGCGATCTGACGAGAGCAGGCGCGTTCAGCTTAGGATGGCCATTGACAGCTTCATGCTTTTTATACTGTGCATTTAAGCATCAATAAATCCTTTTCGGAATCGGAACGGAAGGCGGCAACAGAGCAAAATGTCAACTGCACCCGGGATTCCCAGCCAGTCTCCCATGCCGGTACTTACTGGGCCCTAAGCTGGGTAGCAGTCTGCGATCTGACGAGAGCAGGCGCGTTCAGCTTAAGATGGCCGTTGACATCTTCACGCCTTGTATATTGTGGATTTAAGCATCAATAAATATTTTTATTAATCGGAGAGGAAGGCGGCAACAGAGCAAAATGTCAATGGCACCTTGGATTGCCAGCCAGTCTCCCATGCCAGTAACTGCCGGGCAGCAGTCTGCGATCTGAGGAGAGCAGGCACGTTCAGGCTTAGGATGGCCCTTGACAGCTTCACACCCTGTATATTGTTGATTTAAGCATCAATAAATCCTTTTCCGAATCGGAGCGGAAGGCGGCAACAGATTAAAATGTCAACTGCACCCGGGATTCCCAGCCAGTCTCCCATGCTGGTACTTACCAGGCCCTAAGCTGGGTAGCAGTCTGCGATCTGACGAGAGCAGGCGCGTTCAGCTTAGGATGGCCGTTGACAGCTTCACACTTTGTATACTGTGAATTTAAGCATCAATAAATAATTTTCGGAATCGGAGCAGAAACAGAGCAAAATGTCAACTGCACCCGGGATTCCCAGCCAGTCTCCCATGCTGGTACTTACCAGGCCCGAAGCTGGGTAGCAGTCTGCGATCTGACGAGAGCAGGCGCGTTCAGCTTAGGATGGCCGTTGATAGTTTCTCGCCCTTTATACTGTGCATTTAAGCATCAATAAATCCTTTTCGGAATCGGAACGGAAGGCGGCAACAGAGCAAAATGTCAACGGCAGCCGGGATTCCCAGCCAGTGTCCCATGTCGGTACTTACCGGGCCCTAAGATCTGTACCAGTCTGCGATCTGACGAGAGCAGGCGCGTTAAGCTTAGGATGGCCATTGACAGCTTCATGCTTTTTATACTGTGCATTTAAGCATCAATAAATCCTTTTTGGAATCGGAGAGGAAGGCGGCAACAGAGCAAAATGTCAATAGCACCTTGGATTGCCAGCCAGTCTCCCATGCCCGTACTTGCCGGGCAGGAGTCTGCGATCTGACAAGAACATGCACATTCAGCTTAGGATAGCCGTAGACGGCTTCACACCCTGTATACTGTGGATTTAAGCATCAATAAATTCTTTTCGGAATCGAAGCGGAAGGCGGCTACAGAGCAAAATGTCAACAACACCTGGGATTCCCAGCCAGTCTCCCATGCTGGTACTTACCGGGCCCTAAGCTGGGTAGCAGTCTGCGATCTGACGAGAGCAGGCGCGTTCAGCTTAGGATGGCCGTTGACAGCTTCACATCCTGTATACTGTGGATTTAAGCATCAATAAATCCTTTTCCGAATCGGCGCGGAAGGCGGCAACAGATTAAAATGTCAACAGCACCCGGGATTCCCAGCCAGTCTCCCATGCTGGTACTTACCGGGCCTTAAGCTGGGTAGCAGTCTGCGATCTAACGAGAGCAGGCGCGTTCAGTTTAGGATGGCCGTTGACAGCTTCACGCCCTTTATACTGTGCATTTAAGCATCAATAAATCCTTTTCCGAATTGGAGCGGAAGGCGGCAACAGATTAAAATGTCAACTGCACCCGGGATTCCCAGCCAGTCTCCCATGCTGGTACTTACCAGGCCCTAAGCTGGGTAGCAGTCTGCGATCTGACGAGAGCAGGCGCGTTCAGCTTAGGATGGCCGTTGACAGCTTCACACTTTGTATACTGTGCATTTAAGCATCAATAAATCTGTTTCGGAAACAGAACGGAAGGCGGCAACAGAGCAAAATGTCAACGGCTGCCGGGATTCCCAGCCAGTGTCCCATGCCGGTACTTACCGGGCCCTAAGCTGGGTAGCCGTCTGCGATCTGACGAGAGCAGGCGCGTTCAGCTTAGGATGGCCATTGACAGCTTCATGCTTTTTATACTGTGCATTTAAGCATCAATAAATCCTTTTCCGAATCGGAGCGGAAGGCGGCAACAGAGCAAAATGTCAACGGCAGCCGGGATTCCCAGCCAGTGTCCCATGCCAGTACTTACCGGGCCCTAAGATCTGTACCAGTCTGCGATCTGACGAGAGCAGGCGCGTTAAGCTTAGGATGGCCGTCGACAGCTTCACACCTTGTATACTGTGGATTTAAGCATCAATAAATTATTTTCGGAATCGGAGCGGAAGGCAGCAATAGAGCAAAGTGTCAACGGCACCTGGGATTCCCAGCCAGTCTCCCCTGCCAGTACTTACCGGGCCCTAAGCTGGGTAGCAGTCTGCGATCTGATGAGAGCAGGCGCGTTCAGCTTAGGATGGCCATTGAAAGCTTCGTGCTTTTTATACTGTGCATTTAAGCATCAATAAATCCTTTTCGGAATCGGAGAGGAAGGCGGCAACAGAGCAAAATGTCAATAGCACCTTGGATTGCCAGCCAGTCTCCCATGCCCGTACTTGCCGGGCAGCAGTCTGCGATCTGACAAGAACAGGCACATTCAGCTTAGGGTAGCCGTAGACGGCTTCAAACCCTGTATACTGTGGATTTAAGCATCAATAAATCCTTTACGGAATCGGAGCAGAAGGCGGCTACAGAGCAAAATGTCAACAACACCTAGGATTCCCAGCCAGTCTCCCATGCTGGTACTTACAGGGCCCTAAGCTGGGTAGCAGTCTGCGATCTGACGAGAGCAGGCGCGTTCAGCTTAGGATGGCCGTTGACAGCTTCACGCCCTTTATACTGTGCATTTAAGCATCAATAAATCATTTTCCGAATCGGAGCGGAAGGCGGCAACAGAGCAAAATGTCAACTGCACCCGGGATTCCCAGCCAGTCTCCCATGCCGGTACTTACTGGGCCCTAAGCTAGGTAGCAGTCTGCGATCTGACGAGAGCATGCGCGTTCAGCTTAGGACGGCCGTTGACAGCTTCATGCTTAGTATACTGTGCATTTAAGCATCAATAAATCCTTTTCGGAATCAGAACGGAAGGCGGCAACAGAGCAAAATGTCAACGGCAGCCGGAATTCCCAGCCAGTGTCCCATGCCGGTACTTACCGGGCCCTAAGATCTGTACCAGTCTGCAATCTGACGAGAGCAGGCGCGTTCAGCTTAGGATGGCCATTGACAGCTTCATGATTTTTATACTGTGCATTTAAGGATCATTAAATCCTTTTCGGAATCGGAACGGAAGGCGGCAACAGAGCAAAATGTCAACTGCACCCGGGATTCCCAGCCAGTCTCCCATGCTGGTACTTACCAGGCCCTAAGCTGGGTAGCAGTCTGCGATCTGACGAGAACAGGCGCATTCAGCTTAGGATGGCCATAGACATCTTCACACCCTGTATACTGTGGATTTAAGCATCAATAAAACCTTTTCGGAATCGGAGGGGAAGGCGGCAACAGAGCAAAATGTCAACGACACCTGGGATTCCCAGCCAGTCTCCCATGCTGGTACTTACCGGGCCCTAAGCTGGGTAGCAGTCTGCGATCTGACGAGAGCAGGCGCGTTCAGCTTACGATGGCCGTTGACATCTTTACGCCTTGTATATTGTGGATTTAAGCATCAATAAATTATTTTCGGAATCGGAGCGGAAGGCAGCTATAGAGCAAAATGTCAACGGCACCCGGGATTCCCAGCCAGTCTCCCATGCCAGTACTTACCGGGCCCTAAGCTGGGTAGCAGTCTGCGATCTGACGAGAGCAGGCACGTTCAGCTTAGGATGGCCATTGACAGCTTCATGCTTTTTATACTGTGCATTTAAGCATCAATAAATCCTTTTCGGAATCGTAGAGGTAGGCGGCAACAGAGCAAAATGTCAATAGCACTTTGGATTGCCAGCCAGTCTCCCATGCCCGTACTTGCCGGGCAGCAGTCTGCGATCTGACAAGAACAGGCACATTCAGCTTAGGATAGCCGCAGACGGCTTCACACCCTGTATACTGTGGATTTAAGCATCAATAAATCCTTTTCGGAATCGGAGCGGAAGGTGGCTACAGAGCAAAATGTCAACAACACCTGCGATTCCCAGCCAGTTTCCCATGCTGGTACTTACCGGGTCCTAAGCTGGGTAGCAGTCTGCGATCTGACGAGAGCAGGCGCGTTCAGCTTAGGATGGCAGTTGTCATCTTTACGCCTTGTATATTGTGGATTTAAGCATCAATAAATATTTTTATTAATCGGAGAAGAAGGCAGCAACAGAGCAACATGTCAATGGCACCTTGGATTGCCAGCCAGTCTCCCACGCCGGTATCTGCCGGGCAGCAGTCTGCGATCTGAGGAGAGCAGGCACGTTCAGGCTTAGGATGGCCGTTGACAGCTTCACGCCCTTTATACTGTGCATTTAAGCATCAATAAATCCTTTTCCGAATCGGAGCGGAAGGCGGCAACAGATTAAAATGTCAACTGCACCCAGGATTCCCAGCCAGTCTCCCATGCTGGTACTTACCAGGCCCTAAGCTGGGTAGCAGTCTGCGATCTGACGAGAGCATGCGCGTTCAGCTTAGGACGGCCGTTGACAGCTTCATGCTTAGTATACTGTGCATTTAAGCATCAATAAATCCTTTTCGGAATCGGAACGGAAGGCGGCAACAGAGCAAAATGTCAACGGCAGCCGGGATTCCCAGCCAGTGTCCCATGCCGGTACTTACCGGGCCCTAAGATCTGTACCAGTCTGCAATCTGACGAGAGCAGGCGCGTTCAGCTTAGGATGGCCATTGACAGCTTCATGATTTTTATACTGTGCATTTAAGGATCATTAAATCCTTTTCGGAATCGGAACGGAAGGCGGCAACAGAGCAAAATGTCAACTGCACCCGGGATTCCCAGCCAGTCTCCCATGCTGGTACTTACCAGGCCCTAAGCTGGGTAGCAGTCTGCGATCTGACGAGAACAGGCGCATTCAGCTTAGGATGGCCATAGACATCTTCACACCCTGTATACTGTGGATTTAAGCATCAATAAAACCTTTTCGGAATCGGAGCGGAAGGCGGCAACAGAGCAAAATGTCAACGACACCTGGGATTCCCAGCCAGTCTCCCATGCTGGTACTTACCAGGCCCTAAGCTGGGTAGCAGTCTGCGATCTGACGAGAGCAGGCGCGTTCAGCTTAGGATGGCCGTTGACAGCTTCTCGCCCTTTAAACTGTGCATTTAGGCATCAATAAATCCTTTTCGGAATCGGAACGGAAGGCGGCAACAGAGCAAAATGTCAACGGCAGCCGGGATTCCCAGCCAGTGTCCCATGCCGGTACTTACCGGGCCCTAAGATCTGTACCAGTCTGCGATCTGACGAGAGCAGGCGCGTTAAGCTTAGGATGGCCGTCGACAGCTTCACACCTTGTATACTGTGGATTTAAGCATCAATAAATTATTTTCGGAATCGGAGCGGAAGGCAGCAACAGAGCAAAATGTCAACGGCACCCGGGATTCCCAGCCAGTCTCCCATGCCAGTACTTACCGGGCCCTAAGCTGGGTAGCAGTCTGCGATCTGACGAGAGCAGGCGCATTCAGCTTAGGATGGCCATTGACAGCTTCATGCTTTTTATACTGTGCATTTAAGCATCAATAAATCCTTTTCGGAATCGTAGAGGAAGGCGGCAACAGAGCAAAATGTCAATAGCACCTTGGATTGCCAGCCAGTCTCCCATGCCCGTACTTGCCGGGCAGCAGTCTGCGATCTGACAAGAACAGGCACATTCAGCTTAGGATAGCCTTAGACGGCTTCACACCCTGTATACTGTGGATTTAAGCATCAATAAATCCTTTTCGGAATCGGAGCGGAAGGCGGCTACAGAGCAAAATGTCAACAACACCTGGGATTCCCAGCCAGTCTCCCATGCTGGTACTTACCGGGCCCTAAGCTGGGTAGCAGTCTGCGATCTGACGAGAGCAGGCGCGTTCAGCTTAGGATGGCCGTTGACAGCTTCACGCCCTTTATATTGTGGATTTAAGCATCAATAAATAATTTTACGAATCGAAGCGGAAGGCGGCAACAGATTAAAATGTCAACTGCACCCTGGATTCCCAGCCAGTCTCCCATGCTGGTACTTACCAGGCCCTAAGCTGGGTATCAGTCTGCGATCTGACGAGAGCAGGCGCGTTCAGCTTAGGATGGCCGTTGACAGCTTCACACCCTGTATACTGTGCATTTAAGCATCAATAAATCCTTTTCGGAATCGGAACGGAAGGCGGCAACAGAGCAAAATGTCAACGGCAGCCGGGATTCCCAGCCAGTGTCCCATGCCGGTACTTTCCGGGCCCTAAGATCTGTTCCAGTCTGCGATCTGACGAGAGCAGGCGCGTTAAGCTTAGGATGGCCGTCGACAGCTTCACACCTTGTATACTGTGGATTTAAGCATCAATAAATTATTTTCGGAATCGGAGCGGAAGGCAGCAATAGAGCAAAATGTCAACGGCAACCGGGATTCCCAGCCAGTCTCCCATGCCAGTACTTACCGGGCCCTAAGCTAGGTAGCAGTCTGCGATCTGATGAAAGCAGGAGCGTTCAGCTTAGGATGGCCATTGACAGCTTCATGATTTTTATACTGTGCATTTAAGCATCAATAAATCCTTTTCGGAATCGGAACGGAAGGCAGCAACAGAGCATAATTTTAACTGCACCCGGGATTCCCAGCCAGTCTCCCATGCCGGTACTTACTGGGCCCTAAGCTGGGTAGCAGTCTGCGATCTGACGAGAGCAGGCACGTTCAGCTTAGGATGGCCGTTGACATCTTCACGCTTTGTATATTGTGAATTTAAGCATCAATAAATATTTTTATTAATCGGAGAGGAAGGCGGCAACAGAGCAAAATGTCAATGGCACCTTGGATTGCCAGCCAGTCTCCCATGCCGGTAACTGCTGGGCAGTGGTCTGCGATCTGAGGAGAGCAGGCACGTTCAGGCTTAGGATGGCCGTTGACAGCTTCACACCCTGTGTATTGTGGATTTAAGCATCAATAAATCCTTTTCCGAATTGGAGCGGAAGGCGGCAACACATTAAAATGTCAACTGCACCTGGGATTCCCAGCCAGCCTCCCATGCTGGTACTTACCAGGTCCTAAGCTGGGTAGCAGTCTGCGATCTGACGAGAGCAGGCGCGATCAGCTTAGGATGACCGTTGACAGTTTCACACTTTGTATACTGTGGATTTAAGCATCAATAAATAATTTTCGGAATCGGAGCAGAAACAGAGCAAAATGGCAACTGCACCCGGGATTCCCAGCCAGTCTCCCATGCCGGTACTTACCGGGCCCTAAGATCTGTACCAGTCTGCGATCTGAAGAGAGCAGGCGCGTTAAGCTTAGGATGGCCGTCGACAGCTTCACACCTTGTATACTGTGGATTTAAGCATCAATAAATTATTTTCAGAATCGGAGCGGAAGGCAGCAATAGAGCAAAATGTCAACGGCACCCGGGATTCCCAGCCAGTCTCCCATGCCAGTACCTACCGGGCCCTAAGCTAGAGCAGTCTGCGATCTGACGAGAGCAGGCGCGTTCAGCTTAGGAGGGCCATTGACAGCTTCTTGATTTTTATATTGTGCATTTAAGCATCAATATATCCTTTTCGGAATCGGAACGGAAGGCGGCAACAGAGCAAAATGTCAACTGCACCCGGGATTCCCAGCCAGTCTCCCATGCTGGTGCTTACCGGGCCCTAAGCTGGGTAGCAGTCTGCGATCTGACGAGAGCAGGCGCGTTCTGCTTAGGATGGCCGTTGACAGCTTCTCGCCCTTTATACTGTGCATTTAGGCATCAATAAATCCTTTTCGGAATCGGAACGGAAGGCGGCAACAGAGCAAAATGTCAACGGCAGCTGGGATTCCCAGCCAGTCTCCTATGCTGGTACTTACCAGGCCCTAAGCTGGGTATCAGTCTGCGATCTGTCGAGAGCAGGCGCGTTCAGCTTAGGATGGCCGTTGACAGCTTCACACTTTGTATACTGTGCATTTAAGCATCAATAAATCCTTTTCGGAATCGGAACGGAAGGCGACAACAGAGCAAAATGTCAACGGCAGCCGGGATTCCCAGCCAGTGTCCCATGCCGGTACTTACCGGGCCCTAAGATCTGTACCAGTCTGCGATCTGACGAGAGCAGGCGCGTTAAGCTTAGGATGGCCGTCGACAGCTTCACACCTTGTATACTGTGGATTTAAGCATCAATAAATTCTTTTCGGAATCGGAGCGGAAGGCAGCAATTGAGCAAAATGTCAACGGCAACTGGGATTCCCAGCCAGTCTCCCATGCCAGTACCTACCGGGCCCTAAGCTAGAGCAGTCTGCGATCTGACGAGAGCAGGCGCGTTCAGCTTAGGATGGCCATTGACAGCTTCATGCTTTTTATACTGTGCATTTAAGCATCAATAAATCCTTTTCGGAATCGGAGCGGAAGGCGGCAACAGATTAAAATGTCAACTGCACCCGGGATTCCCAGCCAGTCTCCCATGCTGGTACTTACTGTGCCCTTAGCTGGGTAGCAGTCTGCGATCTGACGAGAGCAGGCGCGTTCAGCTTAGGATGGCCATTGACAGCTTAATGCTTTTTATGCTGTGAATTTAAGCATCAATAAATCCTTTTCGGAATCGGAACGGAATGCGGCAACAGAGCATAATGTCAACTGCACCCGGGATTCCCAGCCAGTCTCCCATGCCGGTAATTACTGGGCCCTAAGCTGGGTACCAGTCTGCGATCTGACGAGAGCAGGCGCGTTCAGCTTAGGATGGCCGTTGACATCTTCACGCCTTGTATATTGTGGATTTAAGCATCAATAAATATTTTTATTAATCGGAGAGGAAGGCGGCAACAGAGCAAAATGTCAATGGCACCTTGGATTGCCAGCCAGTCTCCCATGCTGGTAACTGCCGGGCAGTAGTCTGCGATCTGAGGAGAGCAGGCACGTTCAGGCTTAGGATGGCCGTTGACAGCTTCACACCCTGTGTATTGTGGATTTAAGCATCAATAAATCCTTTTCCGAATCGGAGCGGAAGGCGGCAACAGATTAAAATGTCAACTGCACCTGGGATTCCCAGCCAGTCTCCCATGCTGGTACTTACCAGGCCCTAAGCTGGGTAAAAGTCTGCGATCTGACGAGAGCAGGCGCGTTCAGCTTAGGATGGCCGTTGACAGTTTCACACTTTGTATACTGTGGATTTAAGCATCAATAAATAATTTTCGGAATCGGAGCAGAAACAGAGCAAAATGGCAACTGCACCCGGGATTCCCAGCCAGTCTCCCATGCTGGTACTTACCAGGACCTAAGCTGGGTAGCAGTCTGCGATCTGACGAGAGCAGGCGCGTTCAGCTTAGGATGGCCGTTGACAGCTTCACACTTTGTATACTGTGCATTTAAGCATCAATAAATCCTTTTCGGAATCAGAACGGAAGGCGGCAACAGAGCAAAATGTCACTGACACCTGGGATTCCCAGCCGGTCTCCCATGCTGGTACTTTCCGGGCCCTAAGCTGGGTAGCAGTCTGCGATCTGACGAGAGCAGGCACGTTCAGCTTAGGATGGCCGTTGACAGCTTCTTGATTTTTATATTGTGCATTTAAGCATCAATATATCCTTTTCGGAATCGGAACGGAAGGCGGCAACAGAGCAAAATGTCAACTGCACCTGGGATTCCCAGCCGGTCTCCCATGCTGGTACTTTCCGGGCCCTAAGCTGGGTAGCAGTCTGCGATCTGACAAGAGCAGGCGCGTTCAGCTTAGGATGGCCGTCGACAGCTTCTCACCTTGTATACTGTGGATTTAAGCATCAATAAATCCTTTTCGGAATCAGAACGGAAGGCGGCAACAGAGCAAAATGTCACTGACACCTGGGATTCCCAGCCGGTCTCCCATGCTGGTACTTTCCGGGCCCTAAGCTGGGTAGCAGTCTGTGATCTGACGAGAGCAGGCGCGTTCTGCTTAGGATGGCCGTTGACAGCTTCTCGCCCTTTAAACTGTGCATTTAGGCATCAATAAATCCTTTTCGGAATCGGAACGGAAGGCGGCAACAGAGCAAAATGTCAACGGCAGCCGGGATTCCCAGCCAGTGTCCCATGCCGGTACTTACCGGGCCCTAAGATCTGTACCAGTCTGCGATCTGACGAGAGCAGGCGCGTTAAGCTTAGGATGGCCGTCGACAGCTTCACACCTTGTATACTGTGGATTTAAGCATCAATAAATTATTTTCGGAATCGGAGCGGAAGGCAGCAACAGAGCAAAATGTCAACGGCACCCGGGATTCCCAGCCAGTCTCCCATGCCAGAACTTACCGGGCCCTAAGCTGGGTAGCAGTCTGCGATCTGACGAGAGCAGGCGCATTCAGCTTAGGATGGCCATTGACAGCTTCATGCTTTTTATACTGTGCATTTAAGCATCAATAAATCCTTTTCGGAATCGTAGAGGAAGGCGGCAACAGAGCAAAATGTCAATAGCACCTTGGATTGCCAGCCAGTCTCCCATGCCCGTACTTGCCGGGCAGCAGTCTGCGATCTGACAAGAACAGGCACATTCAGCTTAGGATAGCCTTAGACGGCTTCACACCCTGTATACTGTGGATTTAAGCATCAATAAATCCTTTTCGGAATCGGAGCGGAAGGCGGCTACAGAGCAAAATGTCAACAACACCTGGGATTCCCAGCCAGTCTCCCATGCTGGTACTTACCGGGCCCTAAGCTGGGTAGCAGTCTGCGATCTGACGAGAGCAGGCGCGTTCAGCTTAGGATGGCCGTTGACAGCTTCACGCCCTTTATATTGTGGATTTAAGCATCAATAAATAATTTTACGAATCGAAGCGGAAGGCGGCAACAGATTAAAATGTCAACTGCACCCTGGATTCCCAGCCAGTCTCCCATGCTGGTACTTACCAGGCCCTAAGCTGGGTATCAGTCTGCGATCTGACGAGAGCAGGCGCGTTCAGCTTAGGATGGCCGTTGACAGCTTCACACCCTGTATACTGTGCATTTAAGCATCAATAAATCCTTTTCGGAATCGGAACGGAAGGCGGCAACAGAGCAAAATGTCAACGGCAGCCGGGATTCCCAGCCAGTGTCCCATGCCGGTACTTTCCGGGCCCTAAGATCTGTACCAGTCTGCGATCTGACGAGAGCAGGCGCGTTAAGCTTAGGATGGCCGTCGACAGCTTCACACCTTGTATACTGTGGATTTAAGCATCAATAAATTATTTTCGGAATCGGAGCGGAAGGCAGCAATAGAGCAAAATGTCAACGGCAACCGGGATTCCCAGCCAGTCTCCCATGCCAGTACTTACCGGGCCCTAAGCTAGGTAGCAGTCTGCGATCTGACGAAAGCAGGAGCGTTCAGCTTAGGATGGCCATTGACAGCTTCATGATTTTTATACTGTGCATTTAAGCATCAATAAATCCTTTTCGGAATCGGAACGGAAGGCAGCAACAGAGCATAATTTTAACTGCACCCGGGATTCCCAGCCAGTCTCCCATGCCGGTACTTACTGGGCCCTAAGCTGGGTAGCAGTCTGCGATCTGACGAGAGCAGGCGCGTTCAGCTTAGGATGGCCGTTGACATCTTCACGCCTTGTATATTGTGAATTTAAGCATCAATAAATATTTTTATTAATCGGAGAGGAAGGCGGCAACAGAGCAAAATGTCAATGGCACCTTGGATTGCCAGCCAGTCTCCCATGCCGGTAACTGCTGGGCAGTGGTCTGCGATCTGAGGAGAGCAGGCACGTTCAGGCTTAGGATGGCCGTTGACAGCTTCACACCCTGTGTATTGTGGATTTAAGCATCAATAAATCCTTTTCCGAATTGGAGCGGAAGGCGGCAACACATTAAAATGTCAACTGCACCTGGGATTCCCAGCCAGCCTCCCATGCTGGTACTTACCAGGTCCTAAGCTGGGTAGCAGTCTGCGATCTGACGAGAGCAGGCGCGATCAGCTTAGGATGACCGTTGACAGTTTCACACTTTGTATACTGTGGATTTAAGCATCAATAAATAATTTTCGGAATCGGAGCAGAAACAGAGCAAAATGGCAACTGCACCCGGGATTCCCAGCCAGTCTCCCATGCCGGTACTTACCGGGCCCTAAGATCTGTACCAGTCTGCGATCTGAAGAGAGCAGGCTCGTTAAGCTTAGGATGGCCGTCGACAGCTTCACACCTTGTATACTGTGGATTTAAGCATCAATAAATTATTTTCAGAATCGGAGCGGAAGGCAGCAATAGAGCAAAATGTCAACGGCACCCGGGATTCCCAGCCAGTCTCCCATGCCAGTACCTACCGGGCCCTAAGCTAGAGCAGTCTGCGATCTGACGAGAGCAGGCGCGTTCAGCTTAGGAGGGCCGTTGACAGCTTCTTGATTTTTATATTGTGCATTTAAGCATCAATATATCCTTTTCGGAATCGGAACGGAAGGCGGCAACAGAGCAAAATGTCAACTGCACCCGGGATTCCCAGCCAGTCTCCCATGCTGGTGCTTACCGGGCCCTAAGCTGGGTAGCAGTCTGCGATCTGATGAGAGCAGGCGCGTTCTGCTTAGGATGGCCGTTGACAGCTTCTCGCCCTTTATACTGTGCATTTAGGCATCAATAAATCCTTTTCGGAATCGGAACGGAAGGCGGCAACAGAGCAAAATGTCAACGGCAGCTGGGATTCCCAGCCAGTCTTCCATGCTGGTACTTACCAGGCCCTAAGCTGGGTATCAGTCTGCGATCTGTCGAGAGCAGGCGCGTTCAGCTTAGGATGGCCGTTGACAGCTTCACACTTTGTATACTGTGCATTTAAGCATCAATAAATCCTTTTCGGAATCGGAACGGAAGGCGACAACAGAGCAAAATGTCAACGGCAGCCGGGATTCCCAGCCAGTGTCCCATGCCGGTACTTACCGGGCCCTAAGATCTGTACCAGTCTGCGATCTGACGAGAGCAGGCGCGTTAAGCTTAGGATGGCCGTCGACAGCTTCACACCTTGTATACTGTGGATTTAAGCATCAATAAATTCTTTTCGGAATCGGAGCGGAAGGCAGCAATTGAGCAAAATGTCAACGGCAACTGGGATTCCCAGCCAGTCTCCCATGCCAGTACCTACCGGGCCCTAAGCTAGAGCAGTCTGCGATCTGACGAGAGCAGGCGCGTTCAGCTTAGGATGGCCATTGACAGCTTCATGCTTTTTATACTGTGCATTTAAGCATCAATAAATCCTTTTCGGAATCGGAGCGGAAGGCGGCAACAGATTAAAATGTCAACTGCACCCGGGATTCCCAGCCAGTCTCCCATGCTGGTACTTACTGTGCCCTTAGCTGGGTAGCAGTCTGCGATCTGACGAGAGCAGGAGCGTTCAGCTTAGGATGGCCATTGACAGCTTAATGCTTTTTATACTGTGAATTTAAGCATCAATAAATCCTTTTCGGAATCGGAACGGAAGGCGGCAACAGAGCATAATGTCAACTGCACCCGGGATTCCCAGCCAGTCTCCCATGCCGGTAATTACTGGGCCCTAAGCTGGGTACCAGTCTGCGATCTGACGAGAGCAGGCGCGTTCAGCTTAGGATGGCCGTTGACATCTTCACGCCTTGTATATTGTGGATTTAAGCATCAATAAATATTTTTATTAATCGGAGAGGAAGGCGGCAACAGAGCAAAATGTCAATGGCACCTTGGATTGCCAGCCAGTCTCCCATGCTGGTAACTGCCGGGCAGTAGTCTGCGATCTGAGGAGAGCAGGCACGTTCAGGCTTAGGATGGCCGTTGACAGCTTCACACCCTGTGTATTGTGGATTTAAGCATCAATAAATCCTTTTCCGAATCGGAGCGGAAGGCGGCAACAGATTAAAATGGCAACTGCACCCGGGATTCCCAGCCAGTCTCCCATGCCGGTACTTACTGGGCCCTAAGCTGGGTAGCAGTCTGCGATCTGACGAGAGCAGGCGCGTTCAGCTTAGGATGGCCGTTGACATCTTCACGCCTTGTATATTGTGAATTTAAGCATCAATAAATATTTTTATTAATCGGAGAGGAAGGCGGCAACAGAGCAAAATGTCAATGGCACCTTGGATTGCCAGCCAGTCTCCCATGCCGGTAACTGCCGGGCAGTAGTCTGCGATCTGAGGAGAGCAGGCACGTTCAGGCTTAGGATGGCCGTTGACAGCTTCACACCCTGTGTATTGTGGATTTAAGCATCAATAAATCCTTTTCCGAATCGGAGCGGAAGGCGGCAACAGATTAAAATGTCAACTGCACCTTGGATTCCCAGCCAGTCTCCCATGCTGGTACTTACCAGGACCTAAGCTGGGTAGCAGTCTGCGATCTGACGAGAGCAGGCGCGTTCAGCTTAGGATGGCCGTTGACAGCTTCACACTTTGTATACTGTGCATTTAAGCATCAATAAATCCTTTTCGGAATCAGAACGGAAGGCGGCAACAGAGCAAAATGTCACTGACACCTGGGATTCCCAGCCGGTCTCCCATGCTGGTACTTTCCGGGCCCTAAGCTGGGTAGCAGTCTGCGATCTGACGAGAGCAGGCACGTTCAGCTTAGGATGGCCGTTGACAGCTTCTTGATTTTTATATTGTGCATTTAAGCATCAATATATCCTTTTCGGAATCGGAACGGAAGGCGGCAACAGAGCAAAATGTCAACTGCACCCGGGATTCCCAGCCAGTCTCCCATGCTGGTACTTACCGGGCCCTAAGCTGGGTAGCAGTCTGCGATCTGACGAGAGCAGGCGCGTTCAGCTTAGGATGGCCGTTGACAGCTTCACACTTTGTATACTGTGCATTTAAGCATCAATAAATCCTTTTCGGAATCGGAACGGAAGGCGGCAACAGAGCAAAATGTCAACGGCAGCCGGGATTCCCAGCCAGTGTCCCATGCCGGTACTTACCGGGCCCTAAGATCTGTACCAGTCTGCGATCTGACGAGAGCAGGCGCGTTAAGCTTAGGATGGCCGTCGACAGCTTCACACCTTGTATACTGTGGATTTAAGCATCAATAAATTCTTTTCGGAATCGGAGCGGAAGGCAGCAATTGAGCAAAATGTCAACGGCAACTGGGATTCCCAGCCAGTCTCCCATGCCAGTACCTACCGGGCCCTAAGCTAGAGCAGTCTGCGATCTGACGAGAGCAGGCGCGTTCAGCTTAGGATGGCCATTGACAGCTTCATGCTTTTTATACTGTGCATTTAAGCATCAATAAATCCTTTTCGGAATCGGAGCGGAAGGCGGCAACAGATTAAAATGTCAACTGCACCCGGGATTCCCAGCCAGTCTCCCATGCTGGTACTTACTGTGCCCTTAGCTGGGTAGCAGTCTGCGATCTGTCGAGAGCAGGCGCGTTCAGCTTAGGATGGCCATTGACAGCTTAATGCTTTTTATACTGTGAATTTAAGCATCAATAAATCCTTTTCGGAATCGGAACGGAAGGCGGCAACAGAGCATAATGTCAACTGCACCCGGGATTCCCAGCCAGTCTCCCATGCCGGTAATTACTGGGCCCTAAGCTGGGTAGCAGTCTGCGATCTGACGAGAGCAGGCGCGTTCAGCTTAGGATGGCCGTTGACATCTTCACGCCTTGTATATTGTGGATTTAAGCATCAATAAATATTTTTATTAATCTGAGAGGAAGGCGGCAACAGAGCAAAATGTCAATGGCACCTTGGATTGCCAGCCAGTCTCCCATGCTGGTAACTGCCGGGCAGTAGTCTGCGATCTGAGGAGAGCAGGCACGTTCAGGCTTAGGATGGCTGTTGACAGCTTCACACCCTGTGTATTGTGGATTTAAGCATCAATAAATCCTTTTCCGAATCGGAGCGAAAGGCGGCAACAGATTAAAATGTCAACTGCACCTTGGATTCCCAGCCAGTCTCCCATGCTGGTACTTACCAGGCCCTAAGCTGGGTAGCAGTCTGCGATCTGACGAGAGCAGGCGCGTTCAGCTTAGGATGGCCGTTGACAGCTTCACACTTTGTATACTGTGCATTTAAGCATCAATAAATCCTTTTCGGAATCAGAACGGAAGGCGGCAACAGAGCAAAAAGTCACTGACACCTGGGATTCCCAGCCGGTCTCCCATGCTGGTACTTTCCGGGCCCTAAGCTGGGTAGCAGTCTGCGATCTGACAAGAGCAGGCGCGTTCAGCTTAGGATGGCCGTCGACAGCTTCACACCTTGTATACTGTGGATTTAAGCATCAATAAATTATTTTCGGAATCGGAGCGGAAGGCAGCAATAGAGCAAAATGTCAACGGCAACCGGGATTCCCAGCCAGACTCCCATGCCAGTACCTACCGGGCCCTAAGCTAGAGCAGTCTGCGATCTGAATAGAGCAGGCGCGTTCAGCTTAGGATGGCCATTGACAGCTTCATGCTTTTTATACTGTGCATTTAAGCATCAATAAATCCTTTTCGGAATCGGAGCGGAAGGCGGCAACAGATTAAAATGTCAACTGCACCCGGGATTCCCGGCCAGTCTCCCATGCTGGTACTTACTGTGCCCTTAGCTGGGTAGCAGTCTGCGATCTGACGAGAGCAGGCGCGTTCAGCTTAGGATGGCCATTGACAGCTTCATGCTTTTTATACTGTGCATTTAAGCATCAATAAATCCTTTTCGGAATCAGAACGGAAGGCGGCAACAGAGCATAATGTCAACTGCACCCGGGATTCCCAGCCAGTCTCCCATGCCGGTAATTACTGGGCCCTAAGCTGGGTAGCAGTCTGCGATCTGACGAGAGCAGGCGCGTTCAGCTTAGGATGGCCGTTTACATCTTCATGCCTTGTATATTGTGGATTTAAGCATCAATAAATATTTTTATTAATCGGAGAGGAAGGCGGCAACAGAGCAAAATGTCAATGGCACCTTGAATTGCCAGCCAGTCTCCCATGCTGGTAACTGCCGGGCAGCAGTCTGCGATCTGAGGAGAGCAGGCATGTTCAGGCTTAGGATGGCCGTTGACAGCTTCACACCCTGTGTATTGTGGATTTAAGCATCAATAAATCCTTTTCCGAATCGAAGCGGAAGGCAGCAACAGATTAAAATGTCAACTGCACCCGGGATTCCCAGCCAGTCTCCCATGCTGGTACTTACCAGGCCCTAAGCTGGGTAGCAGTCTGCGATCTGACAAGAGCAGGCGCGTTCAGCTTAGGATGGCCGTTGACAGCTTCACACTTTGTATACTGTGGATGTAAGCATCAAAAAATAATTTTCGGAATAGGAGCAGAAACAGAGCAAAATGTCAACTGCACCCGGGATTCCCAGCCAGTCTCCCATGCTGGTACTTACCAGGCCCGAAACTGGGTAGCAGTCTGCGATCTGACGAGAACAGGCGCATTCAGCTTAGGATGGCCGTAGACATCTTCACACCCTGTATACTGTGGATTTAAGCATCAATAAATCCTTTTCGGAATCGGAGCGTAAGGCGGCAACAGAGCAAAATGTCAACGACACCTGGGATTCCCAGCCAGTCTCCCATGCTGGTACTTACCGGGCCCTAAGCTGGGTAGCAGTCTGCGATCTGACGAGAGCAGGCACATTCAGCTTAGGATGGCCGTTGACAGCTTCTTGCACTTTATACTGTGCATTTAAGCATCAATAAATCCTTTTCGGAATCGGAACGGAAGGCGGCAACAGAGCAAAATGTCAACGGCAGCCGGGATTCCAAGCCAGTGTCCCATGCCGGTACTTACCAGGCCCTAAGATCTGTACCAGTCTGCGATCTGACAAGAGCAGGCACGTTAAGCTTAGGATGGCCGTCGACAGCTTCACACCTTGTATACTGTGGATTTAAGCATCAATAAATTCTTTTCGGAATCGGAGCGGAACGCAGCAATAGAGCAAAATGTCAACGGCACCCGGGATTCCCAGCCAGTCTCCCATGCCAGTACTTACCGGGCCCTAGGCTGGGTAGCAGTCTGCTTTCTGACGAGAGCAGGCGCGTTCAGCTTAGGATGGCCGTTGACAGCTTCACGCCCTTTATACTGTGCATTTAAGCATCAATAAATCCTTTTCCGAATCGGAGCGGAAGGCGGCAACAGATTAAAATGTCAACTGCACCCGGGATTCCCAGCCAGGCTCCCATGCTGGTACTTACCAGGCCCTAAGCTGGGTAGCAGTCTGCAATCTGACAAGAGCAGGCGCGTTCAGCTTAGGATGGCCGTTGACAGCTTCACACTTTGTATACTGTGGATTTAAGCATCAATAAATATTTTTATTAATCGGAGAGGAAGGCGGCAACAGAGCAAAATGTCAATGGCACCTTGGATTGCCAGCCAGTCTCCCACGCCGGTATCTGCCGGGCAGCAGTCTGCGATCTGAGGAGAGCAGACACATTCAGCTTAGGATGGCCGTTGACAGCTTCACACCCTGTATATTGTGGATTTAAGCATCAATAAATCCTTTTCCGAATCGGAGCGGAAGGCGGCAACAGATTAAAATGTCAACTGCACCCGGGATTCCAGCCAGTCTACCATGCTGGTACTTACCAGGCTCTAAGCTGGGTATCAGTCTGCGATCTGACGAGAGCAGGCGCGTTCAGCTTAGGATGGCCGTTGACAGCTTCACACCCTGTATACTGTGCATTTAAGCATCAATAAATCCTTTTCGTAATCGGAACGGAAGGCGGCAACAGAGCAAAATGTCAACTGCACCCGGGATTCCCAGCCAGTCTCCCATGCCGGTACTTACTGGGCCCTAAGCTGGGTAGCAGTCCGCGATCTGACGAGAGCAGGCGCGTTCAGCTTAGGATGGCCATTGACAGCTTCATGCTTTTTATACTGTGCATTTAAGCATCAATAAATCCTTTTCGGAATCAGAACGGAAGGCGGCAACAGAGCATAATGTCAACTGCACCCGGGATTCCCAGCCAGTCTCCCATGCCGGTACTTACTGGGCCCTAAGCTGGGTAGCAGTCTGCGATCTGACGAGAGCAGGCGCGTTCAGCTTAGGATGGCCGTTGACAGCTTCTTGATTTTTATATTGTGCATTTAAGCATCAATATATCTTTTTCGGAATCGGAACGGAAGGCGGCAACAGAGAAAAATGTCAACTGCACCCGGGATTCCCAGCCAGTCTCCCATGCTGGTACTTACCGGGCCCTAAGCTGGGTAGCAGTCTGCGATCTGACGAGAGCAGGCGCGTTCAGCTTAGGATGGCCGTTGACAGCTTCTCGCCCTTTATACTGTGCATTTAGGCATCAATAAATCCTTTTCGGAATCGGAACGGAAGGCGACAACAGAGCACAATGTCAACGGCAGCCAGGATTCCCAGCCAGTCTCCCATGCTGGAACTTACCAGGCCCTAAGCTGGGTATCAGTCTGCGATCTTTCGAGAGCAGGCGCGTTCAGCTTAGGATGGCCGTTGACAGCTTCACACTTTGTATACTGTGCATTTAAGCATCAATAAATCCTTTTCGGAATCGGAAACGGAAGGCGACAACAGAGCAAAATGTCAACGGCAGCCGGGATTCCCAGCCAGTGTCCCATGCCGGTACTTACCGGGCCCTAAGATCTGTACCAGTCTGCGATCTGACGAGAGCAGGCGCGTTAAGCTTAGGATGGCCGTCGACAGCTTCACACCTTGTATACTGTGGATTTAAGCATCAATAAATTCTTTTCGGAATCGGAGCGGAAGGCAGCAATAGAGCAAAATGTCAACGGCAACCGGGATTCCCAGCCAGTCTCCCATGCCAGTACCTACCGGGCCCTAAGCTAGAGCAGTCTGCGATCTGACGAGAGCAGGCGCGTTCAGCTAAGAGGATGGCCATTGAAAGCTTCATGCTTTTTATACTGTGCATTTAAGCATCAATAAATCCTTTTCGGAATCGGAGCGGAAGGCGGCAACAGATTAAAATGTCAACTGCACCCGTGATTCCCAGCCAGTCTCCCATGCTGGTACTTACTGTGCCCTTAGCTGGGTAGCAGTCTGTGATCTGACGAGAGCAGGCGCGTTCAGTTTAGGATGGCCATTGACAGCTTCATGCTTTTTATACTGTGCATTTAAGCATCAATAAATCCTTTTCGGAATCGGAACGGAAGGCGGCAACAGAGCATAATGTCAACTGCACCCGGGACTCCCAGCCAGTCTCCCATGCCGGTAATTACTGGGCCCTAAGCTGGGTAGCAGTCTGCGATCTGACGAGAGCAGGCGCGTTCAGCTTAGGATGGCCGTTGACATCTTCATGCCTTGTATATTGTGGATTTAAGCATCAATAAATATTTTTATTAATCGGAGAGGAAGGCAGCAACAGAGCAAAATGTCAATGGCACCTTGAATTGCCAGCCAGTCTCCCATGCTGGTAACTGCTGGGCAGCAGTCTGCGATCTGAGGAGAGCAGGCAAGTTCAGGCTTAGGATGGCCGTTGACAGCTTCACACCCTGTGTATTGTGGATTTAAGCATCAATAAATCCTTTTACGAATCGGAGCGGAAGGCAGCAACAGATTAAAATGTCAACTGCACCCGGGATCCCCAGCCAGTCTCCCATGCTGGTACTTACCGGGCCCTAAGCTGGGTAGCAGTCTGCGATCTGACGAGAGCAGGCACGTTCAGCTTAGGATGGCCGTTGACAGCTTCTCGCGCTTTATACTGTGCATTTAAGCATCAATAAATATTTTTATTAATCGGAGAGGAAGGCAGCAACAGAGCAAAATGTCAATGGCACCTTGAATTGCCAGCCAGTCTCCCATGCTGGTAACTGCTGGGCAGCAGTCTGCGATCTGAGGAGAGCAGGCATGTTCAGGCTTAGGATGGCCGTTGACAGCTTCACACCCTGTGTATTGTGGATTTAAGCATCAATAAATCCTTTTCGGAATCGGAACGGAAGGCGGCAACAGAGCAAAATGTCAACGGCAGCCGGGATTCCCAGCCAGTGTCCCATGCCGGTACTTACCGGGCCCTAAGATCTGTACCAGTCTGCGATCTGACAAGAGCAGGCACGTTAAGCTTAGGATGGCCGTCGACAGCTTCACACCTTGTATACTGTAGATTTAAGCATCAATAAATTCTTTTCGGAATCGGAGCGAAAGGCAGCAATAGAGCAAAATGTCAACGGCACCTGGGATTCCCAGCCAGTCTCCCATGCCAGTACTTACCGGGCAGCAGTCTGCGATCTGACAAGAACAGGCACATTCAGCTTAGGATAGCCGTAGACGGCTTCACACCCTGTATACTGTGGATTTAAGCATCAATAAATCCTTTTCGGAATCGAAGCGGAAGCGGCTACAGAGCAAAATGTCAACGACACCTGGGATTCCCAGCCAGTCTCCCATGCCGGTAACTGCCGGGCAGTAGTCTGCGATCTGAGGAGAGCAGGCACGTTCAGGCTTAGGATGGCCATTGACAGCTTCACACCCTGTGTATTGTGGATTTAAGCATCAATAAATCCTTTTCCGAATCGGAGCGGAAGGCGGCAACAGATTAAAATGTCAACTGCACCTGGGATTCCCAGCCAGTCTCCCATGCTGGTACTTACCAGGCCCTAAGCTGGGTAGCAGTCTGCGATCTGACAAAAGCAGGCGCGTTCAGCTTAGGATGGCCGTTGACAGCTTCACACTTTGTATACTGTGGATTTAAGCATCAATAAACAATTTTCGGAATCGGAGCAGAAACAGAGCAAAATGGCAACTGCACCCGGGATTCCCAGCCAGTCTCCCATGCTGGTACTTACCAGGCCCGAAGCTGGGTAGCAGTCTGCGATCTGATGAGAACAGGCGCATTCAGCTTAGGATGGCCATAGACATCTTCACACCCTGTATACTGTGGATTTAAGCATCAATAAATCCTTTTCGGAATCGGAGCGTAAGGCGGCAACAGAGCAAAATGTCAACGACACCTGGGATTCCCAGCCAGTCTCCCGTGCTGGTACTTACCAGGCCCTAAGCTGGGTATCAGTCTGCGATCTGACGAGAGCAGGCGCGTTCAGCTTAGGATGGCCGTTGACAGCTTCATGCCTTTTATATTGTGGATTTAAGCATCAATAAATAATTTTCCGAATCGAAGCGGAAGGCGGCAACAGATTAAAATGTCAACTGCACCCGGGATTCCCAGCCAGTCTCCCATGCTGGTACTTACCAGGCCCTAAGCTGGGTAGCAGTCTGCGATCTGACGAGAGCAGGCGCGTTCAGCTTAGGATGGCCGTTGACAGCTTCTTGATTTTTATATTGTGCATTTAAGCATCAATATATCCTTTTCGGAATCGGAACGGAAGGCGGCAACAGAGCAAAATGTCAACTGCACCCGGGATTCCCAGCCAGTCTCCCATGCTGGTACTTACCAGGCCCGAAACTGGGTAGCAGTCTGCGATCTGACGAGAACAGGCGCATTCAGCTTAGGATGGCCGTAGACATCTTCACACCCTGTATACTGTGGATTTAAGCATCAATAAATCCTTTTCGGAATCGGAGCGTAAGGCGGCAACAGAGCAAAATGTCAACGACACCTGGGATTCCCAGCCAGTCTCCCATGCTGGTACTTACCGGGCCCTAAGCTGGGTAGCAGTCTGCGATCTGACGAGAGCAGGCACGTTCAGCTTAGGATGGCCGTTGACAGCTTCTTGCACTTTATACTGTGCATTTAAGCATCAATAAATCCTTTTCGGAATCGGAACGGAAGGCGGCAACAGAGCAAAATGTCAACGGCAGCCGGGATTCCAAGCCAGTGTCCCATGCCGGTACTTACCAGGCCCTAAGATCTGTACCAGTCTGCGATCTGACAAGAGCAGGCACGTTAAGCTTAGGATGGCCGTCGACAGCTTCACACCTTGTATACTGTGGATTTAAGCATCAATAAATTCTTTTCGGAATCGGAGCGGAACGCAGCAATAGAGCAAAATGTCAACGGCACCCGGGATTCCCAGCCAGTCTCCCATGCCAGTACTTACCGGGCCCTAGGCTGGGTAGCAGTCTGCGTTCTGACGAGAGCAGGCGCGTTCAGCTTAGGATGGCCGTTGACAGCTTCACGCCCTTTATACTGTGCATTTAAGCATCAATAAATCCTTTTCCGAATCGGAGCGGAAGGCGGCAACAGATTAAAATGTCAACTGCACCCGGGATTCCCAGCCAGGCTCCCATGCTGGTACTTACCAGGCCCTAAGCTGGGTAGCAGTCTGCAATCTGACAAGAGCAGGCGCGTTCAGCTTAGGATGGCCGTTGACAGCTTCACACTTTGTATACTGTGGATTTAAGCATCAATAAATATTTTTATTAATCGGAGAGGAAGGCGGCAACAGAGCAAAATGTCAATGGCACCTTGGATTGCCAGCCAGTCTCCCACGCCGGTATCTGCCGGGCAGCAGTCTGCGATCTGAGGAGAGCAGACACATTCAGCTTAGGATGGCCGTTGACAGCTTCACACCCTGTATATTGTGGATTTAAGCATCAATAAATCCTTTTCCGAATCGGAGCGGAAGGCGGCAACAGATTAAAATGTCAACTGCACCCGGGATTCCAGCCAGTCTACCATGCTGGTACTTACCAGGCTCTAAGCTGGGTATCAGTCTGCGATCTGACGAGAGCAGGCGCGTTCAGCTTAGGATGGCCGTTGACAGCTTCACACCCTGTATACTGTGCATTTAAGCATCAATAAATCCTTTTCGGAATCGGAACGGAAGGCGGCAACAGAGCAAAATGTCAACTGCACCCGGGATTCCCAGCCAGTCTCCCATGCCGGTACTTACTGGGCCCTAAGCTGGGTAGCAGTCCGCGATCTGACGAGAGCAGGCGCGTTCAGCTTAGGATGGCCATTGACAGCTTCATGCTTTTTATACTGTGCATTTAAGCATCAATAAATCCTTTTCGGAATCAGAACGGAAGGCGGCAACAGAGCATAATGTCAACTGCACCCGGGATTCCCAGCCAGTCTCCCATGCCGGTACTTACTGGGCCCTAAGCTGGGTAGCAGTCTGCGATCTGACGAGAGCAGGCGCGTTCAGCTTAGGATGGCCGTTGACAGCTTCTTGATTTTTATATTGTGCATTTAAGCATCAATATATCTTTTTCGGAATCGGAACGGAAGGCGGCAACAGAGCAAAATGTCAACTGCACCCGGGATTCCCAGCCAGTCTCCCATGCTGGTACTTACCGGGCCCTAAGCTGGGTAGCAGTCTGCGATCTGACGAGAGCAGGCGCGTTCAGCTTAGGATGGCCGTTGACAGCTTCTCGCCCTTTCTACTGTGCATTTAGGCATCAATAAATCCTTTTCGGAATCGGAACGGAAGGCGACAACAGAGCACAATGTCAACGGCAGCCAGGATTCCCAGCCAGTCTCCCATGCTGGAACTTACCAGGCCCTAAGCTGGGTATCAGTCTGCGATCTATCGAGAGCAGGCGCGTTCAGCTTAGGATGGCCGTTGACAGCTTCACACTTTGTATACTGTGCATTTAAGCATCAATAAATCCTTTTCGGAATCGGAAACGGAAGGCGGCAACAGAGCAAAATGTCAACGGCAGCCGGGATTCCCAGCCAGTGTCCCATGCCGGTACTTACCGGGCCCTAAGATCTGTACCAGTCTGCGATCTGACGAGAGCAGGCGCGTTAAGCTTAGGATGGCCGTCGACAGCTTCACACCTTGTATACTGTGGATTTAAGCATCAATAAATTATTTTCGGAATCGGAGCGGAAGGCAGCAATAGAGCAAAATGTCAACGGCAACCGGGATTCCCAGCCAGTCTCCCATGCCAGTACCTACCGGGCCCTAAGCTAGAGCAGTCTGCGATCTGACGAGAGCAGGCGCGTTCAGCTAAGAGGATGGCCATTGAAAGCTTCATGCTTTTTATACTGTGCATTTAAGCATCAATAAATCCTTTTCGGAATCGGAGCGGAAGGCGGCAACAGATTAAAATGTCAACTGCACCCGGGATTCCCCGCCAGTCTCCCATGCTGGTACTTACCAGGCCCTAAGCTGGGTAGCAGTCTGCGGTCTGACGAGAGCAGGCGCGTTCAGCTTAGGATTGCTGTTGACAGGTTCACACTTTGTATACTGTGGATTTAAGCATCAATAAATAATTTTCGGAATCGGAGCAGAAACAGAGCAAAATGTCAACTGCACCGGGGATTCCCAGCCAGTCTCCCATGCTGGTACTTACCGGGCCCTAAGCTGGGTAGCAGTCTGCGATCTGACGAGAGCAGGCGCGTTCTGCTTAGGATGGCCGTTGACAGCTTCACACTTTGTATATTGTGGATTTAAGCATCAATAAATATTTTTTTAATCGGAGAGGAAGGCGGCAACAGAGCAAAATGTCAATAGCACCTTGGATTGCCAGCCAGTCTCCCATGCCCGTACTTGCCGGGCAGCAGTCTGCGATCTGACAAGAACAGGCGCATTCAGCTTAGGATAGCCGTAGACGGCTTCACACCCTGTATATTGTGGATTTAAGCATCAATAAATCCTTTTCGGAATCGGAGCAAAATGTCTACAGAGCTACAGAGCAAAATGTCAACAACACCTGGGATTCCCAGCCAGTCTCCCATGCTGGTACTTACCGGGCCCTAAGCTGGGTAGCAGTCTGCGATCTGACGAGAGCAGGCGCGTTCAGCTTAGGATGGCCGTTAACAGCATCACGCCCTTTATACTGTGCATTTAAGCATCAATAATTCCTTTTCCGAATCGGAGCGGAAGGCGGCAACAGATTAAAATGTCAACTGCACCCGGGATTCCCAGCCAGTCTCCCATGCTGGTACTTTCCAGGCCCTAAGCTGGGTAGCAGTCTGCGATCTGACGAGAGCAGGCGCGTTCAGCTTAGGATGGCCGTTGACAGCTTCACACTTTGTATACTGTGCATTTAAGCATCAATAAATAATTTTCGGAATCGGAGCAGAAACAGAGCAAAATGTCAACTGCACCCGGGATTCCCAGCCAGTCTCCCTTGCTGGTACTTACCAGGCCCGAAGCTGGGTAGCAGTCTGCGATCTGACGAGAACAGGCGCGTTCAGCTTAGGATGGCCGTTGACAGCTTCTCGCCCTTTATACTGTGCATTTAGGCATCAATAAATCCTTTTCGGAATTGGAACGGAAGGCGGCAACAGAGCAAAATGTCAACGGCAGCCGGGATTCCCAGCCAGTGTCCCATGCCGGTACTTACCGGGCCCTAAGATCTGTACCAGTCTGCGATCTGACGAGAGCAGGCGCGTTAAGCTTAGGATGGCCGTCGACAGCTTCACACCTTGTATACTGTGGATTTAAGCATCAATAAATTCTTTTCGGAATCGGAGCGGAAGGCAGCAATAGAGCAAAATATCAACGGCACCCGGGATTCCCAGCCAGTCTCCCATGCCAGTACTTACAGGGCCCTAAGCTGGGTAGCAGTCTGCGATCTGACGAGAGCAGGCGCGTTCAGCTTAGGATGGCCGTTGACATCTTCACGCCTTGTATACTGTGGATTTAAGCATCAATAAATATTTTTTTTAATCGGAGAGGAAGGCGGCAACAGATCAAAATGTCAATAGCACCTTGGATTGCCAGCCAGTCTCCCATGCCCGTACTTGCCGGGCAGCAGTCTGCGATCTGACAAGAACAGGCGCATTCAGCTTAGGATAGCCGTAGACGGCTTCACACCCTGTATATTGTGGATTTAAGCATCAATAAATCCTTTTCGGAATCGGAGCAAAATGTCTACAGAGCTACAGAGCAAAATGTCAACAACACCTGGGATTCCCAGCCAGTCTCCCATGCTGGTTCTTACCGGGCCCGAAGCTGGGTAGCAGTCTGCGATCTGACGAGAGCATGCGCGTTCAGCTTAGGATGGCCGTTAACAGCTTCATGCCCTTTATACTGTGCATTTAAGCATCAATAAATCCTTTTCCGAATCGGAGCGGAAGGCGGCAACAGATTAAAATGTCAGCTGCACCCGGGATTCCCAGCCAGTCTCCCATGCTGGTACTTACCAGGCCCTAAGATGGGTAGCAGTCTGCGATCTGACGAGAGCAGGAGCGTTCAGCTTAGGATGGCCGTTGACAGCTTCACACTTTGTATACTGTGCATTTAAGCATCAATAAATCCTTTTCGGAATCGGAACGCAAGGCGGCAACAGAGCAAAATGTCAACGGCAGCCGGGATTCCCAGCCAGTGTCCCATGCCGGTACTTACCGGGCCCTAAGATCTGTACCAGTCTGCGATCTGACGAGAGCAGGCGCGTTAAGCTTAGGATGGCCGTCGACAGCTTCACACCTTGTATACTGTGGATTTAAGCATCAATAAAATCTTTTCGGAATCGGAGCGGAAGGCAGCAATAGAGCTAAATGTCATTCGGGATTACCAGCCAGTCTCCCATGCTAGTACTTACCGGGCCCTAAGCTGGGTAGCAGTCTGCGATCTGACGAGAGCAGGCGCGTTCAGCTTAGGATGGCCATTGACAGCTTCATGTTTTTTATACTGTTCATTTAAGCATCAATAAATCCTTTTCGGAATCGGAGCGGAAGGCGGCAACAGAGCAAAATGTCAACTGCACCCGGGATTCCCAGCCAGTCTCCCATGCCGGTACTTACTGGGCCCTAAGCTGGGTAGCAGTCTGCGATCTGACGAGAGCAGGCGCGTTCAGCTTAGGATGGCCGTTGACATCTTCACGCCTTGTATATTGTGGATTTAAGCATCAATAAATATTTTTTTAATCGGAGAGGAAGGCGCAACAGAGCAAAATGTCAATGGCACCTTGGATTGCCAGCCAGTCTCCCATGCCGGTAACTGCCGGGCAGCAGTCTGCGATCTGAGAAGAGCAGGCACGTTCAGGCTTAGGATGGCCGTTGACAGCTTCACACCCTGTATATTGTGGATTTAAGCATCAATAAATCCTTTTCCGAATCGGAGCGGAAGGCGGCAACAGATTAAAATGTCAACTGCACCCGGGATTCCCCGCCAGTCTCCCATGCTGGTACTTACCAGGCCCTAAGCTGGGTAGCAGTCTGCAATCTGACGAGAGCAGGCGCGTTCAGCTTAGGATTGCTGTTGACAGGTTCACACTTTGTATACTGTGGATTTAAGCATCAATAAATAATTTTCGAAGTCGGAGCAGAAACATAGCAAAATGTCAACTGCACCGGGGATTCCCAGCCAGTCTCCCATGCTGGTACTTACCATGCCCGAAGCTGGGTAGCAGTCTGCGATCTGACGAGAACAGGCGCATTCAGCTTAGGATGGCTGTAGACATCTTCACACCCTGTATACTGTGGATTTAAGCATCAATAAATCCTTTTCGGAATCGGAGCGTAAGGCGGCAACAGAGCAAAATGTCAACGAGACCTGGGATTCCCAGCCAGTCTCCCATGCTGGTACTTACCGGGCCCTAAGCTGGGTAGCAGTCTGCGATCTGACGAGAGCAGGCGCGTTCTGCTTAGGATGGCCGTTGACAGCTTCACACTTTGTATATTGTGGATTTAAGCATCAATAAATATTTTTATAATCGGAGAGGAAGGCGGCAACAGAGCAAAATGTCAATGGCACCTTGGATTGCCAGCCAGTCTCCCATGCCGGTACTTACCGGGCCCTAAGATCTGTACCAGTCTGCGATCTGACGAGAGCAGGCGCGTTAAGCTTAGGATGGCCGTCGACAGCTTCACACCTTGTATACTGTGGATTTAAGCATCAATAAATTCTTTTCGGAATCGGAGCGGAAGGCAGCAATAGAGCAAAATATCAACGGCACCCAGGATTCCCAGCCAGTCTCCCATGCCAGTACTTACCGGGCCCTAAGCTGGGTAGCAGTCTGCGATCTGACGAGAGCAGGCGCGTTCAGCTTAGGATGGCTGTTGACATCTTCACGCCTTGTATACTGTGGATTTAAGCATCAATAAATATTTTTTTTAATCGGAGAGGAAGGCGGCAACAGATCAAAATGTCAATAGCACCTTGGATTGCCAGCCTGTCTCCCATGCCCGTACTTGCCGGGCAGCAGTCTGCGATCTGACAAGAACAGGCGCATTCAGCTTTGGATAGCCGTAGACGGCTTCACACCCTGTATATTGTGGATTTAAGCATCAATAAATCCTTTTCGGAATCGGAGCAAAATGTCTACAGAGCTACAGAGCAAAATGTCAACAACACCTGAGATTCCCAGCCAGTCTCCCATGCTGGTACTTACCGGGCCCTAAGCTGGGTAGCAGTCTGCGATCTGACGAGAGCAGGCGCGTTCAGCTTAGGATGGCCGTTGACAGCTTCACACTTTGTATACTGTGCATTTAAGCATCAATTAATACTTTTCGGAATCGGAACCGGAACGGAAGGCGGCAACAGAGCAAAATGTCAACGGCAGCCGGGATTCCCAGCCAGTGTCCCATGCCGGTACTTACCGGGCCCTAAGATGTGTACCAGTCTGCGATCTGACGAGAGCAGGCGCGTTAAGCTTAGGATGGCCGTCGACAGCTTCACACCTTGTATACTGTGGATTTAAGCATCAATAAATTATTTTCGGAATCGGAGCGGAAGGCGGCAACAGAGCAAAATGTCAACTGCACCCGGGATTCCCAGCCAGTCTCCCATGCCGGTACTTACTGGGCCCTAAGCTGGGTAGCAGTCTGCGATCTGACGAGAGCAGGCGCGTTCAGCTTAGGATGGCCGTTGACATTTTCACGCCTTGTATATTGTGGATTTAAGCATCAAAAATATTTTTTTAATCGGAGAGGAAAGCGGCAACAGAGCAAAATGTCAATGGCACCTTGGATTGCCAGCCAGTCTCCCATGCCGGTAACTGCCGGGCAGCAGTCTGCGATCTGAGGAGAGCAGGCACGTTCAGGCTTAGGATGGCTGTTGACAGCTTCACACCCTGTATATTGTGGATTTAAGCATCAATAAATCCTTTTCCGAATCGGAGAGGAAGGCGGCAACAGATTAAAATGTCAACTGCACCCGGGATTCCCAGCCAGGCTCCCATGCTGGTACTTACCAGGCTCTAAGCTGGGTAGCAGTCTGCGATCTGACGAAAGCAGGCCCGTTCAGCTTAGGATGGCCGTTGACAGCTTCACACTTTGTATACTGTGGATTTAAGCATCAATAAATAATTTTCGGAATCGGAGCAGAAACAGAGCAAAATGTCAACTGCACCCGGGATTCCCAGCCAGTCTCCCATGCTGGTACTTACCAGGCCCGAAGCTGGGTAGCAGTCTGCAATCTGACGAGAACAGGCGCATTCAGCTTAGGATGGCCGTAGACATCTTCACACCCTGTATACTGTGGATTTAAGCATCAATAAATCCTTTTCGGAATCGGAGCGTAAGGCGGCAACAGAGCAAAATGTCAACGACACCTGGGATTCCCAGCCAGTCTCCCATGCTGGTACTTACCGGGCCCTAAGCTGGGTAGCAGTCTGCGATCTGACGAGAGCAGGCGCGTTCAGCTTAGGATGGCTGTTGACAGCTTCATGCCCTTTATACTGTGCATTTAAGCATCAATAAATCCTTTTCCGAGTCGGAGCGGAAGGCGGCAACAGATTAAAATGTCAACTGAATCCGGGATTCCCAGCCAGTCTCCCATGCTGGTACTTACCAGGCCCTAAGCTGGGTAGCAGTCTGCGATCTGACGAGAGCAGGCGCGTTCAGCTTAGGATGGCCGTTGACAGCTTCAAGCCTTGTATATTGTGGATTTAAGCATCAATAAATATTTTTATTAATCGGAGAGGAAGGCGGCAACAGAGCAAAATGTCAATGGCACCTTGGATTGCCAGCCAGTCTCCCATGCCGGTAACTGCCGGGCAGCAGTCTGCGATCTGACGAGAGCAGGCACGTTCAAGCTTAGGATGGCCGTTGACAGCTTCACAGCCTGTATATTGTGGATTTAAGCATCAATAAATCCTTTTCCGAATCGGAGCGGAAGGCGGCAACAGATTAAAATGTCAACTGCACCCGGGATTCCCAGCCAGTCTCCCATGCTGGTACTTACCAGGCCCTAAGCTGGGTAGCAGTCTGCGATCTGATGAGAGCAGGCGCGTTCAGCTTAGGATGGCCATTGACAGCTTCACACTTTGTATACTGTGGATTTAAGCATCAATAAAAAAAATTCGGAATCGGAGCAGAAACAGAGCAAAATGTCAACTGCACCCGGTAAACCCCGCCAGTTTCCTATGCTGGTATTTACCAGGCCCAAAGCTGGGTAGCAGTCTGCGAGCTGACGAGAACAGGCGCATTCAGCTTAGGATGGCCGTAGACATCTTCACACCCTGTATACTGTGGATTTAAGCATCAATAAATCCTTTTCGGAATCGGAGCGGAAGGCGGCAACAGAGCAAAATGTCAACAACACCTGGGATTCCCAGCCAGTCTCCCATGCTGGTACTTACCGGGCCCTAAGCTGGGTAGCAGTCTGCGATTTGTCGAGAGCAGGCGCGTTCAGCTTAGGATGGCCGTTGACAGCTTCTCGCCCTTTATACTGTGCATTTAGGCATCAATAAATCCTTTTCGGAATTGGAATGGAAGGCGGCAACAGAGCAAAATGTCAACGGCAGCCGGGATTCCCAGCCAGTGTCCCATGCCGGTACTTACCGGGCCCTAAGATCTGTACCAGTCTGCGATCTGACGAGAGCAGGCGCGTTAAGCTTAGGATGGCCGTCGACAGCTTCACACCTTGTATACTGTGGATTTAAGCATCAATAAATCCTTTTCGGAATCGGAGCGGAAGGCGGCAACAGAGCAAAATGTCAACTGCACCCGGGATTCCCAGCCAGTCTCCCATGCCGGTACTTACTGGGCCCTAAGCTGGGTAGCAGTCTGCGATCTGACGAGAGCAGGCGCGTTCAGCTTAGGATGGCCGTTGACATCTTCACGCCTTGTATATTGTGGATTTAAGCATCAATAAATATTTTTTTAATCGGAGAGGAAGGCGGCAACAGAGCAAAATGTCAATGGCACCTTGGATTGCCAGCCAGTCTCCCATGCCGGTAACTGCCGGGCAGCAGTCTGCGATCTGAGGAGAGCAGGCACGTTCAGGCTTAGGATGGCCGTTGACAGCTTCACACCCTGTATATTGTGGATTTAAGCATCAATAAATCCTTTTCCGAATCGGAGCGGAAGGCGGCAACAGATTAAAATGTCAACTGCACCCGGGATTCCCCACCAGTCTTCCATGCTGGTACTTACCAGGCCCTAAGCTGGGTAGCAGTCTGCGATCTGACGAGAACAGGCGCGTTCAGCTTAGGATTGCTGTTGACAGGTTCACACTTTGTATACTGTGGATTTAAGCATCAATAAATAATTTTCGGAATCGGAGCAGAAACAGAGCAAAATGTCAACTGCACCGGGGATTCCCAGCCAGTCTCCCATGCTGGTACTTACCATGCCCGAAGCTGGGTAGCAGTCTGCGATCTGACGAGAACAGGCGCATTCAGCTTAGGATGGCTGTAGACATCTTCACACCCTGTATACTGTGGATTTAAGCATCAATAAATCCTTTTCGGAATCGGAGCGTAAGGCGGCAACAGAGCAAAATGTCAACGACACCTGGGATTCCCAGCCAGTCTCCCATGCTGGTACTTACCGGGCCCTAAGCTGGGTAGCAGTCTGCGATCTGACGAGAGCAGGCGCGTTCTGCTTAGGATGGCCGTTGACATCTTCACACTTTGTATATTGTGGATTTAAGCATCAATAAATATTTTTTTAATCGGAGAGGAAGGCGGCAACAGAGCAAAATGTCAATGGCACCTTGGATTGCCAGCCAGTCTCCCATGCCGGTAACTGCCGGGCAGCAGTCTGCGATCTGAGGAGAGCAGGCACGTTCAGGCTTAGGATGGCCGTTGACAGCTTCACACCATGTATATTGTGGATTTAAGCATCAATAAATCCTTTTCCGAATCGGAGCGGAAGGCGGCAACAGATTAAAATGTCAACTGCACCCTGGATTCCCAGCCAGTCTCCCATGCTGGTACTTACCAGGCCCTAAGCTGGGTAGCAGTCTGCGATCTGACGAGAGCAGGCACGTTCAGCTTAGGATGGCCGTTGACAGCTTCACACTTTGTATACTGTGGATTTAAGCATCAATAAAAAAAATTTCGGAATCGGAGCAGAAACAGAGCAAAATGTCAACTGCACCCGGGATTCCCAGCCAGTCTCCCATGCTGGTACTTACCAGGCCCGAAGCTGGGTAGCAGTCTGCGATCTGACGAGAGCAGGCGCGTTCAGCTTAGGATGGCCATTGACAGCTTCATGCTTTTTATACTGTGCATTTAAGCATCAATAAATCCTTTTCGGAATTGGAACGGAAGGCGGCAACAGAGCAAAATGTCAACGGCAGCCGGGATTCCCACCCAGTGTCCCATGCCGGTACTTACCGGGCCCTAAGATCTGTACCAGTCTGCGATCTGACGAGAGCAGGCGCGTTAAGCTTAGGATGGCCGTCGACAGCTTCACACCTTGTATACTGTGGATTTAAGCATCAATAAATTATTTTCGGAATCGGAGCGGAAGGCAGCAATAGAGCAAAATAGCAAAATATCAAAATATCAACGGCACCCGGGATTCCCAGCCAGTCTCCCATGCCAGTACTTACCGGGCCCTAAGCTGGGTAGCAGTCTGCGATCTGACGAGAGCAGGCGCGTTCAGCTTAGGATGGCCGTTGACATCTTAACGCCTTGTATACTGTGGATTTAAGCATCAATAAATATTTTTTTTTAATCGGAGAGGAAGGCGGCAACAGATCAAAATGTCAATAGCACCTTGGATTGCCAGCCAGTCTCCCATGCCCGTACTTGCCGGGCAGCAGTCTGCGATCTGACAAGAACAGGCGCATTCAGCTTAGGATAGCCGTAGACGGCTTCACACCCTGTATATTGTGGATTTAAGCATCAATAAATCCTTTTCGGAATCGGAGCAAAATGTCTACAGAGCTACAGAGCAAAATGTCAACAACACCTGGGATTCCCAGCCAGTCTCCCATGCTGGTACTTACCGGGCCCTAAGCTGGGTAGCAGTCTGCGATCTGACGAGAGCAGGCGCGTTCAGCTTAGGATGGCCGTTAACAGCATCACGCCCTTTATACTGTGCATTTAAGCATCAATAATTCCTTTTCCGAATCGGAGCGGAAGGCGGCAACAGATTAAAATGTCAACTGCACCCGGGATTCCCAGCCAGTCTCCCATGCTGGTACTTTCCAGGCCCTAAGCTGGGTAGCAGTCTGCGATCTGACGAGAGCAGGCGCGTTCAGCTTAGGATGGCCGTTGACAGCTTCACACTTTGTATACTGTGCATTTAAGCATCAATAAATAATTTTCGGAATCGGAGCAGAAACAGAGCAAAATGTCAACTGCACCCGGGATTCCCAGCCAGTCTCCCTTGCTGGTACTTACCAGGCCCGAAGCTGGGTAGCAGTCTGCGATCTGACGAGAACAGGCGCGTTCAGCTTAGGATGGCCGTTGACAGCTTCTTGCCCTTTATACTGTGCATTTAGGCATCAATAAATCCTTTTCGAAATTGGAACGGAAGGCGGCAACAGAGCAAAATGTCAACGGAAGCCGGGATTCCCAGCCAGTGTCCCATGCCGGTACTTACCGGGCCCTAAGATCTGTACCAGTCTGCGATCTGACGAGAGCAGGCGCGTTAAGCTTAGGATGGCCGTCGACAGCTTCACACCTTGTATACTGTGGATTTAAGCATCAATAAATTCTTTTCGGAATCGGAGCGGAAGGCAGCAATAGAGCAAAATATCAACGGCACCCGGGATTCCCAGCCAGTCTCCCATGCCAGTACTTACCGGGCCCTAAGCTGGGTAGCAGTCTGCGATCTGACGAGAGCAGGCGCGTTCAGCTTAGGATGGCCGTTGACATCTTCACGCCTTGTATACTGTGGATTTAAGCATCAATAAATATTTTTTTTAATCGGAGAGGAAGGCGGCAACAGATCAAAATGTCAATAGCACCTTGGATTGCCAGCCAGTCTCCCATGCCCGTACTTGCCGGGCAGCAGTCTGCGATCTGACAAGAACAGGCGCATTCAGCTTAGGATAGCCGTAGACGGCTTCACACCCTGTATATTGTGGATTTAAGCATCAATAAATCCTTTTCGGAATCGGAGCAAAATGTCTACAGAGCTACAGAGCAAAATGTCAACAACACCTGGGATTCCCAGCCAGTCTCCCATGCTGGTTCTTACCGGGCCCGAAGCTGGGTAGCAGTCAGCAATCTGACGAGAGCATGCGCGTTCAGCTTAGGATGGCCGTTGACAGCTTCACACTTTGTATACTGTGCATTTAAGCATCAATAAATCCTTTTCGGAATCGGAACGGAAGGCGGCAACAGAGCAAAATGTCAACGGCAGCCGGGATTCCCAGCCAGTGTCCCATGCCGGTACTTACCGGGCCCTAAGATCTGTACCAGTCTGCGATCTGACGAGAGCAGGCGCGTTAAGCTTAGGATTGCCGTCGACAGCTTCACACCTTGTATACTGTGGATTTAAGCATCAATAAAATCTTTTCGGAATCGGAGCGGAAGGCAGCAATAGAGCTAAATGTCATTCGGGATTACCAGCCAGTCTCCCATGCTAGTACTTACCGGGCCCTAAGCTGGGTAGCAGTCTGCGATCTGACGAGAGCAGGCGCGTTCAGTTTAGGATGGCCATTGACAGCTTCATGTTTTTTATACTGTTCATTTAAGCATCAATAAATCCTTTTCGGAATCGGAGCGGAAGGCGGCAACAGAGCAAAATGTCAACTGCACCCGGGATTCCCAGCCAGTCTCCCATGCCGGTACTTACTGGGCCCTAAGCTGAGTAGCAGTCTGCGATCTGACGAGAGCAGGCGCGTTCAGCTTAGGATGGCCGTTGACATCTTCACGCCTTGTATATTGTGGATTTAAGCATCAATAAATATTTTTTTAATCGGAGAGGAAGGCGGCAACAGAGCAAAATGTCAATGGCACCTTGGATTGCCAGCCAGTCTCCCATGCCGGTAACTGCCGGGCAGCAGTCTGCGATCTGAGGAGAGCAGGCACGTTCAGGCTTAGGATGGCCGTTGACAGCTTCACACCCTGTATATTGTGGATTTAAGCATCAATAAATCCTTTTCCGAATCGGAGCGGAAGGCGGCAACAGATTAAAATGTCAACTGCACCCGGGATTCCCCGCCAGTCTCCCATGCTGGTACTTACCAGGCCCTAAGCTGGGTAGCAGTCTGCGATCTGACGAGAGCAGGCGCGTTCAGCTTAGGATTGCTGTTGACAGGTTCACACTTTGTATACTGTGGATTTAAGCATCAATAAATAATTTTCGGAATCGGAGCAAAATGTCAACTGCACCGGGGATTCCCAGCCAGTCTCCCATGCTGGTACTTACCAGGCCCTAAGCTGGGTAGCAGTCTGCGATCTGACGAGAGCAGGCACGTTCAGCTTAGGATGGCCGTTGACAGCTTCACACTTTGTATACTGTGGATTTAAGCATCAATAAAAAAAATTCGGAATCGGAGCAGAAACAGAGCAAAATGTCAACTGCACCCGGGATTCCCAGCCAGTCTCCCATGCTGGTACTTACCAGGCCCGAAGCTGGGTAGCAGTCTGCGATCTGACGAGAGCAGGCGCGTTCAGCTTAGGATGGCCATTGACAGCTTCATGCTTTTTATACTGTGCATTTAAGCATCAATAAATCCTTTTCGGAATTGGAACGGAAGGCGGCAACAGAGCAAAATGTCAACGGCAGCCGGGATTCCCACCCAGTGTCCCATGCCGGTACTTACCGGGCCCTAAGATCTGTACCAGTCTGCGATCTGACGAGAGCAGGCGCGTTAAGCTTAGGATGGCCGTCGACAGCTTCACACCTTGTATACTGTGGATTTAAGCATCAATAAATTATTTTCGGAATCGGAGCGGAAGGCAGCAATAGAGCAAAATAGCAAAATATCAACGGCACCCGGGATTCCCAGCCAGTCTCCCATGCCAGTACTTACCGGGCCCTAAGCTGGGTAGCAGTCTGCGATCTGACGAGAGCAGGCGCGTTCAGCTTAGGATGGCCGTTGACATCTTAACGCCTTGTATACTGTGGATTTAAGCATCAATAAATATTTTTTTTAATCGGAGAGGAAGGCGGCAACAGATCAAAATGTCAATAGCACCTTGGATTGCCAGCCAGTCTCCCATGCCCGTACTTGCCGGGCAGCAGTCTGCGATCTGACAAGAACAGGTGCATTCAGCTTAGGATAGCCGTAGACGGCTTCACACCCTGTATATTGTGGATTTAAGCATCAATAAATCCTTTTCGGAATCGGAGCAAAATGTCTACAGAGCTACAGAGCAAAATGCCAACAACACCTGGGATTCCCAGCCAGTCTCCCATGCTGGTACTTACCGGGCCCTAAGCTGGGTAGCAGTCTGCGATCTGACAAGAGCAGGCGCGTTCAGCTTAGGATGGCCGTTAACAGCATCACGCCCTTTATACTGTGCATTTAAGCATCAATAATTCCTTTTCCGAATCGGAGCGGAAGGCGGCAACAGATTAAAATGTCAACTGCACCCGGGATTCCCAGCCAGTCTCCCATGCTGGTACTTACAAGGCTCTAAGCTGGGAAGCAGTCTGCGATCTGACGAAAGCAGGCGCGTTCAGCTTAGGATGGCCGTTGACAGCTTCACACTTTGTATACTGCGGATTTAAGCATCAATAAATAATTTTCGGAATCGGAGCAGAAACACAGCAAAATGTCAACTGCACCCGGGATTCCCAGCCAGTCTCCCATGCTGGTACTTACCAGGCCCGAAGCTGGGTAGCAGTCTGCGATCTGACAAGAACAGTCGCATTCAGCTTAGGATGGCCGTAGACATCTTCACTCCCTGTATACTGTGGATTTAAGCATCAATAAATCCTTTTCGGAATCGGAGCGTAAGGCGGCAACAGAGCAAAATGTCAACGACACCTGGGATTCCCAGCCAGTCTCCCATGCTGGTACTTACCGGGCCCTAAGCTGGGTAGCAGTCTGCGATCTGACGAGAGCAGGCGCGTTCAGCTTAGGATGGCCGTTGACAGCTTCACGCCCTTTATACTGTGCATTTAAGCATCAATAAATCCTTTTCCGAATCGGAGCGGAAGGCGGCAACAGATTAAAATGTCAACTGCACCCGGGATTCCCAGCCAGTCTCCCATGCTGGTACTTACCAGGCCCTAAGCTGGGTAGCAGTCTGCGATCTGATGAGAGCAGGCACGTTCAGCTTAGGATGGACGTTGACAGCTTCACGCCTTGTATATTGTGGATTTAAGCATCAATAAATATTTTTATTAATCGGAGAGGAAGGCGGCAACAGAGCAAAATGTCAATGGCACCTTGGATTGCCAGCCAGTCTCCCATGCCGGTAACTGCCGGGCAGCAGTCTGCGATCTGAGGAGAGCAGGCACGTTCAGGCTTCGGATGGCCGTTGACAGCTTCACACCCTGTATATTGTGGATTTAAGCATCAATAAATCCTTTTCCGAATCGGAGCGGAAGGCGGCAACAGATTAAAATGTCAACTGTACCCGGGATTCCCAGCTATTCTCCCATGCTGGTACTTACCAGGACCTAAGCTGGGTAGCAGTCTGCGATCTGACGAGAGCAGGCGCGTTCAGCTTAGGATGGCCGTTGACAGCTTCACACTTTGTATACTGTGGATTTAAGCATCAATAAATAATTTTCGGAATCGGTGCAGAAACAGAGCAAAATGTCAACTGCACCCGGGATTCCCAGCCAGTCTCCCTTGCTGGTACTTACCAGGCCCGAAGCGGGGTAGCAGTCTGCGATCTGACGAGAACAGGCGCGTTCAGCTTAGGATGGCCGTTGACAGCTTCTCGCCCTTTATACTGTGCATTTAGGCATCAATAAATCCTTTTCGGAATTGGAACGGAAGGCGGCAACAGAGCAAAATGTCGCCGGCAGCCGGGATTCCCAGCCAGTGTCCCATGCCGGTACTTACCGGCCCCTAAGATCTGTACCAGTCTGCGATCTGACGAGAGCAGGCGCGTTAAGCTTAGGATGGCCGTCGACAGCTTCACACCTTGTATACTGTGGATTTAAGCATCAATAAATTCTTTTCGGAATCGGAGCGGAAGGCAGCAATAGAGCAAAATATCAACGGCACCCGGGATTCCCAGCCAGTCTCCCATGCCAGTACTTACCGGGCCCTAAGCTGGGTAGCAGTCTGCGATCTGACAAGAGCAGGCGCGTTCAGCTTAGGATGGCCATTGACATCTTCACGCCTTGTATACTGTGGATTTAAGCATCAATAAATATTTTTTTAATCGGAGAGGAAGGCGGCAACAGATCAAAATGTCAATAGCACCTTGGATTGCCAGCCAGTCTCCCATGCCCGTACTTGCCGGGCAGCAGTCTGCGATCTGACAAGAACAGGCGCATTCAGCTTAGGATAGCCGTAGACGGCTTCACACCCTGTATATTGTGGATTTAAGCATCAATAAATCCTTTTCGGAATCGGAGCAAAATGTCTACAGAGCTACAGAGCAAAATGTCAACAACACCTGAGATTCCCAGCCAGTCTCCCATGCTGGTACTTACCGGGCCCTAAGCTGGGTAGGAGTCTGCAATCTGGCGAGAGCAGGCGCGTTCAGCTCAGGATGGCCGTTGACAGCTTCACACCCTGTATATTGTGGATTTAAGCATCAATAAATCCTTTTCCGAATCGGAGCGAAAGGCGGCAACAGATTAAAATGTCAACTGCACCCGGGATTCCCAGCCAGTCTCCCATGCTGGTACTTACAAGGCTCTAAGCTGGGAAGCAGTCTGCGATCTGACGAAAGCAGGCGCGTTCAGCTTAGGATGGCCGTTGACAGCTTCACACTTTGTATACTGCGGATTTAAGCATCAATAAATAATTTTCGGAATCGTAGCAGAAACACAGCAAAATGTCAACTGCACCCGGGATTCCCAGCCAGTCTCCCATGCTGGAACTTACCAGGCCCGAAGCTGGGTAGCAGTCTGCGATCTGACGAGAACAGTCGCATTCAGCTTAGGATGGCCGTAGACATCTTCACTTCCTGTATACTGTGGATTTAAGCATCAATAAATCCTTTTCGGAATCGGAGCGTAAGGCGGCAACAGAGCAAAATGTCAACGACACCTGGGATTCCCAGCCAGTCTCCCATGCTGGTACTTACCGGGCCCTAAGCTGGGTAGCAGTCTGCGATCTGACGAGAGCAGGCGCGTTCAGCTTAGGATGGCCGTTGACAGCTTCACGCCCTTTATACTGTGCATTTAAGCATCAATAAATCCTTTTCCGAATCGGAGCGGAAGGCGGCAACAGATTAAAATGTCAACTGCACCCGGGATTCCCAGCCAGTCTCCCATGCTGGTACTTACCAGGCCCTAAGCTGGGTAGCAGTCTGCGATCTGACGAGAGCAGGCGCGTTCAGCTTAGGATGGCCGTTGACAGCTTCACGCCTTGTATATTGTGGATTTAAGCATCAATAAATATTTTTATTAATCGGAGAGGAAGGCGGCAACAGAGCAAAATGTCAATGGCACCTTGGATTGCCAGCCAATCTCCCATGCCGGTACTTACCGAGCCCTAAGCTGGGTAGCCGTCTGCGATCTAACAAGAGCAGGCACGTTCAGCTTAGGATGGCCATTGACAGCTTCATGCTTTTTATACTGTGCATTTAAGCATCAATAAATCCTTTTCGGAATCGGAAGGGAAGGCGGCAACAGAGCAAAATGTCAACTGCACCCGGGATTCCCAGCCAATCTCCCATGCCGGTACTTACTGGGCCCTAAGCTGGGTAGCAGTCTGCGATCTGATGAGAGCAGGCGCGTTCAGCTTAGGATGGCCGTAGACATCTTCACACCCTGTATACTGTGGATTTAAGCATCAATAAATCCTTTTCGGAATCGGAGCGAAAGGCGGCAACAGAGCAAAATGTCAACGACACCTGGGATTCCCAGCCAGTCTCCCATGCTGGTACTTACCGGGCCCTAAGCTGGGTAGCAGTCTGCGATCTGACGAGAGCAGGCGAGTTCAGCTTAGGATGGCCGTTGACAGCTTCTCGCCCTTTATACTGTGCATTTAAGCATCAATAAAACCTTTTCGGAATCGGAACGGAACGGAAGGCGGCAACAGAGCAAAATGTCAACTGCACCCGGGATTCCCAGCCAGTCTCCCTTGCTGGTACTTACCAGGCCCGAAGCTGGGTAGCAGTCTGCGATCTGACGAGAACAGGCGCGTTCAGCTTAGGATGGCCGTTGACAGCTTCTCGCCCTTTATACTGTGCATTTAGGCATCAATAAATCCTTTTCGGAATTGGAACGGAAGGCGGCAACAGAGCAAAATGTCAACGGCAGCCGGGATTCCCAGCCAGTGTCCCATGCCGGTACTTACCGGGCCCTAAGATCTGTACCAGTCTGCGATCTGACGAGAGCAGGCGGGTTAAGCTTAGGATGGCCGTCGACAGCTTCACACCTTGTATACTGTGGATTTAAGCATCAATAAATTCTTTTCGGAATCAGAGCGGAAGGCAGCAATAGAGCAAAATATCAACGGCACCCGGGATTCCCAGCCAGTCTCACATGCCAGTACTTACCGGGCCCTAAGCTGGGTAGCAGTCTGCGATCTGACAAGAGCTGGCGCGTTCAGCTTAGGATGGCCGTTGACATCTTCACTCCTTGTATACTGTGGATTTAAGCATCAATAAATATTTTTTTTAATCGGAGAGGAAGGCGGCAACAGATCAAAATGTCAATAGCACCTTGGATTGCGAGCCAGTCTCCCATGCCTGTACTTGCCGGGCAGCAGTCTGCGATCTGACAAGAACAGGCGCATTCAGCTTAGGATAGCCGTAGACGACTTCACACCCTGTATATTGTGGATTTAAGCATCAATAAATCCTTTTCGGAATCGGAGCAAAATGTCTACAGAGCTACAGAGCAAAATGTCAACAACACCTGAGATTCCCAGCCAGTCTCCCATGCTGGTACTTACCGGGCCCTAAGCTGGATAGCAGTCTGCAATCTGACGAGAGCAGGCGCGTTCAGCTTAGGATGGCCGTTGACAGCTTCACACTTTGTATACTGTGCATTTAAGCATCAATAAAACCTTTTCGGAATCGGAACGGAAGGCGGCAACAGAGCAAAATGTCAACGGCAGCCGGGATTCCCAGCCAGTGTCCCATGCCGGTACTTACCGGGCCCTAAGATCTGTACCAGTCTGCGATCTGACGAGAGCAGGCGCGTTAAGCTTAGGATGGCCGTCGACAGCTTCACACCTTGTATACTGTGGATTTAAGCATCAATAAATTATTTTCGAAATCGGAGCGGAAGGCGGCAACAGAGCAAAATGTCAACTGCACCCGGGATTCCCAGCCAGTCTCCCATGCCGGTACTTACTGGGCCCTAAGCTGGGTAGACGTCTGCGATCTAACGAGAGCAGGCGCGTTCAGCTTAGGATGGCCGTTGACATCTTCACGCCGTGTATATTGTGGATTTAAGCATCAATAAATATTTTTTAATCGGAGAGGAAGGCAGCAACAGAGCAAAATGTCAATGGCACCTTGGATTGCCAGCCAGTCTCCCATGCCGGTAACTGCCGGGCAGCAGTCTGCGATCTGAGGAGAGCAGGCACGTTCAGGCTTAGGATGGCTGTTGACAGCTTCACACCCTGTATATTGTGGATTTAAGCATCAATAAATCCTTTTCCGAATCGGAGGGGAAGGCGGCAACAGATTAAAATGTCAACTGCACCCGGGATTCCCAGCCAGTCTCCCATGCTGGTACTTACAAGGCTCTAAGCTGGGTAGCAGTCTGCGATCTGACGAAAGCAGGTGCGTTCAGCTTAGGATGGCCGTTGACAGCTTCACGCTTTGTATACTGTGGATTTAAGCATCAATAAATAATTTTCGGAATCGGAGCAGAAACAGAGCAAAATGGCAACTGCACCCGGGATTCCCAGCCAGTCTCCCATGCTGGTACTTACCAGGCCCGAAGCTGGGTAGCAGTCTGCGATCTGACGAGAACAGTTGCATTCAGCTTAGGATGGCCGTAGACATCTTCACACTCTGTATACTGTGGATTTAAGCATCAATAAATCATTTTCGGAATCGGAGCGTAAGGCGGCAACAGAGCAAAATGTCAACGACACCTGGGATTCCCAGCCAGTCTCCCATGCTGGTACTTACCGGGCCCTAAGCTGGGTAGCAGTCTGCGATCTGACGAGAGCAGGCGCGTTCAGCTTAGGATGGCCGTTGACAGCTTCATGCCCTTTATACTGTGCATTTAAGCATCAATAAATCCTTTTCCGAATCGGAGCGGAAGGCGGCAACAGATTAAAATGTCAACTGCACCCGGGATTCCCAGCCAGTCTCCCATGCTGGTACTTACCAGGCCCTAAGCTGGGTAGCAGACTGCGATCTGATGAGAGCAGGCACGTTCAGCTTAGGATGGACGTTGACAGCTTCACGCCTTGTATATTGTGGATTTAAGCATCAATAAATATTTTTATTAATCGGAGAGGAAGGCGGCAACAGAGCAAAATGTCAATGGCACCTTGGATTGCCAGCCAGTCTCCCATGCCGGTAACTGCCGGGCAGCAGTCTGCGATCTGAGGAGAGCAGGCACGTTCAGGCTTCGGATGGCCGTTGACAGCTTCACACCCTGTATATTGTGGATTTAAGCATCAATAAATCCTTTTCCGAATCGGAGCGGAAGGCGGCAACAGATTAAAATGTCAACTGCACCCGGGATTCCCAGCTAGTCTCCCATGCTGGTACTTACCAGGACCTAAGCTGGGTAGCAGTCTGCGATCTGACGAGAGCAGGCGCGTTCAGCTTAGGATGGCCGTTGACAGCTTCACACTTTGTATACTGTGGATTTAAGCATCAATAAATAATTTTCGGAATCGGAGCAGAAACAGAGCAAAATGTCAACTGCACCCGGGATTCCCAGCCAGTCTCCCTTGCTGGTACTTACCAGGCCCGAAGCGGGGTAGCAGTCTGCGATCTGACGAGAACAGGCGCGTTCAGCTTAGGATGGCCGTTGACAGCTTCTCGCCCTTTATACTGTGCATTTAGGCATCAATAAATCCTTTTCGGAATTGGAACGGAAGGCGGCAACAGAGCAAAATGTCGCCGGCAGCCGGGATTCCCAGCCAGTGTCCCATGCCGGTACTTACCGGGCCCTAAGATCTGTACCAGTCTGCGATCTGACGAGAGCAGGCGCGTTAAGCTTAGGATGGCCGTCGACAGCTTCACACCTTGTATACTGTGGATTTAAGCATCAATAAATTCTTTTCGGAATCGGAGCGGAAGGCAGCAATAGAGCAAAATATCAACGGCACCCGGGATTCCCAGCCAGTCTCCCATGCCAGTACTTACCGGGCCCTAAGCTGGGTAGCAGTCTGCGATCTGACGAGAGCAGGCGCGTTCAGCTTAGGATGGCCATTGACATCTTCACGCCTTGTATACTGTGGATTTAAGCATCAATAAATATTTTTTTAATCGGAGAGGAAGGCGGCAACAGATCAAAATGTCAATAGCACCTTGGATTGCCAGCCAGTCTCCCATGCCCGTACTTGCCGGGCAGCAGTCTGCGATCTGACAAGAACAGGCGCATTCAGCTTAGGATAGCCGTAGACGGCTTCACACCCTGTATATTGTGGATTTAAGCATCAATAAATCCTTTTCGGAATCGGAGCAAAATGTCTACAGAGCTACAGAGCAAAATGTCAACAACACCTGAGATTCCCAGCCAGTCTCCCATGCTGGTACTTACCGGGCCCTAAGCTGGGTAGCAGTCTGCGATCTGGCGAGAGCAGGCGCGTTCAGCTCAGGATGGCCGTTGACAGCTTCACACCCTGTATATTGTGGATTTAAGCATCAATAAATCCTTTTCCGAATCGGAGCGGAAGGCGGCAACAGATTAAAATGTCAACTGCACCCGGGATTCCCAGCCAGTCTCCCATGCTGGTACTTACAAGGCTCTAAGCTGGGAAGCAGTCTGCGATCTGACGAAAGCAGGCGCGTTCAGCTTAGGATGGCCGTTGACAGCTTCACACTTTGTATACTGCGGATTTAAGCATCAATAAATAATTTTCGGAATCGGAGCAGAAACACAGCAAAATGTCAACTGCACCCGGGATTCCCAGCCAGTCTCCCATGCTGGTACTTACCAGGCCCGAAGCTGGGTAGCAGTCTGCGATCTGACGAGAACAGTCGCATTCAGCTTAGGATGGCCGTAGACATCTTCACTCCCTGTATACTGTGGATTTAAGCATCAATAAATCCTTTTCGGAATCGGAGCGTAAGGCGGCAACAGAGCAAAATGTCAACGACACCTGGGATTCCCAGCCAGTCTCCCATGCTGGTACTTACCGGGCCCTAAGCTGGGTAGCAGTCTGCGATCTGACGAGAGCAGGCGCGTTCAGCTTAGGATGGCCGTTGACAGCTTCACGCCCTTTATACTGTGCATTTAAGCATCAATAAATCCTTTTCCGAATCGGAGCGGAAGGCGGCAACAGATTAAAATGTCAACTGCACCCGGGATTCCCAGCCAGTCTCCCATGCTGGTACTTACCAGGCCCTAAGCTGGGTAGCAGTCTGCGATCTGATGAGAGCAGGCACGTTCAGCTTAGGATGGACGTTGACAGCTTCACGCCTTGTATATTGTGGATTTAAGCATCAATAAATATTTTTATTAATCGGAGAGGAAGGCGGCAACAGAGCAAAATGTCAATGGCACCTTGGATTGCCAGCCAGTCTCCCATGCCGGTAACTGCCGGGCAGCAGTCTGCGATCTGAGGAGAGCAGGCACGTTCAGGCTTCGGATGGCCGTTGACAGCTTCACACCCTGTATATTGTGGATTTAAGCATCAATAAATCCTTTTCCGAATCGGAGCGGAAGGCGGCAACAGATTAAAATGTCAACTGTACCCGGGATTCCCAGCTATTCTCCCATGCTGGTACTTACCAGGACCTAAGCTGGGTAGCAGTCTGCGATCTGACGAGAGCAGGCGCGTTCAGCTTAGGATGGCCGTTGACAGCTTCACACTTTGTATACTGTGGATTTAAGCATCAATAAATAATTTTCGGAATCGGAGCAGAAACAGAGCAAAATGTCAACTGCACCCGGGATTCCCAGCCAGTCTCCCTTGCTGGTACTTACCAGGCCCGAAGCGGGGTAGCAGTCTGCGATCTGACGAGAACAGGCGCGTTCAGCTTAGGATGGCCGTTGACAGCTTCTCGCCCTTTATACTGTGCATTTAGGCATCAATAAATCCTTTTCGGAATTGGAACGGAAGGCGGCAACAGAGCAAAATGTCGCCGGCAGCCGGGATTCCCAGCCAGTGTCCCATGCCGGTACTTACCGGGCCCTAAGATCTGTACCAGTCTGCGATCTGACGAGAGCAGGCGCGTTAAGCTTAGGATGGCCGTCGACAGCTTCACACCTTGTATACTGTGGATTTAAGCATCAATAAATTCTTTTCGGAATCGGAGCGGAAGGCAGCAATAGAGCAAAATATCAACGGCACCCGGGATTCCCAGCCAGTCTCCCATGCCAGTACTTACCGGGCCCTAAGCTGGGTAGCAGTCTGCGATCTGACAAGAGCAGGCGCATTCAGCTTAGGATGGCCATTGACATCTTCACGCCTTGTATACTGTGGATTTAAGCATCAATAAATATTTTTTTAATCGGAGAGGAAGGCGGCAACAGATCAAAATGTCAATAGCACCTTGGATTGCCAGCCAGTCTCCCATGCCCGTACTTGCCGGGCAGCAGTCTGCGATCTGACAAGAACAGGCGCATTCAGCTTAGGATAGCCGTAGACGGCTTCACACCCTGTATATTGTGGATTTAAGCATCAATAAATCCTTTTCGGAATCGGAGCAAAATGTCTACAGAGCTACAGAGCAAAATGTCAACAACACCTGAGATTCCCAGCCAGTCTCCCATGCTGGTACTTACCGGGCCCTAAGCTGGGTAGGAGTCTGCGATCTGGCGAGAGCAGGCGCGTTCAGCTCAGGATGGCCGTTGACAGCTTCACACCCTGTATATTGTGGATTTAAGCATCAATAAATCCTTTTCCGAATCGGAGCGAAAGGCGGCAACAGATTAAAATGTCAACTGCACCCGGGATTCCCAGCCAGTCTCCCATGCTGGTACTTACAAGGCTCTAAGCTGGGAAGCAGTCTGCGATCTGACGAAAGCAGGCGCGTTCAGCTTAGGATGGCCGTTGACAGCTTCACACTTTGTATACTGCGGATTTAAGCATCAATAAATAATTTTCGGAATCGGAGCAGAAACACAGCAAAATGTCAACTGCACCCGGGATTCCCAGCCAGTCTCCCATGCTGGTACTTACCAGGCCCGAAGCTGGGTAGCAGTCTGCGATCTGACGAGAACAGTCGCATTCAGCTTAGGATGGCCGTAGACATCTTCACTCCCTGTATACTGTGGATTTAAGCATCAATAAATCCTTTTCGGAATCGGAGCGTAAGGCGGCAACAGAGCAAAATGTCAACGACACCTGGGATTCCCAGCCAGTCTCCCATGCTGGTACTTACCGGTTCCTAAGCTGGGTAGCAGTCTGCGATCTGACGAGAGCAGGCGCGTTCAGCTTAGGATGGCCGTTGACAGCTTCACGCCCTTTATACTGTGCATTTAAGCATCAATAAATCCTTTTCCGAATCGGAGCGGAAGGCGGCAACAGATTAAAATGTCAACTGCACCCGGGATTCCCAGCCAGTCTCCCATGCTGGTACTTACCAGGCCCTAAGCTGGGTAGCAGTCTGCGATCTGACGAGAGCAGGCGCGTTCAGCTTAAGATGGCCGTTGACAGCTTCACGCCTTGTATATTGTTGATTTAAGCATCAATAAATATTTTTATTAATCGGAGAGGAAGGCGGCAACAGAGCAAAATGTCAATGGCACCTTGGATTGCCAGCCAATCTCCCATGCCGGTACTTACCGAGCCCTAAGCTGGGTAGCCGTCTGCGATCTAACAAGAGCAGGCACGTTCAGCTTAGGATGGCCATTGACAGCTTCATGCTTTTTATACTGTGCATTTAAGCATCAATAAATCCTTTTCGGAATCGGAAGGGAAGGCGGCAACAGAGCAAAATGTCAACTGCACCCGGGATTCCCAGCCAATCTCCCATGCCGGTCCTTACTGGGCCCTAAGCTGGGTAGCAGTCTGCGATCTGATGAGAGCAGGCGCGTTCAGCTTAGGATGGCCGTAGACATCTTCACACCCTGTATACTGTGGATTTAAGCATCAATAAATCCTTTTCGGAATCGGAGCGTAAGGCGGCAACAGAGCAAAATGTCAACGACACCTGGGATTCCCAGCCAGTCTCCCATGCTGGTACTTACCGGGCCCTAAGCTGGGTAGCAGTCTGCGATCTGACGAGAGCAGGCGCGTTCAGCTTAGGATGGCCGTTGACAGCTTCACGCCCTTTATACTGTGGATTTAAGCATCAATAAATCCTTTTCCGAATCGGAGCGGAAGGCGGCAACAGATTAAAATGTCAACGGCACCCGGGATTCCCAGCCAGTCTCCCATGCTGGTACTTACCGGGCCCTAAGCTGGGTAGCAGTCTGCGATCTGACGAGAGCAGGCGTGTTCAGCTTAGGATGGCCGTTGACAGCTTCTCGCCCTTTATACTGTGCATTTAAGCATCAATATATCCTTTTCGGAATCGGAACGGAAGGCGGCAACAGAGCAAAATGTCAACGGCAGCCGGGATTCCCAGCCAGTGTCCCATGCCGGTACTTACCGGGCCCTAAGATCTGTACCAGTCTGCGATCTGACGAGAGCAGGCGCGTTAAGCTTAGGATGGCCGTCGACAGCTTCACACCTTGTATACTGTGGATTTAAGCATCAATAAATTATTTTCGGAATCGGAGCGGAAGGCAGCAATAGAACTAAATGTCAACCGGGATTACCAGCCAGTCTCCCATGCCAGTGCTTACCGGGCCCTAAGCTGGGTAGCAGTCTGCGATCTGACGAGAACAGGCGCGTTCAGCTTAGGATGGCCATTGACAGCTTCACATTTTGTATACTGTGGATTTAAGCATCAATAAATAATTTTCGGAATCGGAGCAGAAGGCGGCAACAGATTAAAATGTCAACTGCACACGGGATTCCCAGCCAGTCTCCCATGCTGGTGCTTACCAGTCCCTAAGCTGGGTATCAGTCTGCGATCTGACGAGAGCAGGCGCGTTCAGCTTAGGATGGCAGTTGACAGCTTCACACTTTGTATACTGTGCATTTAAGCATCAATAAATCCTTTTCGGAATCGGAAACGGAAACGGAAGGCTGCAACAGAGCAAAATGTCAATGGCAGCTGGGATTCCCAGCCAGTGTCCCATGCTGGTATTTACCGGGCCCTAAGCTGGGTAGCAGTCTGCGATCTGACGAGAGCAGGGGCATTCAGCTTAGGATGGCCGTTGACATCTTCACACCCTGTATACCCTGTATACCCTGTATACCCTGTATACTGTGGATTTAAGCATCAATAAATCCTTTTCGGAATCGGAACGGAAGGCGGCAACAGAGCAAAATGTCAACGGCAGCCGGGATTCCCAGCCAGTGTACCATGCCGGTACTTACCGGTCCTAAGATCTGTACCAGTCTGCGATCTGATGAGAGCAGGCGCGTTAAGCTTAGGATGGCCGTCGACAGCTTCACACCTTGTATACTGTGGATTTAAGCATCAATAAATAATTTTCGGAATCGGAGCGGAAGGCAGCAATAGAGCAAAATGTCAACGGCACCTGGGATTCCCAGCCAGTCTCCCATGCCAGTACTTACCGGGCCCTAAGCTGGGTAGCAGTCTGCGATCTGACGAGAGCAGGCGCGTTCAGCTTAGGATGGCCATCGACAGCTTCTTGCTTTTTATACTGTGCATTTAAGCATCAATAAATCCTTTTCGGAATTGGAGAGGAAGGCGGCAACAGAGCAAGATGTCAATAGCACTTTGGATTGCCAGCCAGTCTCCCATGCCCCTACTTGCCGGGCAGCAGTATGCAATCTGACAAGAACAGGCACATTCAGCTTAGGATAGCCGTAGACGGCTTCACACCCTGTATACTGTGGATTTAAGCATCAATAAATCCTTTTCGGAATCGAAGCGGAAGGCGGCTACAGAGCAAAATGTCAACAACACCTGGGATTCTCAGCCAGTCTCCCATGCTGGTACTTACCGGGCCCTAAGCTGGGTAGCAGTCTGCGATCTGATGAGAGCAGGCGCATTCAGCTTAGGATGGCCGTTGACAGCTTCACATTTTGTATACTGTGGATTTAAGCATCAATAAATAATTTTCGGAATCGGAGCAGAAGGCGGCAACAGATTAAAATGTCAACTGCACACGGGATTCCCAGCCAGTCTCCCATGCTGGTACTTACCAGGCCCTAAGCTGGGTATCAGTCTGCGATCTGACGAGAGCAGGCGCGTTCAGCTTAGGATGGCAGTTGACAGCTTCTCACTTTGTATACTGTGCATTTAAGCATCAATAAATCCTTTTTGGAATCGGAAACGGAAGGCTGCAACAGAGCAAAATGTCAACGGAAGCCGGGATTCCCAGCCAGTGTCCCATGCCGGTACTTACCGGGCCCTAAGATCTGTACTAGTCTGCGATCTGACAAGAGCAGGCGCGTTAAGCTTAGGATGGCCGTCGACAGCTTCACACCTTGTATACTGTGGATTTAAGCATCAATAAATTCTTTTCGGAATCGGAGCGGAAGGCAGCAATAGAGCAAAATGTCAACGGCACCCGGGATTCCCAGCCAGTCTCCCATGCCAGTACTTACCGGGCCCTAAGCTGGGTAGAAGTCTGCAATCTGACGAGAGCAGGCGCATTCAGCTTAGGATGGCCATTGACAGCTTCATGCTTTTTATACTGTGCATTTAAGCATCAATAAATCCTTTTCGGAATCGGAGAGGAAGGCGGTAACAGAGCAAAATGTCAATAGCACCTTGGATTGCCAGCCAGTCTCCCATGCCCGTACTTGCCGGGCAGCAGTCTGCGATCTGACAAGAACAGGCACATTCAGCTTAGGATAGCCGTAGACGGCTTCACACCCTGTATACTGTGGATTTAAGCATCAAAAAATCATTTTCGGAATCGGAGCGGAAGGCGGCTACAGAGCAAAATGGCAACAACACTTGGGATTCCCAGCCAGTCTCCCATGCTGGTACTTACCGGGCCCTAAGCTGGGTAGCAGTCTGCGATCTGACGAGAGCAGACGCGTTCAGCTTAGGATGGCCGTTGACAGCTTCATGCCCTTTATACTGTGCATTTAAGCATCAATAAATCCTTTTCCGAATCGGAGCGGAAGGCGGCAACAGATTAAAATGTCAACTGCACCCGGGATTCCCAGCCAGTCTCCCATGCTGGTACTTACCAGGCCCTAAGCTGGGTAGCAGTCTGCGATCTGACGAGAGCAGGCGCGTTCAGCTTAGGATGGCCGTTGACAGCTTCACACTTTGTATACTGTGCATTTAAGCATCAATAAATCCTTTTCGGAATCGGAACGGAAGGCGGCAACAGAGCAAAATGTCAACGGCAGCCGGGATTCCCAGCCAGTGTCCCATGCCGGTACTTACCGGGCCCTAAGATCTGTACCAGTCTGCGATCTGACGAGAGCAGGCGCGTTAAGCTTAGGATGGCCGTCGACAGCTTCACACCTTGTATACTGTGGATTTAAGCATCAATAAATTATTTTCGAAATCGGATCGGAAGGCAGCAATAGAGCAAAATGTCAACTGCACCCGGGATTCCCAACCAGTCTCCCATGCCGGTACTTACTGGGCCCTAAGCTGGGTAGCAGTCTGCGATCTGAGGAGAGCAGGCGCGTTCAGCTTAGGATGGCCGTTGACATCTTCACGCCTTGTATATTGTGGATTTAAGCATCAATAAATATTTTTATTAATCGGAGAGGAAGGCGGCAACAGAGCAAAATGTCAATGGCACCTTGGATTGCCAGCCAGTCTCCCACGCCGGTATCTGCCGGGCAGCAGTCTGCGATCTGAGGAGAGCAGACACGTTCAGCTTAGGATGGCCGTTGACAGCTTCACACCCTGTATATTGTGGATTTAAGCATCAATAAATCCTTTTCGGAATCGGAACGGAAGGCGGCAACAGAGCAAAATGTCAACGTCAGCCGGGATTCCCAGCCAGTGTCCCATGCCGGTACTTACCGCGCCCTAAGATCTGTACCAGTCTGCGATCTGACGAGAGCAGGCGCGTTCAGCTTAGGATGGCCGTCGACAGCTTCACACCTTGTATACTGTGGATTTAAGCATCAATAAATTATTTTCGTAATCGGAGCGCAAGGCAGCAATAGAGCAAAATGTCAACGGCACCCGGGATTCCCAGCCAGTCTCCCAAACCAGTACTTACCGGGCTCTAAGCTGAGTAGCCGTCTGCGATCTGACGAGAGCAGGCGCGTTCAGCTTAGGATGGCCATTGACAGCTTCATGCTTTTTATACTGTGCATTTAAGCATCAATAAATCCTTTTCGGAATCGGAACGGAAGGCGGCAACAGAGCAAAATGTCAACTGCACCCGGGATTCCCAGCCAGTCTCCCATGCCGGTACTTACTGGGCCCTAAGCTGGGTAGCAGTCTGCGATCTGACGAGAGCAGGCACGTTCAGCTTAGGATGGCCGTTGACATCTTCACGCCTTGTATATTGTGGATTTAAGCATCAATAAATATTTTTATTAATCGGAGAGGAAGGCGGCAACAGAGCAAAATGTCAATGGCACCTTGGATTGCCAGCCAGTCTCCCATGCCAGTAAATGCCGGGCAGCAGTCTGCGATCTGAGGAGAGCAGGCATGTTCAGGCTTAGGATGGCCCTTGACAGCTTCACACCCTGTATATTGTTGATTTTAGCATCAATAAATCCTTTTCCGAATCGGAGCGGAAGGCGGCAACAGATTAAAATGTCAACTGCACCCGGGATTCCCAGCCAGTCTCCCATGCTGGTACTTACCGGGCCCTAAGCTGGGTAGCAGTCTGCGATCTGACGAGAGCAGGCGCGTTCAGCTTAGGATGGCCGTTGACAGCTTCACACTTTGTATACTGTGGATTTAAGCATCAATAAATAATTTTCGGAATCGGAGCAGAAACAGAGCAAAATGTCAACTGCACCCGGGATTCCCAGCCAGTCTCCCATGCCGGTACTTACTGGGCCCTAAGCTGGGTAGCAGTCTGCGATCTGACGAGAGCAGGCGCGTTCTGCTTAGGATGGCCATTGACATCTTCATGCCTTGTATATTGTGGATTTAAGCATCAATAAATATTTTTATTAATCGGAGAGGAAGGCGGCAACAGAGCAAAATGTTAATGGCACCATGGATTGCCAGCCAGTCTCCCACGCCGGTATCTGCCGGGCAGCAGTCTGCGATCTGAGGAAAGCAGACACGTTCAGCTTAGGATGGCCGTTGACAGCTTCAGACCCTGTATATTGTGGATTTAAGCATCAATAAATCCTTTTCGGAATCGAAGCGGAAGGCGGCTACAGAGCAAAATGTCAACAACACCTGAGATTCCCAGCCAGTCTCCCATGCTGGTACTTACCGGGCCCTAAGCTGGGTAGCAGTCTGCGATCTGACGAGAGCAGGCGCTTTCAGCTTAGGATGGCCGTTGACAGCTTCACATTTTGTATACTGTGGATTTAAGCATCAATAAATAATTTTCGGAATCGGAGCAGAAACAGAGCAAAATGTCAACTGCACCCGGGATTCCCAGCCAGTCTCCCAAGCTGGTACTTACCAGGCCCGAAGCTGGGTAGCAGTCTGCGATCTGACGAGAACAGGCGCATTCAGCTTAGGATGGCCGTAGACATCTTCACACCCTGTATACTGTGGATTTAAGCATCAATAAATCCTTTTCGGAATCGGAGCGTAAGGCGGCAACAGAGCAAAATGTCAACGACACCTGGGTTTCCCAGCCAGTCTCCCATGCTGGTACTTACCGGGCCCTAAGCTGGGTACCAGTCTGCGATCTGACGAGAGCAGGGGCGTTCAGCTTAGGTTGGCCGTTGACATGTTCACACCCGGTATACCCTGTATACCCTGTATACCCTGTATACTGTGGATTTAAGCATCAATAAATCCTTTTCGGAATCGGAACGGAAGGCGGCAACAGAGCAAAATGTCAACGGCAGCCGGGATTCCCAGCCAGTGTACCATGCCGGTACTTACCGGGCCCTAAGATCTGTACCAGTCTGCGATCTGATGAGAGCAGGCGCGTTAAGCTTAGGATGGCCGTCGACAGCTTCACACCTTGTATACTGTGGATTTAAGCATCAATAAATTCTTTTCGGAATCGGAGCGGAAGGCAGCAATAGAGCGAAATGTCAACGGCACCTGGGATTCCCAGCCAGTCTCCCATGCCAGTACTTACCGGGCCCTAAGCTGGGTAGCAGTCTGCGATCTGACGAGAGCAGGCGCGTTCAGCTTAGGATGGCCATTGACAGCTTCACATTTTTTATACTGTGCATTTAAGCATCAATAAATCCTTTTCGGAATCAGAGAGGAAGGTGGCAACAGAGCAAAATGTCAATAGCACCTTGGATTGCCAGCCAGTCTCCCATGCCCCTACTTGCCGGGCAGCAGTATGCGATCTGACAAGAACAGGCACATTCAGCTTAGGATAGCCGTAGACGGCTTCACACCCTGTATACTGTGGATTTAAGCATCAATAAATCCTTTTCGGAATCGAAGCGGAAGGCAGCTACAGAGCAAAATGTCAACAACACCTGGGATTCTCAGCCAGTCTCCCATGCTGGTACTTACCGGGCCCTAAGCTGGGTAGCAGTCTGCGATCTGACGAGAGCAGGCGCGTTCAGCTTAGGATGGCCGTTGACAGCTTCACATTTTGTATACTGTGGATTTAAGCATCAATAAATAATTTTCGGAATCGGAGGAGAAGGCGGCAACAGATTAAAATGTCAACTGCACACGGGATTCCCAGCCAGTCTCCCATGCTGGTACTTACCAGGCCCTAAGCTGGGTATCAGTCTGCGATCTGACGAGAGCAGGCGCGTTCAGCTTAGGATGGCAGTTGACAGCTTCACGCTTTGTATACTGTGCATTTAAGCATCAATAAATCCTTTTCGGAATCGGAAACGGAAGGCTGCAACAGAGCAAAATGTCAATGGCAGCTGGGATTCCCAGCCAGTGTCCCATGCCGGTACTTACCGGGCCCTAAGCTGGGTAGCAGTCTGCGTTCTGACGAGAGCAGGGGCATTCAGCTTAGGATGGCCGTTGACATCTTCACACCCTGTATACCCTGTATACCCTGTATACCCTGTATACCCTGTATACTGTGGATTTAAGCATCAATAAATCCTTTTCGGAATCGGAACGGAACGCGGCAACAGAGCAAAATGTCAACGGCAGCCGGGATTCCCAGCCAGTGTACCATGCCGGTACTTACCGGGTCCTAAAATCTGTACCAGTCTGCGATCTGATGAGAGCAGGCGCATTAAGCTTAGGATGGCCGTCGACAGCTTCACACCTTGTATACTGTGGATTTAAGCATCAATAAATAATTTTCGGAATCGGAGCGGAAGGCAGCAATAGAGCAAAATGTCAACGGCACCTGGGATTCCCAGCCAGTCTCCCATGCCAGTACTTACCGGGCCCTAAGCTGGGTAGCAGTCTGCGATCTGACGAGAGCAGGCGTGTTCAGCTTAGGATGGCCATCGACAGCTTCTTGCTTTTTATACTGTGCATTTAAGCATCAATAAATCCTTTTCGGAATCGGAGAGGAAGGCGGCAACAGAGCAAGATGTCAATAGCACCTTGGATTGCCAGCCAGTCTCCCATGCCCCTACTTGCCGGGCAGCAGTATGCGATCTGACAAGAACAGGCACATTCAGCTTAGGATAGCCGTAGACGGCTTCACACTCTGTATACTGTGGATTTAAGCATCAATAAATCCTTTTCGGAATCGAAGCGGAAGGCGGCTACAGAGCAAAATGTCAACAACACCTGGGATTCTCAGCCAGTCTCCCATGCTGGTACTTACCGGGCCCTAAGCTGGGTAGCAGTCTGCGATCTGATGAGAGCAGGCGCATTCAGCTTAGGATGGCCGTTGACAGCTTCACATTTTGTATACTGTGGATTTAAGCATCAATAAATAATTTTCGGAATCGGAGCAGAAGGCGGCAACAGATTAAAATGTCAACTGCACACGGGATTCC